>NC_137154.1:70778863-71378863 GCF_951394435.1 Stenella coeruleoalba
TGACAGCAGAAGTTGCTGCTCCCCCAAGATTGCAAGGGCAAAAGGAAGAGGTGGCCTTAGGAGACCCCAGGGGGCAGGTTGCCCATTGGAAACTGAAACTGTAGTGGGCTGTCTGGGGGAAGAGGAACTTAGAGGAGATGCAGCTGCTTCTGAGAACAAAGAAACAAAGAGGAACACCCTTACTTCTCCCCTTCTCCTCCCTTCAGCCTCCTTCCAGTGCCTCTCCTTGGCTGAATCCAGCCAGTTCAGGGGACACTGGAACCTGGGAAATACAGACCCCTGATGATGACACCCTGAGGTACACAGCAGAGCAGGGGCATGAGGACTGGGTTTGAGGGCAATCTGTCCAAGGACTGGCATAGTGGTGGAGTCCACCAGTGTCTCTTCTTATGGGGGCACTAATTCCATGAGGGCCTCACCCTCAATGACCTTATTTAACCCAAGGGCACCATCTCCAAATACCATCACACTGGGGGGTTAGGACTTCAACATATAAATTTGGGAGGATACAGCATTCACACCACTACACAGTACTATTATTTTTTATATTTAATTCTGCAGATTTAGAAACTGAGACTAGGAAAGTAAAATGTGTTTCCCCAAATCCTAGCTTATGTAAGTGTAATTCAAATCCAGGTCTAGTGGCTTCTAATGGCATACTACTAACTATTACAGCAGATGGCTTCACAGAGTGTCTGCACAAGGACCCAGTAATCAGTTATGTATTTGATGTGCTAACACAATTCAGCCAAATTCCTGTGACTTGTACTAGCTTGTGGGAAATGGCCTATGCTAATTAACTCATATGATTGATGGGATACTTTAAAATATAGAACTAACATTTGTATATCTCTTTACAACTCGCAAAGACCTCACTTACCCATTGCCTCATTTCCTCCTTTGATTTTTGCAATGCTTGTCAGGATGGAAGGACAGATCTAGATGGAAACTGAAGGTCAGAGAGAGCAGGTTAATTACTGCAAGTCAGACAGCTAAGAAATGATAAAGGAAAGGAACACTTTAACCCAGACCTGCTGGCTCTTCATCCTGATGCTTCCCATCACAACAGATATAACTGCAATGTTCCTTGGAGATCAAAGAGAATATTCGATAAAGGCCAATTAAGTGGGAGGTGCTTCTACTGTTTTTTAGACTTTCTGAGTGTCATCAGATTCATATACTGGTTTTTCACATAAGAGATTAGAGATGCCTGTGCATCACGTGCTGCCTCTTTGAAGTTACCTACTCCATGGGGAATCTCCCTTGGCCAGAGAAGGGGCTAAATGTAGTGGGAAAGAAGGGTTTGCAAGGAGAACATCCAAGGAAGCACTTCCCTGGTGGCGGCTGGCTCCCCTGATATTTCAATGATCCCATGTGCATAACAATAGATACTACCTCTAAAGCACTTGAAAATATTTTGTTCTCTTAAGACAGGTTAAAAAACATTCTTCCCTTTCCTTTACACTTATCATTTACTTAGGAAGACCTCCTTCTTCCTAGAGTATAGGGTCTACAGCAAAGCATGAATTTATAAATTCATTTCATTTATTTATTTTTCCATTTTAAAGATAATAGGGAAACTGAGGGAAGTAAAGTTTAAATGTCTTATTAGGGCATAGATTATTTGATCAAATGGTACATTTATTATTTGTACAACAACAACAAAAAAGAGAGAGTGAATTTTCTCTCTGTGCATTTCACTGTGTTGGGCAACTTTGGGAGAGAGATAGATTAATTAAAAAGGAAGGCCTGTCCTCAAGAACTGTACCATCTAGCACAGAGGTTTAGACATGTACACTAATCTGTGTATAACAAAATTAATAACAATAATATAATAAAAGACATAATATGGGTGATAGCAGTAATTCAAAGTTTGCCCTTGGCAATGGTCATCAATCTTGACTTAGTACTAAAAGAGTGATGTTTTGAAACATAAAAACCTTGCAGAAATGAATTAAGACTCTGGTGAGGAAGCTCTAGTTCAGGCTATATCTGGCCTTTGGTTTTATCTATCTGGCTTGAGGTAAATTTCCTAAATTATCTAGAGGCCTCCTGCCTTAAGAACAACAAATACAGATATTCCCAGGTCTGAAGGAGAATTCTGGGCCTCCTTCTGCTGGATGCCCTGTTTTGCTGTTTCACTCAGTGATTCATTCTCTTAAGGCCACAGCAGGTGGTTCTGGATGGGGTGGCAATACAGCTTGCTCGGTCTGAGTTATGTAATGCATGTTTGTGTCCCCCACCTAATTCATATGTTGTTGCCCTAACTGCCAGTATGGCTGGATTTCAAGATGGGGCCTCTAAGGAAGTAACTAAGGTTAAATGAGATCATAAAGGTGGGACCTTGATCCCATAGGATTAATATCTTTACAGGAAGAAACACCAGAGATCTCACTCCACTCTCACTCTCCATGCACACAGAGGAAGGGCCATGTGAGGACACAGTGAGAAGATGGCCATCTACAAGCCAGGAAGAGAGATGTCACCAGAACCAAATTTGCCAGCACCCTAATCTTAGATAGTTCTAGCCTCCAGAACTGTGAGAAAATAAATTTGCTGAAGCCCTCTAGTCCATGTGTTTTTATTATGGCACCCCGAGCAGATAGTCAGGGAGGAGAGACCTCCTGTGGTGTAGGAGATGTGCTTTGTGGGACTGGAGGCATAGGTCTGAGTAGGCTACATGGGCTGGGGTCAAAGTGGGGATGAGACTCTAAGGAAATCTGGAGGATGGGGGATAGTTTTAGGGAGTGCAAAGCTGGCTGAATGAGTGTTTTTAGAGCCAGCTTAGGGAGATATTAATTTTAGTGTCTTTGTGGATGGGGGTAGTGCCAGAGCTCAGGACTGGAGGAGACCCTGAGCAGCATCAGAGTGTGCTGTGGCATGGTGGCCTGTGTCAAGAGTGCTGACTTGGCTTCTCTCTATTGGAAGCTGCTTCTTCCTCCCTCCTTCCAGCGGGGGCCCTCTCCTGCTCTCAGCGATCTCTGGCTCCTTTTACTTCTTCCCTTTCATACAAATGAAATGACTATCCTGTCTCCCATCACATACACCCTGAACCTCCTTATATCAAAAACACATACAAATGTAAACATATGTATATGTAATTCTTCTTATCGAATGATTCTTAGTCTACAGTTTGGTTTTGGAGAGTGGTGCTGACTTACAAACCTCTGTGGAAAAGTTATGAGACATGGTCCCCTCCAGGGTTATATACATATAGGTATATATCACCCCCTGTCTTAGAGGGCTGTGGCAGGAGGACTTGTGTAGCCAGTGATATGGTATTCATGCCTTTGTGTAATCCCCTCCCCTCAAATGTTGGCAGGACCTGTGACTTGTTTCTAAACAGTAGAATGTGGCAAAGGTGATGGATTTTGACGTGATTTTGTGCAGGTAATTACATAAGAGTGTAGTGTCCATCTTTCTAGAGCCTCTTTCTCTCTTTCACCCTGTCTGACTTTAAAGAAGCAAGCTGCCATGAAACCTACAGCTACGAGGAAATAAATTCTGCCAACAACATGAAGAAGCTTGGAAGCAGATCCTTCCTGTAAAAGAAAAAAATCTCCTGTGTTTCTCCTTTACTACCACACCTCACTTCACTTCTGACACCAGATGTGTGGGCTTTCTATGCATCAAGCAGTTCTCTGTGACACCAGCTGGGTGTCCTACAATTGAACTCAATTCTGACACTCTTCACCTGGAAATAGCATCAGATCCCATAGGTTAAGGACTCAGTCACACAAGACGCCCACCCCCCAACTGCAGATGCCAATCACAAGTCCCAGGTTGTCACCTATACTTCTGATGGACCGTCTATAAATAGGGGTTCCCACAACCCACTCCTTGGGTTTGACAATTTACTAGAATGATTCACAGAAATCAGGAAAACACGTTTACCAGTGTATTATATAATAAAGGATATGGTAAAGGATACAGATGAACAAACAGATGAAGAGATGTACAGGGCAAGGTAAAGGGGAAGAGGCATGGCACTTTCATGCCCTTGCCAGGTGCACCACTCTCCTAGCACCTCCATGTGTTCGACAGTCCAGAAGCTCTTCAAATACTGTCCTTGTGGGTTATTATGGAAGCTTTATTACATAGGCATAATTGACTAAATCATTGGCCATTGGTGACTGATTCAACCTCCAGCCCCTCTCCCCACCTGGAAGGTCTGTGGGTGGGACTGAAAGTTGTTGGTTCCCCTGGCAACCAGCCCCATGCTTAGGGGTTTTCCAAAAGTCACCTCATTAACATAAACTCATGTGTGGTTGAAAGGGGCTTGTTATGAATAGCAAAAGACACCGTATTGCTCTTCTCATTTATGAAATTCCAAGGGTTTTAGGAGCTCTTTCAGAAACAGGGACAAAGATCAAATATATATTTCTTATTACAAATCACAATATCACACTTCCCCAGTCAAGCTTCTGATAAAAACCCAGCCCTGGGTGACACCTTGATTGAAGGCTTGCAGTACCCTAAGCAGAAGACCTAGGTAAGCTGTGCCAGGACTCCTGACCCACAGAAACTGTGAGATAATAAATGCATATTGTTCTAGGCTCCTACATTTTATGGTATTTTATTACATAGCAGTAGACAACTAACATGGATTTTGGTACCTGAAAAGTGGGGTGTTGCTGTACAAATAGCCACAAATATGGGAATAGCCTTGGAACCAGATAGTAGGTGATAACTAGAAGGATTTTGAGGAGCAAGGTAGAGAAAGCCATAAATTTCTTTGAACTGTTAGTATAAATCTGGGCTTTGAGTGTGATGTCAAGAAAGACTCAATAGAAAATGAAGAATAAGTTATTGAAAAGTGAAGGAAGTGGGATCCTTGCTTTGCGGTAGGCAGAAAACGTAGCAAAATTGTCTACTGCAGTTATGTAGAAAGCACAGATTGTAATTGATGAATGTGGTAATTTAGCTAAGGAGTTTCCAAGCAAAGTGTTGAAGATGCTGCCTGGTTTCTTCTTGCTTCTTAGAGTAAAATGTGAGAGAAGGGATAAATTGAGGAAAGAGCTGTTAAACAAAAAGGAGCTAGAACTTGATTTCAAAAATTGTCAGCCTCTCCACATGGTAAAAAAGTGTTAAAAGTGAGAAATGGCTGTCTAAAGTGTAGAGAAAAAGCTGAGTGTGCAATTATACAATCTTTTGCTAAAACTTCAAAAAATCCAACGGTCATACTATTCAATCACCCAAACGGCCCTTTCAAGATATTAAGGATGCCCCTCCGAGATCTTGAGGTATAGGGCTTCTAGAAACATAAGTGGTGTTGTGTCTCAGCAATCTCTGCAGGAGCTAAAGATAGAGAAAAGATTATCTTGAAAAGATAGGTGGGTGTGGCTTTTGTCTCATAGAGTGAACTCCAATGAAACCCATGGGAGACCCACAAAGTTATTGAGAAAATTATTTCAGTAGAAACACTGCCAGCAGGAACTGAATGGGACAGAGAGAGTGCAAAATGAAAGAAGGCTGCTGAAACAAGCCCCCCACTGACCCAGTTTTTCTGGCAAGAAGCAGGCTGATAAACTACTCAGCTGCAAACATGTGTTACCTTTTATGAAAAAAGAATGACACAGAAAGTAGAATCAACGGCTGAGAGATCACAGCCAAGAGCCACAGAGAATTATCCCCTACATCCTGAAATATTATCAAGGGTCTTTGAGCACTTGATCAGCTGGATTTTAAAACTGCTATGGACATTTTTAATCTTTCATTTTAGCCTTGAGCTGGAACATTTGTACTATTATCCAATGCCTGTCCCATCGTTGTATGTTGAGTATTTTGAAATAGATAACTTGTCTCATTAGGTTCATAGTTCCACAGATGGAGAGGAATTGTGCCACAGGAGTTATACTTAGCAGACTATACCTGAGCACTTCATCCTCACCTGGATCTGATTTAGACAATGAAATTGTGAAGCTAATGCTATAATGGGATGAAACTCTTGGGAATCTTGTGAGGGAGCGAATGTATTTTGAGTGTAGGAGAGATGTGAATCATTAGGGTCCAGAGTTCAGATTGTCAGACAGACTGTAGTATAAGCCCCGGTTCCTGCCTTCTAGAATTCACAATTTTGTGTAATCCCCTTGCATCCTTGATTGTGGGAGGGACCTGTAACTTGATTCTAACCAATGAAATGTGGCAAAGGTGATGGGAGAAATGTGATTACATGAAGGTAATTAAATAAAAATACAGCACTCATCTTGCTAGAACTTCTTTCTTATGCTGTTACTGGCTTTGAAGAAGCAAGCTGTCATGAATCCGATTGTCACAAGGAAATAAATTCTGCCTCAACCAGAGGGGTCTTGGAAGCAAGTCCTTCCCCAGTTGAGCCTCTGATGAGAATCCAGCCCTGAATATCACCTTAATTGTAGTCTTATGAAACCCTAAGTGTAGGATCCAACTAAACAGTTCCTGGACCACTGGACTACTGCACAGAAACTTTGCAGTAAGCATGTGTTGTTTTATTTAAGCCACTATATTTTGGTTCCATAGGATAGGAAGTTAATACAGAGGCTCCTAGAAAGAAGGAAAACCAAAAGCACATGTGACAAATAAAAACAACAGATAGCATTATACTTCTACACTGGCAATGTTTTTTATCTGCTGCCAAGTTTGCTATCAAACTAGCACACCTCCCCCCTTCAAGTATTTATCAACATCCACCCATCTATTCATTCATTCAATAAACATTTGTTATGTATCCAACACTGTAGGGGTTTCTGTCACAATAGGTTTCATACTCCTTCCAGGTGCTTCCATGTATATGTAAGTAATTAGATGACAAGGCATGTCAGCTAAGTTTCCTGAGAGTAATATTTAAAATGTGTGTGTGCACAGTATCAGTCCTTTCTAGTCATTTGCTCACGGAACTTACCTATGGTCTGCTGGAGGACACAGATAATAAGTTAAAATTATAATAAATAATTGTACACGGCATGGACATATGTACACTACCAAATGTAAAATAGATAGATAGTGGGAACCAGTTGCGTAGCACAGGGAGATCAGGTCGGTGTTTTGTGACCACCTAGAGGGGTGGGATAGGGAGGGTGGGAGGGAGATGCAAGAGGGAAGAGATATGGGGATATATGTATATGTATAGCTGATTCACTTTGTTATAAAGTAGAAACTAACACACCATTGTAAAGCAATTATACTCCAATAAAGATTTATATTAAAGATATAATAATAAAGATTTATATTAAAAATATAATTGTACAATCACATTTATGATAAAAGATATAAAAGAAAAGTAGAATAGGGGACCTAAATTGATGACAGGTGTCAGGAAAAGTTTCCTGGAGGAAGTGACATATAAACTGAGTCTTGACATGTATGTAGAAGTTTGCCACTAGCAGGTAGGGGGAGAACGGGTCGTGGGTGAGATTCTGTGAGAGGAAATGGTATGTCAAAGAGCACAGGGCAAGAGAGAACTTGGCATTTTCTAAAGAACTGAACAGAGACCAGTGAGGCAGGAACATGGTGATATCAGGGCAGAATTGTGGGAGAAGAGGGCAGAGAGGTTGGCAGTGTCCTACTTATGCAAGACCCAGTGAAATCATCTGTGACCTTATTTTGATTTTGAAAACTTTTAAGTGTGTAGATAAAAGATGGTTTTCTTTATTAGAGACAGAAATGTTAAAATGGGAAAAGGCCACAGACAGCCAGTAAATATAAGTATCTTAGATTTCTGACAGGTGTGAGGGAGAGTACAGGGTGGGGGGAGTGGGTACACTGAGCTCATTGCTGTGGGAATTAGGACAAAAGACAGACTCCTACAGTAGGTGGCAAATAAGTTCAGCTCGGATAAAGAGAAGTGGGAAATTATAAGACAGGTTCCCAAGAGATCTTGCGAGGGAGAGAGAAGAGGGCTATAGTGCAGCTTAGAGACACCACCAGCTTCTCAGGCACCCAGCAAGGAGCAGTGCAGGGAGTCTTTGCCCATGGCATTTTGGTAGTGTGTTTTTATTTTGTTTTGTTTGTTTATTTATGAGAAGTAGAGTAGAATATATAACCATTTCATGTACTGGGAGTTCCACACCTCTGTGGTGCAGAAAGACTCTCCCAACTTGAAGGCTAGAATCCTGGTTGCCTGGCTTCTCCCAACCATCAGCGTCACCTTGGGTCAGTCTTCTCACCAGTCTCACCCCAGTTGCCTCACTGGTTATGGGAGTAAACAAGCTCAAAGTTTCCAGAAGGAAGGATTATTGCATAAAGAAAGATATTGGAAAGTCAAATACCCCAGAGACTCCTAATCTACTGTTGGTTTTTTCCTTTCAGTTGCCAATCTGCCGAAGTCCTCAGATGGCATTATTATTATCATCATGAAGTCTTTCTTTACAGTGCAACAGTTTTAATTAGCTTCATTTCCTGTTTTTTCCCCTCAGAGACCAGTGCATGACATCTGATGGTACTTGCCTGCCCAAGGAAAGTGTGATAAAGGAAAAACTAGTTACTAGTAGAGCTAGAAACTCTGGGAGAGAGTGGTCTGGTCAGGATAGGGGTGAGGATGGGAGAGAAAGGAAGACAGCCCAGCAGACAAAGCCTGCTCTGGCTGCAGCTTCCACATCAGCACCCAGTGACCCAGCTGTGAATAATGCTGTTGGCCTGGAGAGACCATCCCCTAGCTGAGTCTGGAGTGTTTCCCTAGCCTTGCATCAGCCTTGTTATTTATCTGATTCTTCACTTCCTGGATTGTTTTGGCTAGAAGAACTTCTTCAATACTTGATGTGCCAACCTAACTGTAATTCATAAGACAAAAGGCTGCTGAATGCTCTTGATTTTCCTACCTAACGGACGAAATCAGGTCTGAAGAGTAAGAAGCTACCTGACCTTGGTGACCTCAATGCCAAACACTTTGGGATATCTCATGGGAAACTGTGTTGTTGCATTTTTTTAGGATTCAACATTTTTTTGTTGTCATTTAAAAATTCCTTCAGGGAAAAGTCTTCCAAAATTCCAGGCCAAAGAGCAAGATACAGTGTTCAAATGTGCCTCTCATTAGCTGTGTGTTCATGGCCAAGTTATATAACCTATCTAATCTCAGTTTCCTCCCTGGTAAAGCATAGCTAATAATAATAATACCTACCACATGGGAGTACAATGAGGACTAGATAAGATAATGCATATTTACCAAATAACAACTTATCACCAGGAGTTTAGATCCAGGAGAGCCAAAACCAGCATTGTGAGGATCGGTGTTGCAGGAAGGAAGAGGGAGGAATAGGGCAACATAACTGAATCGTAATTATGCAAAATCATAGCCTAGTGGGTCTGACACATGGGTTTGACACATGTTTTAGTGTCAAACCTAGGAACAACTCCCAGTTCTATCATTTGTTACATGGGCAGTATTTTCCTCTCTGAGCCTGAGTTTGCTCTTCTGCAAAACAGTAATATAAATTGTATTTGCTTTATAGGGTTGTCTTGAGAATTAAATGAGATAGTGCATTGTAGCAGACACTTGCTAGAAACACAAGAAACCTGTTTCCTCTTCTTGCTGGATCACCAACTGAATACATTTCCCAGCCTCCTTGCATCTAAGTGAGGCTATAAACTAAGTTGTGGTGAATGTAATGGTGACATATGCTATGTGGTCTAAGCCTTACCCCTAAAACCTCTCTGTGATCCTCTGTACCCTCTCTTTCCTCATCTGCTGGGTGGATGCAGAGGATCCAGGGGAGGACTCCAAAGCTCAGGCAGAACCACAATATGGAATGAACCTGGGTCTATGAATGATTACATAGAGCAGAGCACTCCTTCCTCTGCCCCTGCCAATCTGCGTTGTATTATGGTTTGAACTACTGAGATTTTTAGAGTTGTTTGTTAAAACATTTAATGTGTCTTGATTTATTCATCCTCATGAGGCACATAGTAATTCCCCAATAAATATTAGCTATTACTATTATTATTTCCTCCCTGACTGGAATGGCTGAGTGGGAAGTTCCAAGCCCATCACACTTAAATGAGGCTTTAATACTACAAGACTACTTTTGTTCTCTCCCCTGGCTGGAACATTGACTCCCAAATCTCTGGATTCCTCCCTAAAGAAACTAAATGATTCATTCCTTCATTCATTTATCAAATTAGTAAGCCTTCACTGAATGTCTACTGTTTATATAGTTTGATTAGATGCTGGGAAATACAGTGAAGGTAACACTGTCTTCATGGAATCGTCAATTTCATAAAGAGAGACTGACACAGAACTAGCTAAATTATCATGCAGAATAAAGTGTGCACCTTACTTCTCACCAAATCATCATAAGTTGTGGCCTGTGATACTTTACTTCATAAGAAATCAGTAATATTCCTTCAGCGTTCAACCTAGGGTGGGATTATGGGAAAGTTTTGCCACTTTCCTGGCAACCTTCACCTTGACATTGCATTCTTATGGAAAGAGAAGGAGAAGAAGGGAAAGAGAAAGGAGTGTTAAGCAGTAGTTTTGTTTCACTGAAAAACCAAACATGTGTTTGTATGGTGCCACTCTGTGGCATCTTGCAGCTTTCCCAGCCTTCTTTCCTTCCTTCCTTCCTTCTTTCCTTCCTCTCTCCCTCCCTCTTTCTCTTTCTTTTGTTCTTCCTCCCCACAATCGACTACTCGTGCACCATGGGACACCTGCTGCTTCTGCACTGTGCTCTTACGATCTGCTCTCCCAAGGCAGGATGAACAGTTATGACAGTCTAGTGCTGTTTCTGTTCAACTTTGTCACCTCCCCTTCCTGGAACTCAGATCATCAAATACACAGTATTCTTTTCTATCCATTACAAACAGCACTAACATATCAAGGAACTTATTTTTGCTGATCCTGGACCTACACAAGCCATCACAAACATTCTCATTACAGACTTCCAGGCAGGTCCACCAAACAGTCATAGCTGGCCCAAGAGTAGATGATCTCTGGGCATCTTCGGTAAAAATAATTATCTCTTATCCTCTTAAACTTATTTTTTAAAGCACTTTTGGATATATATATAATCTGTTAAACACCTTGAGGGTGAGATGGTCTATGTTATTTTGTACCCTTCCCCCTCTGTGCTCAGCTCTCAAGGAGCCCTCGACAAATACTTGAGAACTGAGAACCCTCCTCCTCTTTTTCCTTTCTTCTGATCTATGTTTCTATTCCCTCACCAATAGATTCTTTCTCATCACAGGCACCAGTCTCATCAGCACTGCCTGTTTGACCAGAAATAACATGACCTCACAGGTTCATCTAGTCCATCCCTCTGCTCCCAAATAGACTTCCTCAGTGTTATTCCAGCAAGGTCAAGTGCAGAGTCTATTGGAGAAGGACACTCCTTTCTTGGAATGCCTTCAGGTAAAACCAGCAGAAGGTCTTTGAACCTGTTCGCTGATGACTAGTTGGCTCAAAGGATTCCAAACACTGACCATGGACTTTTTCCTCTGACTCTACCATTAGGTCTGGTTGTGTGCCATACCAGCTCAGAGGCAAGACTTTGTAAGTGTGCCTTGTGATTCTTCATTATTTTTAAGGCAGATCTGTTTCTCATTGACTGGGACTCATTGGGCCCCTCCTTTGCCTTGTCATGCTCAGGACAGCCAACCTGGCAGCCTTCCAAGGACTAAGCTTACCCGGAGGTGCTGTGGCCTGCCTCTCCTGACAGGCCTGGGCTGAGGCTGCCTTTGTTCTTTCACAGTGGGTTGCTTTTTCCCTGGACTTGGATGGCTCAGCAAAAGTTATTGGATGTTCTGCAGGGTGGGAGCCCTGAGTTGCAGAGTTTATGTTGGAAACTGTGTACATGGTTCTGGGTTATCCTCATGGTGGCTGCATTTTTCCTTTTTGTCTGCCAGGGTGAATAGTACGGCATGGGAGTGAGCTGGGGAAGGGGTCAGGCACAAGTTCATGCAGACTGCACTGTATCATGGAGGCCCCTTTCCCAGGGTTAACGCTACTAGTGGTACAAGGGGAGAGGTTGCCAGTTAGGTGGTGAGGAGACAACTGTTTGGACTTGATCATTGACTGTAAAGCCACCCTCAAGCACAGGCAGGGGAAGGGAAAAAGAGAGACACAATAAAGGAAAAACAAAAGATGGTAGTATATCATTACTAGATTACTTCAGCCTCATTTGAGGTGCTATAGAATCTATTATAAACATGACATAATTCACCTCACACTGTATAAATGTGTGTGACCTAAATGCTGCTTCAGGTTTGCTCTCCCCTCAGAGATTTTCCTACTCTCAGGCCTGAATTCCACTCTTCAGTGAGTCACCATCAAAAGCCCTTTGCTGCTGGAGACCTTCAAGATGACAGAGGACTGAGATGTGGAGATCGCCTTCCTCCCCACAAATACATCAGAAATATGTCTAGGTGGGGAACAACTCCTACAGAACACCTACTGAACACTGGCAGGAGACCTCAGACCTCGCAAAAGGCAAGAAACTCCCCACGTACCTGGGTAGGGGAAAGAAAAAAGAAAAAAACAGAGACAAAAGAATAGGGACAGGACCTGCACCAGTGGGAGGGAGCTGTGAAGGAGGAAAGGTTTCCACACACTAGGAAGCCCCTTCACTGGCGGAGATGGGGGGTGGCAAGGGAGAAGCTTCAGAGCCATGGAGGAAAGCGCAGCCACAGGGGTGCGGAGGGCAAAGCAGAGAGATTCCAGCACAGAGGATCGGTGCCGACCAGCACTCACCAGCCCGAGAGGCTTGTTTGCTCACCCGCCGGGGCGGGCGGGGCTGGGAGCCGAGGTTTGGGCTTCAGAGGTCAGATCCCAGGAAAAGGACTGGGGTTGGCTGCGTGAACACAGCCTGAAGGGGGCGCCACAGCTAGCCGAGAGGGAGTCCAAGAAAGAGTCTGGAACTGCCTAAGAAGCAAGAGACCATCGTTTTGCGGTGCGAGAGGAGAGGGGATTCAAAGCACCGCCTAAACGAGCTCCAGAGATGGGGGTGAGCCATGGCTATCACTGCAGACACCAGAGATGGGCATGAGACGCTAAAGCTGCTGCTGCCACCACCAAGAAGCCTGTGTGCCATCACAGGTCACTCTCCACACCTCCCTTCCGGGGAGCCTGTGCAGCCCGCCATTGCCAGGGTCCCGTGATCCAGGGACAACTTCCCCGGGAGAACACATGGCGCGCCTCAGGTTGGGGCAAAGTCATGCTAGCCTCTGCCACTGCAGGCTCGCCCTGCAATCTGTACCCCTCCCTCACCCCAGCCTGAGTGAGCCAGAGCCCCCGAATCAGCTGCAACTTTAATGCCCTCCCATCTGAGTGAAGAACAGACGCCCTCAGGCAACCTACACGCAAAGGCGTGGCCAAATCCAAAGCTGAACCCAGGAGCTGTGCGAACAAAGAAGAGAAAGGGAAATCTCTCCCAGCAGCCTCAGCAGCAGCAGATTAAATATCCACAATCAACTCGATGTACCCTGCATCTGTGGAATACCTGAATAGACGACGAATCATTGCAAAATTGGGGCGGTGGACTTTAGGAGCAACAATACATATATACAATTTTCTTTTTTCTCTTTTCATAAGTGTGTATGTGTATGCTTCTTTGTGTGATTTTGTCTGTATAGCTTTGCTTTTACCGTTTGTCCTAGGGTTTTGTCTGTCCTTTTTTTTTTTTTTTTTTTTTTTTTGTATAGGTTTTAGCACTTGTTCTCATTGGTGGATTTGGTTTTTGGTTTGGGTGCTCTCTTCTTTCTTTCTTTTTTATTACTTCTTAATTTCTTTAATTTTTAATAATTATTTTTTACTTTAATAACTTTATTTTATTTTTTCTTTCTTTCTTTCTTTCTTTCTTTCTTTCTTTCTTTCTTTCTTTCTTTCTTTCTTTCTTTCTTTCTTTCCTTCTCCCTTTCTTCTCAGCCATGTGGCTGACAAAGTCTTCGTGCTCTGGCCGGGTGTCAGGGCTGTGCCTCTGAGGTGGGAGAGCCGAGTTGAGCACACTGGTCCACCATAGACCTCCCAGCTCCACATCATATCAAACAGCGAAAGCTCTCCCAGAGATCTCCAACTCAATGCTAAGACCCAGCTGCACTCAACAACCAGCAAGCTACAGTGCTGGACTCCCTATGCCAAACAACTAGCAAGACAGGAACACAACACCACCCACTAGTAGAAAGGCTGCCTAAAATCATAATAACGTCACAGACCCCAGAACACACCACCAGACATGGTCCTGTATACCAGAAAGACAGAATCCAGCCTCATCCACCAGAACACAGGCATGAGTCCCCTCCCCTGGGAAGCCTAAACAACCCAATGAACAAACCATAGCCACTGGGGACAGACACCAAAAACAATGGGAACTATGAACCTGCAGCCTGCAAAAAGGAGAACCCAAACACAATAAGTGAAGTAAAATGAGAAGACAGAGAAACACACAGCAGATGAAGCAGCAAGGTTAAAACCCACCAGACCAAACAAATGAAAAGGAAACAGGCAGTCTACCTGAAAAAGAATTCAGAGTAATGATAGTAAAGATGATCCAAAATCTTGGAAATAGAATGGAGAGAACACAAAAAATGTTTAACAAGGACCTAGAAGAACTAAAGAGCAAAAAAACAATGATGAAAAAAACAATAAATGAAATTAAAAATTCTCTAAAAGCAATCGATATCAGAATAACTGAGGAAGAAGAACATATAAGTGACCTGGAAGATAACATGGTGGAAATAACTACTACAGAGCAGAATAAAGAAAAAAGAATGAAAGAATGGAAGACAGTCTCAGAGACCTCTGGGGCAATATTAAATGCACCAACATCTGAAGTACAGGGTCCCAGAAGAAGAAGAGAAAAAGAAAGGGACTGAGAAAATATTTGAAGAGATTATAGTTGAAAACTTCCCTAATATGGGAAAGGAAATAGTTAATCAAGTCCAGGAAGCACAGAGAGTCCATACAGGATAAATCCAAGGAGAAACATGCCAAGACACATATTAATCAAATGATCAAAAATTAAATACAAAGAAAAAATATTAAAAGCAGCAAGGGAAAAACAACAAATAATATACAACAGAATCCCCATAAGGTTAACAGCTGATCTTTCAGGAGAAACTCTGCAAACCAGAAGGAAGTGTCAGGACATATTTAAAGTGATGAAAGGGAGGAACCTACAACTAAGATTACTCTACCTGGCAATGATCTCATTCAGATTCAAAGGAGAAATTAAAACTTTCAGAGACAAGCAAAAGCTAAGAGAATTCAGCAGCATTAAACCAGCTTTACAACAAATACTAAAGGAACTTCTCTATGTAGGAAACACAAGAGAAGGAAAAGACCTACAATAACAAACCCCAAACAATTAAGAAAAGGGTAAAAGGAACATACATATTGATAACTGACATAAATGTAAATGGATTAAATGGTCCAACCAAAAGACATAGACTGGCTGAATGGATACAAAAACAATACCCATATATATGCTACCTACAAGAGACCACTTCAGACCTAGGGACACATACAGACTGAAAATGAGGGGATGGAAAAAGATATTCCATGCAAATGGAAATCAAAACAAAGCTGGCATAGCAATTTTCATATCAGATAAAATAGACTTGAAAATAAAGACTATTACAAGAGACAAAGAAGGACACAACATAATGATAATGGGATCAATCGAAGAAGAAGACATAACAATTGAAAATATTTATGCACACAACATAGGAGAACCTCAATACATAAGGCAAATGTTAACAGCCATGAAAGGGGAAATCAACAGTAACACAATCATAGTAGGGAAATTTAACACCCCACTTTCACCAATGGACAGATCAACCAAAATGAAAATAAATAAGAAAACACAAGCTTTAAATGACACGTTAAACAAGATGGATTGAATTTATATTTATAGGACATTCCATCTAAAAAAAAACAGAATACACTTTCTTCTCAAGTGCTCATGGAACATTCTCCAGGATAGATCATATCTTGGGTCACAAATCAAGTCTTGGTAAATTTAAGAAAATTGAAATCGTATCAAGTGTCTTTTCTGACCACAATGCTATGAGACTAGATATCAATTACAGAAAAAACTGTAAAAAACACAAACACATGGAGAATAAACAGTACACTACTTAATAACCAAGAGATCACTGAAGAAATAAAAGAGGAAATCAAAAAATACCTAGAAACAGATGACAATGAAAACACAACAACCCAAAACCTATGGTATGCAGCAAAAGCAGTT
This sequence comes from Stenella coeruleoalba, assembly GCF_951394435.1. Lineage (NCBI taxonomy): Eukaryota > Metazoa > Chordata > Mammalia > Artiodactyla > Delphinidae > Stenella > Stenella coeruleoalba. Next base: position 70,795,018 of record NC_137154.1, read on the forward strand.
CTAAGAGGGAACTTTATAGCAATACAATTCAACCTTAAGAAACAAGAAACATCTCAAATAAACAACCAAACTTTACACGTAAAGCAATTACAGAAGGAAGAACAAAAAACCCCAAAGTTAGCAGAAGGAAAGAAAGCATAAAAATCAGATCAGAAATAAGTGAAAAAGAAATGAAGGAAACAACAGTGAAGATCAATAAAACTAAAAGCTGGTTCTTTGAGAAGATAAACAAAATTGATATACCATTAACTAGACTCATCAAGAAGAAAAGGGAGAAGACTCAAATCAATACAATTAGAAAGGAAAAAGGAGAAGTAACAACTGACACTGCAGAAATACAAAGGATCATGAGAGATTACTAAAGCAACTGCCAATAAAATGGACAACCTGGAAGAAATGGACACATTCTTAAAAAAGCACAACCTTCCAGGACAGAACCAGGAAGAAATAGAAAATATAAACAGACCGATTACAAGCACTGAAATTGAAACTGTGATTAAAAATCTTCCAAAAAACAAAAGCCCAAGACCAGATGGCTTCATAGGCGAATTTTATCAAACATATAGAGAAAAGCTAACACCTATCCTTCTAAAACTCTTCCAAAATATAGCAGACGGAGGAACACTCCCAAACTCATTCTACAAGCCCACCATCCCACTGGTACCAAAACCAGACAAAGATGTCACAAAGAAAGAAAACTACAGGCCAAAATATCTGATGAACATAGATAAAAAAATCCTCAACAAAATACTAGCAAACAGAATCCAAGAGCACATTAAAAGGATCATACACCATGATCAAGTGGGGTTTATCCCAGGAATGCAAGGATTCTTCAGCATACGCAAATCAGTCAATGTGATACACCATATTAAAAAACTGAAGGATAAAAACCATATGTTCATCTCAATAGATGTAGAAAAAACTTTTGAGAAAATTCAACACATATTTGTGATAAAAACCCTCAGAAAGTAGGCATAGAGGGAACTTACCTCAACATAATAAAGGCCATATATGAGAAACCCACAGCCAACATTGTTCTCAGTGGTGAAAAGCTGAAACCATTTCCACTAAGATCAGGACCAAGACAATGTTGCCCACTCTCACCACTATCATTAAACATACTTTTGGAAGTTTTAGCCATAGGACTCAATAAGACAAAGAAATAAAAGGAATCCAAATTGGAAAAGGAGAAGTAAAGCTGTCACTGTTTTCAGATTCTCTATGTATGCATAGAGAATCCTAAAGATGCTACCAGAAAACTACTAGAGCTAATCAATGAATTTGGTAACCTAGCACATTACAAAATTAATGCACAGAAATCTCTTGCATTCCTATACATTAATGATGAAAAATCTGAAAGATAAATTAAGGAAACACTCCCACTTACCACTGCAACAAAAAGAATAAAATACCAAGGAATAAACCCACCTACGGAGACAAAATACCTGTATGCCGAAAACTATAAGACAGTGAGGAAAGAAATTAAAGATGATACAAACAGATGGAGAGATGTACCACGTTCTTGGATTGGAAGAATCAACATTGTGAAAATGAATATACTCCCCAAAGCAATCTACAGATTCAATGCAATCCCTATCAAATTACCAATGGCATATTTCACAGAACTAGAACAAAAAATTTCACGATTTGTATGGAAAGATGAAAGACCCCAAATAGCCAAAGCAATCTTGAGAATGAAAAACGGACCTGGAGGAATTATGTTCCTGGCCTTCAGACTATACTACAAAGCTACAGTGATCATGACAGTATGGTACTGGCACAAAAGCAGAAATATAGATCAATGGAACAGGATAGAAAGCCCGGAGATAAACCCACACACATATGGTCACCTTATTTTTGTTAAAGGAAGCAAGAATATACAATGGAGAAAAGACAGTCTCTTCAATAAGTGGTGCTGGGAAAACTGGACAGCTACATGCAAAAGAATGAAATTAGAACACTCCTTAACACCATACACAAAAGTAAACTCAAAATGGATTAAAGACCTAAATGTAAGGTCAGAGACTATAAAAGTCTTAGAAGAAAACATAGGCAGAACACTCTATGACATAAATCACAGCAAGATCCTTTTTGACCCACCTCCTAGAGAAATGGAAATAAAAACAAAAATAAACAATTGGGACCTAATGAAACTTAAAAGTTTTGCACAGCAAAGGAAACCATAAACAAGATGAAAAGACAACCCTCAGAATGGGAGAAAATATTTGCAAATGAAGCAACCGACAAAGGATTAATCTCCAAAATTTACAAGCAGCTCATGCAGCTCAATAACAAAAAAACAAACAACCCAATCCAAAAATGGGCAGAAGACCTAAATAGACATTTCTCCAAAGAAGATATACAGACTGCCAACAAACACATGAAAGAATGCTCAACATCATTAATCATTAGAGAAATGCAAATCAAAACTACAATGAGATATCATCTCACACCAGTCAGAATGGCCATCATCAAAAATTCTAGAAACAATAAATGCTGGAGAGGGTGTGGAGAAAAGGGAACACTCTTGCACTGCTGGTGGGAATGTGAATTGGTTCAGCCACTATGGAGAACAGTATAGAGGTTCCTTAAAAAACTACAAATAGAACTACCATATGACCCAGCAATCCCACTACTGGGCATATACCCTGAGAAAACCGAAATTCAAAAAGAGTCATGTACCAAAATGTTCATTGCAGCTCTATTTACAATAGCCCAGAGATGGAAACAACCTAAGTGCCCATCATCGGATGAATGGATAAAGAAGATGTGGCACATATATACAATGGAATATTACTCAGCCATAAAAAGAAACGAAATTGAGCTATTTGTAATGAGGTGGATAGACCTAGAGTCTGTCATACACAGTGAAGTAAGTCAGAAAGAAAAAGACAAATACCGTATGCTAACACATATATATGGAATTTAAGAAAAAAAAAATGTCATGAAGAACCTAGGGGTAAGGCAGGAATAAAGACACAGACCTCCTAGAGAACGGACTTGAGGTTATGGGGAGGGGGAAGGGTGAGCTGTGACGGGGCGAGAGAGAGTCATGGACACATACACACTAACAAACGTAGTAAGGTAGATAGCTAGTGGGAAGCAGCCGCATGGCACAGGGATATTGGCTCGGTGCTTTGTGACAGCCTGGAGGGGTGGGATAGGGAGGGTGGGAGGGAGGGAGACGCAAGAGGGAAGAGATATGGGAACATATGTATGTGTATAACTGATTCACTTTGTTATAAAGCAGAAACTAACACACCATTGTAAAGCAATTATACCCCAATAAAGATGTTAAAAAAAAAAAAAAACATACTTTTGGAAGTTTTAGCCACAGGACTCAAAGAAGACAAAGAAATAAAAGGAATCCAAATTGGAAAAGGAGAAGTAAAGCTGTCACTGTTTTCAGATTCTCTATGTATGCATAGAGAATCCTAAAGATGCTACCAGAAAACTACTAGAGCTAATCAATGAATTTGGTAACCTAGCACATTACAAAATTAATGCACAGAAATCTCTTGCATTTCTATACATTAATGATGAAAAATCTGAAAGATAAATTAAGGAAACACTCCCACTTACCACTGCAACAAAAAGAATAAAATACCAAGGAATAAACCCACCTACGGAGACAAAATACCTGTATGCCGAAAACTATAAGACAGTGAGGAAAGAAATTAAAGATGATACAAACAGATGGAGAGATGTACCACGTTCTTGGATTGGAAGAATCAACATTGTGAAAATGAATATACTACCCAAAGCAATCTACAGATTCAATGCAATCCCTATCAAATTACCAATGGCATATTTCACAGAACTAGAACAAAAAATTTCACGATTTGTATGGAAAGATGAAAGACTCCAAATAGCCAAAGCAATCTTGAGAATGAAAAACGGACCTGGAGGAATTATGTTCCTGGCCTTCAGACTATACTACAAAGCTACAGTGATCATGACAGTATGGTACTGGCACAAAAGCAGAAATATAGATCAAGGGAACAGGATAGAAAGCCCGGAGATAAACCCACACACATATGGTCACCTTATTTTTGTTAAAGGAAGCAAGAATATACAATGGAGAAAAGACAGTCTCTTCAATAAGTGGTGCTGGGAAAACTGGACAGCTACATGCAAAAGAATGAAATTAGAACACTCCTTAACACCATACACAAAAGTAAACTCAAAATGGATTAAAGACCTAAATGTAAGGTCAGAGACTATAAAAGTCTTAGAAGAAAACATAGGCAGAACACTCTATGACATAAATCACAGCAAGATCCTTTTTGACCCACCTCCTAGAGAAATGGAAATAAAAACAAAAATAAACAATTGGGACCTAATGAAACTTAAAAGTTTTGCACAGCAAAGGAAACCATAAACAAGATGAAAAGACAACCCTCAGAATGGGAGAAAATATTTGAAGATGAAGCAACCGACAAAGGACTAATCTCCAAAATTTATAAGCAGCTCATGCAGCTCAATATGAGAAAAACAAACAACCTATCCAAAAATGGGCAGAAGACCTAAATAGATATTTCTCCAAAGAAGATATTAAAATGGCCGAGAAACACATGAAAGGATGCTCAACATCACTAATCATTAGAGAAATGCAAATCAAAACTACAGTGAGGTATCATCTCACACCAGTTAGAATGGCCATCATCAAATATCTACAAACAATAAATGCTGGAGAGAGTGTGGAGAATAAGGAACACCCTTGCACTGTGGGTGGGAATGTAAATTGTTACAGCCACTATGGAGAACTGTATGGAAGTTTCTTAAAAACCTAAAAATAGAACTACCTTAAGACCCAGCAATCCCACTACTGGGCATATACCCTGAGAAAACCATAATTCAAAAAGACACATGGGGGCTTCCCTGGTGGCGCAGTGGTTGAGAGTCTGCCTGCTGATGCAGGGGACGCGGTTTCGTGCCCGGGTCCGGGAGGATCCCACGTACCGTGGAGCGGCTGTGCCCGTGAGCCATGGCTGCTGAGCCTGCACATCCGGAGCCTGTGCTCCACAACAGAAGAGGCCACAACAGTGAGAGGCCTGTGTACCACACACACAAAAAAGACACATGTACCCAATATTCATTGCAGCTCTACTTACAATAGCCAGGACATGGAAGCAACATAAGTGTCCATCGACAGATGAATGGATAAAGAAGATGTGGCACATATATACAATGGAATATTACTCAGGCATAAAAAGAAACGAGATTGAGTTATTTGTAGTGAGGTGGATGGACCTAGAGACTGTCATACAGAGTGAAGTAAGTCATAAAGAGTAAAACAAATACCGTATGCTGACACATATATATGTAATCTAAAAATAAATAAATAAATAAAAATGGTTCTGAAGAACCTAGGGGCAGGACAGGAATAAAGATGCAGACGTAGAGAATGGATTTGAGAACATGGGTAATGGGAAGGGTAAGCTGACATGAAGTGAGAGAGTGGCATGGTCAGATATACACTACCAAGTGTAAAATAGATAGCTAGTGGGAAGCAGCTGCATAGCACGGGGAGATCAGCTCAGTGGTTTGGTACCGCCTAGAGGTGTGGGATAAGGAGGGTGGGAGGGAGCCGCAAGAGGGAGGAGTTACGGGGATATAAGTATATGTATAGCTGATTCACTTTGTTATGAAGCAGAAACTAACACACCACTGTAAAGCAATTATACTCTGATAAAGATGTTTAATAAATAAATAAATAAGCCCTTTGCTGTGCGGTCTGCATCTCCCAATTTTACTTCCTCAGGCTTTTCAAGGTCTCCCCTCTGGAGACTGTGGCCTCCTCTATCCACATCATTTACCTCAAAGCTGCTGATTTCCTTGGGGGGAAATAAAATCCATTGGTGCAAAGTATCTCAGGAATGCAGAAAGTTCACTAAAGCCTTGGGGGGTGATCCTAAGACAACTTCCTGCCACCACCTTGTAATTCACTACCCTCGTTTTGCCTTGACACCTTCTCATAGGTCTGCGCTCCCACCTTCCCACATTTCTTTCAGTGAGGAGCTATCTTTTAACTCTCTCTTTTCTGCTCTGACACTATTTGACAGTGTGCCTTTCCCCAGTTAGTTCTGTGGAATATAAATTACCCTCCATGTGGATAGCACTTTACAGTTTACAAGCTTCATTTAAAAAAGAAAAAAAATCTTCACAACAATCCGATGAAACTCAGATATTAATTCAGCTAATACCTGGTAGAACTGGGCCTTAAATCTAGGCAGTATTACTCCATGACTCTCTACCTCTCAGGAAGTGATGGGAAGTTTGTAGAGTGAGGAAGGGGAAGTAGGGACCTGTGTCTCCCAGGGTGAGCAGAGGGGTGAAAAGCTATGCAGGGGCAGAGGCCAGGGCTATGATCAATGCAAATCTCACAGGAAACCTCTTGGTTCAAGTCCCTCCTGTTTTTTCTTTCCCGGGCCTCAGGATTTGCCTGTTACGGTCATTTTCTTGTTCTCTAACTGTAGTTTCTGACAGCAGTTGTTCTCCATTTATCCATTTTTTCCCTCATTCATTCACTTACTCTTCATCCAACATTTCTTGGTGCCCAAAACACTCTAGACAGTGATGCTTCTCTTGCTTTGGCTTTCTGTGGGGGGACTGTGGGTGCCTGCACAGCCACAGGGTGGATGTTTCTGTCCTGGGATCCAGAGACAGCCTCTTGGAGAATTCTAGCAACAGAAGTTAAGTGGGTCCCTGCCCTGCAACAGCTCAAGCTCCCCATTGTCACTGACAGCCTCAGGCAGAGACCAAGGCCACATATTTTTCTATTAACATATGTAAGATGGAGGAAACATATTTTCATTCCAGAGAACACTCCAAAACCCCCCATCTTCCAAGAACTCAGATGGAAGCTGGAGGTGGTGGTGACACAGCTGATCTGCCCCCTCCTCCTTTATATGCTTCCCACACATGGCTTCTAGATCACCTGGTTTTCCCTCTGCTTCACTGGTTGGTCCTTCTCAGGTTTCTGCCCTCAGTCCTTTGTCATCTTTTCTTCTCTAACTACACTCACTCTCTTGGTGGTCTCATCCAATCTCATGTACCATATATATGAATGGATAAAGAAGATGTGATATATATGTATATATACACAATGGAATACTACTCAGCCATAAAAAGGACGAAATAATGCATTTGCAGCAACATGGATGCAACCAGAGATCATCATACCAAGTGAAGTAAGTCATAAAGAGAAAGACAAATATAATACCATATGATATTACTTATAAGTGGAAATATGACACAAATGAATCTATATATGAAATAGAAACAGAATCAGGGACATAGAGAACAGATGGGTAGTTGCCAAGGGGGAAGGTGTTGGGGGACGGGTGGAGTGAGAGGTTGTAATTAACAGTAATTAACAGAGCAGTAACAGAGCAGTAATTAACACAACATTGTAAATCAACTGAACTTCAATTAAAAAAATTAAATACCATCTATATGCCAATAACCCCTGTATCCCAAATCCAGGCTAGTGTATCTAACTGTATAACCAGCATCAAAACTCTGATGTTTGAGACATCAATCTTAAGAGTCTAACAGAAACTCCTAATCTTTCTTCATAAACCTGCTTTTTCTACAGCCTTCTCTACTCTTCCAGCTGCTCTGGTGACAAACTTGAAGCCATCTTTGACACCTTTCTTTCTACAATTCACATGTAATCCACTGATTTTGATGTGAATCTAGTTCAGAATCTCTCATTTCTTATAATTCCACCACTAGTATCATTTTCCAGGTCACTATTACCTCTCTCCTGGTTTCTTGCAACCCTTTCTACCTGGTCTTCCTGCCTCTGCCCTTGTCCCCTACCATCTATTCTCAGGACAGCTACCAGAAGGATCACTTTAAAACATAAATTGAATCATGTGACATCTCTCTTCCCCTTTAAACCTTAATGGCATCCCTTGATACTCAAAGTCAAAGACTTTACAATGGGGTAGTAAGTTGATTGCATAAATGGTCACAATTCTCCAGCTCTCCCTGTATCTGCCTCCTTTACAAAGCTACTCTACAGCTCGTCTCAGTAAGAGGTGGAAACAATTTCCCCACCCCTTGAATCTGGGCTGGCCCTGCGATTTGCGTTGGCAGAATGCCGTGTACAGGATGATGTGCCACCTCTGAGCCTGAGGCCTTCTTGGAACCCCGCAGTGCCCATGTATACAAGCCCAGGCTAGCCTGCAGGATGGTGAAAGATGTGTGGTCCAGTCGCCTCCTCCCCCAACTGGCAGCATGTCAACAGTCAGACAAGAGAATGAGGCCATCCCAGAATAGCCAGCCTTGGGCCAAGCTACCACCTGACTCTCAATGAGCAAGTCCAGCTGAGGTAAACCCAGACTGGCCAAGATCATCAGAGCCCAGCTGAAACACAGACTCATGAGCAGTAGAAGCAGCTTATTGATTTAAGCCACTGGGTTTTGTGGGGTTTTTTATGCAACATTTTTGTGGCAATAAAAAAATGATACAAATGACCTACAAGGTCCTTCGTGATCCACAACTTCCCTTATTTTTCTGACTCCATCTTCTACTACTTTCTGGAAGTCTTGTTCACCATGGTCCCAGCCACAGTGATCTCCTTGCTTTTCCCGGGCTATACCAACTATGCTCCAGCCTCAGAGACTTTGTACTTGCTATTTCCTCTGCCTGGAATGCTTTGCTCTCCATATCCCTGTGGAGATTTATTTTGAGGCCTGCTTGAATGACATCTCAGCAAGGGTGATATTCAAAATGTTTTTTAAACATTATGGCATGAATTTTGACCAATCAGAATAGTAAAGGGCACAGAGCAGAATCAGGTTCTGGTTGTCCCTTGCTGAGCTACGAATTTGTCTTTTAATAGCTGGATTGTGGGAAGTGTTCCAAAAGAGGGGCCAGGATAGCCAACTTGGTGGCATGAGCAACAGCAGATGGGCTGCAGGCCATGCTTGTTTACCAATTGGTAGGAACTATTTTAATATTTTAACAGAGAGATCAGCTCTGACTATCAGGAAGATGTTCCCTCACTACCCATCCCTTATCTCCCTTACCCCAGTGCACTATTTAGACACATTGTTTTACTTAATATCCGTCCAAAGCACTTTTATCACCATCTGATCTATTTGTCTATTTACTCTGTTATTACATTTTTGCTCTTCTCCTCCCTCTAGAACAGTGTCATTCAATAGAAGTTTCTCTAATGATGGAAATGTTCTTTTCCTAAGCTGTCCAGTACAGCATCCGTGAGCCACGTGTGACTATCGAGCACCTGAAATGTGGCAATGGCGACTTAGAAAATTGAACTTCTAATTTTATTTAAAATTTAATTTTAATTGCTCAAAATTTAAATAGCCTCATGTAGCTATTATATGTTATACTGAACAACCTAGTTCTAGAATTTACTAAGAGTAAGGACTTTTGTGTCTTATTCACTAGTATATCCACAATGCTTAGAATGAAAGTGGCTTATAGAAATTGCTGAATGAATGAATGAGCAAGCAAATGAATATGATGGGTAGGGATGGCAGTAGATTGCAAAAGGAGGTGTTCACACCAAATGCTTTAACGCCCATTGAAAGTTATGACCAAGATGGGTGTGGTTTTGGGAATATAGAAGCTTCTCACCTACTCCCCATATCAACCTCTCAATTTGGCAGGATGTACTGAGAAGGGAAAGATCCCTTATGTGGATCACAGTGCATTAATTTTTACTCTCCCCTCAATCAGTTGGCAAATGGGCTGGGCATAATAAAAGGTTTTCTTTGGCCTGTGCTTGTGCAATATCAATGGGAGAAAGAGGGACTCTGTGACACTGGGGCTTTCTTATCCCCAGTCTTTAGGGATACCTGTGATAGAGCTCAGATGCTGGAGGATGACCCCCGAAGGACAATGGAGAGAGCCCACTCTTGAGAACTGTTCTTCCCACTGTCCCTATGGGGGTGGGAAGATCAGCAGAAACACCTCCACTTGAGCCTCAGGCAGGGCTCAGCAGCTCTTGGGGACCCAGGCAGCCAGTTACAGGCACACCCACAGTAAGCAATTCCCAGCCACTGGTGTCTGCATACCCATCCCTGCAACCAATATTAGTTAATACCATATCCTTATGTACCAGCCATCCTGGTTTTCTTGTGACAGTCTTCTTTACACTGTTGTCCCAACACCCAGTCTGTGCAGTGCCCCTTTCACTCTCAAAAGTGTCCTGATAAATTACAGAAGTTGATGAATTATATGGTTATCCTACATCTTGTGTGTTCTTAGTATACATCAGACATTATCCTAAGCATTTCACATATATATTTTTTTTACATTTACACTTTGTAACCCACAGGGCAAATATTACCTCCACTCACGCTAGAATCTGAGAGACTGAAGGACTGGTCTGCTGTCCTGGCAATCAACAGGTTTAGACCAGTGACTGAGGAAATAAGGCGTTCAGGAATGTAACACAGACTGGGCACCTCCTCCCACCTCCTGAAACATGTTTCCATTGGTGAGGAGACCCTACCAGGGAAGAGTCTTTCCAATGGGGGATAATTGCTTCTCTCTTGAACAATCAGTAGCATGACAGTTTCCAGGGCAAAGGCACCCACGTCTGCTCTATGGGACCACTTCCAGAATCCAGTAGAACAATGCTCACTCTCAGGCCTTATTTCCTGATAGCTGATGTTTATCCCATGGGATGATTCAAAACCCTTGGAAGCAGGTGGAGCCTTCCAGGGTGAGGTCCAAGAAAAGCTAGCAGAAGCCCTGCTGCAGAGAGCGTTGGATGAAGAGGCCCTAATCCATTCCAAACCTGGCATCTTCTTGGTTGACTCTGGGCATGTCAAGTGAAGGCTGAGGCCGAGGCAGGCAAACCAGAATGCAATGTGCCAACCATAGTTGTGTGATTCAAAGGGGAATCAAATTAACTCACGGAGTTGGATGATTTCCAAATTGCTTATAAATGTCATAGAAAGGCAGTCGCAACACGATGGCTGTATTCCCTCTTTTTTCACTTTTCTTTGGAGTCTCTTAAAAAGAAATTTTCAGCTCAGTGTATCATTGAAAATGCTAACAATAGTTTACCACTGAATAGCTCTTTATAATATATAAAATGTCTTTCACATCTATTACCTCAATGGGTCTGACACCAGCCTCATGAGGTAGACAAGTCTGTTATTAATAACTTTGTTTTAAAAGCGAGGACACCAAGGTTCAGTGAGGTTAAGCAATTTGCTAGAATTCACTGTGCTATGATAATAATAAATATAATTTACTTAAGTGCTTTGCATACACTGTCTCATTTAAAGCTCACAGCCTCTTACGAGGTAGAGATGCTATTCTCCCTAGGAACACTGAGACTGGGGGAGGTGCCAACCCACTGTCAAGTCATTTATCTAGAAAGAGGTACCGCTGGGACAGGGATTGAGTCCCCACTCAGAACCCAATGTGACGTGGATCCCGTGCCCTTTGCCATATGCAGGGGAAGGTTTATGTTTTCAAGGCATTATTTTAAATGGGAAGAATTGTCTTACTGGGAAGGCTGAGACTTGTATTGGGCAAAGCGATGTGAGCAGAAAGAATCCCAGGGGTGAGATGGGATGAGAGAGGTTGGGTCTGAGAGATGCAGTGGGAGCAGATGACCCTGTTGAAACTGGTCAGCATGGGCCCTCATGGGACCTCATGGAGCTTCCTGGGCCCTGGCACACAGCACACTCTGTGAAGCGGGGACCACATTTCTCTTACTGTCCCAGAGCATACTGGAGGCTCAATAAATAGTTGCTTAGTGAGTAGAAGAATGGATGGATTTACAATTTATAAAATAAAATTAAAAAGTAAAAATCACTTTTAATGGCTACCTGGATAAATAATGGTAATCATCCACTTACCAGGTGCTTGGTTAAGGACTTACTAAATATTATCTCTTTTCCTTACATAACCATCTCATCTCAGTAGGCTGTATACATGAAATGAATTTATTATTATATTTAAATCACTATTTCTAACAGGGCTATGTTGACCATAACTTCCAATTCCTTGATAATATGTTGGGCACAAGCTATATTTCGGGATCCCTTTTTGTTATCCAAAGCTCTGTATAGTTTCAAACTTTAAGCTCAGGCTCAAAACTCAAAACTTTTCTCTTCTCCCTCCAGCATTGGCTTCTCGGGGCAAAGGCAGGGGCTGGCAGGTGATGCCTTGACTTTGGGATGTTTCCTCACCAGCTGCACCTCAAGACCCAGCCTCCTGGTGAGGATGGGGGCAAGAGATGAGAGCTGAGGTGGAATCTTCTATAACTGGCCATAGGGTGGTGACCAAGTGTCCCAGGCCCCACAGTGGTTTGGTCTGGTTCTGCTGCTCCTGGAGACTCCACTGGTATGATGTAGGAGACGTAAGTAGTTTTCCTGAGGGTGAGATGCAAGAGCACTTCACCTTGACCCCCTTCATCATCAAGGACCCTTCAGAGAGGGGGCCTGTGCTTCTATCTACTCTACCAGTGGTCTACATTCCTGCCTCTTTTCCATGTAGGGCTTTGCCTCATTTGGCCACTCGGTGACTCCTGTTCCTTGTTTTGACCCATGGACACCCTCCATGGATCAGGAGAACCATCAGGGTCATCTTTCTAACTCCCCAATGACTGTGAGAACTGGATATATTGGTGGCCTCCTCCATCTTTTTCCTGGGCACAATAATCCAGGGTCCCTTCTTACCCCACTGAAATGCTCCAACAAGACTTCGTCCTTCAGAAATCTCCAGAAATAAGTGGCATCCGTTCCCTATGTTTATTTACAACTCAAAACTTTGGGGTGTACATGGCAGACTGTCCCAAGAACACCCACATCATGCCCAGCTTACCTCCTGTGGCAATCCTAAGCAGGCTTGCAGATTCCGCATCTCAGCAAGAATACGGCAGGGCCACAAGATACCAGGTTCCCTTACTCCACATACTCCTGGATCTGTGGGTGATCCTCTGAGAACTTCAGTGCTTCCCTTGGCTTTGTGGGAAGGATACCTCTCTACCCTGCCCCTACCCCTTACCACTGAATGTACACAAGGCTACAGACTCCACCCAGATCTGACCCCTCATTTCCTTCCTTCTCCTTTCCCCCCATTCACTCTGTGTGTAGACCAAGGTGGGTGACGAGAGGCAGTGGCAGTGATATTAGGTGAATCTTCCTAGACTGATTTTGTCTTCTCTTGGAAAGCCAAAGGTGGGGTGTGAGGGGAGGGGTGCGTGGAGGCAAATGGCTTGAATTATTCAAGACACACTCTCCCTTTTTAGTCAACTTATTTGGGAGTAATTTATATACAATCAAATGAACCCATTTTAAATATTTGTTTAAGTGTGCATTTGAAAATATATATGCCTATGTAGCCATCACCATAACCAAGAAACAGAGCATTTCCTTCATCCCCAAAAGTCCCCTGGTACCTCGTCTCAGCCTCTCTCTATTTTATCCCCCCATGGCCTTTAATTGCCCCTATTGGGACACTCAATGTCCTGTAACATTCTTAACAACCTTGTGATATTATTAGGTAATATTTTTATTATCTGGAAGCCATAAAAGGGGCTCACACTAAATTGTTTTTCCAAGGAAAGAGGAAAAAAGCATTAGCTTGCTAAGAAGACTAGGGTAAGAGATGCAAGACTGTATCAGAAAGGGCTGGTGGTACAAAGTGGATGAGGCCTTCTGATGGCAGAGGCAGTCAGGGACCTGGTCATCCTCACTGGCCATGTGAAGCAGATCTGTATAGTTCTAGAAATTCAAGCAACCACCTATGTCTAGTAGTTAAAGTTCCATTTCTCTATGTCAAAATGATGTGTGGACAGAGATGCCTCCACTGTGTGTGTGAAAAAAGAGAGAAGAGAAAGGGGAGAGAGAGAGAGAGAGAAAGAGAAAGAGAGAAAAAATAATAATATTTACATTTGGGTGGGCTTGGCAAATATCCCTCATCTAAAAATATTTATCAGAGTTACCATATGATCCTGCAGTCTCACTCCTAGGCATATATCTGGAGAAAACTATAACTTGAAAACATACATGCACTCCAATGTTCTTAGTAGCATTATTTACAATAACCAGGACATAGAAGCAAGCTAAATGTCCATCGACAGATGAATGGATAAAGAAGATATGGTACATATATACAATGGAATATTACTCAGCCATAAAAAAGAATGAAATAATGCCATTTGCAGCAACATGGATGGACTTAGAGATTATCATACTAAGTGAAGTAAGTCAGAGAGAGAGACAAATATCATATGATATCATTTACATGTGGAATCTAAAAAATGATACAAAATAGAAATAGAATCAGACAGAAAAACAAACTCATGGTCACCAAAGGGGAAATGGGGAGGATGGATAAATTTAGAATTTAGGATTAACAGACACACATGACTATATATAAAATAGATAACCAACAAGATCCTACTATATAGCACAGGGAACTATATTCAATATCTTGTAATAAACTATAATGGAAAAGAGTCTGAAAAAGAATAGATATATAGCTATAACTGAATCACTTGGATGTACACTTGAAACATTGTAAATCAACTACATTTCAATTTTAAAAAATCTCTTGGCCTGTTAACTGCCTAAATTTTTTTAATATTTATGAATTTATCCTTCATATATAATGTAATGTGTGGTTTTTTGGTTTGTTTTTGTTGGGTTTTTAAAATAAATTTATTTATTTATTTTTGGCTGTGTTGGGTCTTCATCTCTGTGCGAGGGCTTTCTCTAGTAGTGGCGAGCGGGGGCCACTCTTCATCACAGTTCGCGGGCCTCTCACTATCACGGCCTCTCTTGTTGCAGAGCACAGGCTCCAGACGCGCAGGCTCAGTAGTTGTGGCTCATGGGCCCAGCTGCTCCGTGACATGTGGGATCTTCCCAGACCGGGGCTCGAACCCATGTCCCCTGCATCAGCAGGCAGATTTTCAACCACTGCACCACCAGGGAAGCCCCATAATGTGTGTTTTAAAAAAAAAAAATGTAGGGGCTTTCCTGGTGGCACAGTGGTTGAGAGTCCGCCTGCCGATGCAGGGGACACGGGTTCATGCCCCGGTCTGGGAGGATCCCACATGCCGCGGAGCAGCTGGGCCCGTGAGCCATGGCCGCTGAGCCTGTGCGTCCAGAGCCTGTGCTGCACAATGGGAGAGGCCACAACGGTGAGAGGCCCACGTACTGCAAAATAAATAAATAAAGAAAGAAAGAATGTAGAACTAGGAATCAGGAAAATTGAATCCCCACCTTGATTCTCTCATGAAGGGCTTTTAATTCTGTCCATGTTGTTTCTCTTCCATGTTCCTCATAAACCTCACTGGTAAATGTATTGGGTTGGCCAAAAATTTCATTCAGGTTTTTCTATAAGATGTTATGCTAAAACCCGAACGAACTTTTTGGCCAACCCAATATATAATAATCGTGTCCTAACTGTAAAAGCTCTTGCAAAAGTAAGAGGCATTTTGCAGCTGGTCTTGTTTCCTTATGGCTGGGACCTGATCCTTCACTTTGCAGTTTACTTTCTTTTAGTTCAGAGTAAGGCCCAAAGTTACTACTGATTTATCATTTAAATAAAGGGCAAAGACATCTCAAAATATGGAGGTGGTATCTAGAATGATCCCTGGTTTTCCCTAAAGAACATTTGTTTTATCCTTTGTCAAAACAAGGAGGAAAATGAGAAGAAATTTCTAATTACCAGGGAAATATACCAAAAGGAATATTCTTTTTTGTTGTATAACTAGGTGACTTCCCTTAAGTCTCTAGCACTTAACTAGCATAGAAAATCAGAGAATTTTTTAAATGCTTAAATTAAATATTTACATACACAGAAGAATATTTATAGCATACAAATAAAGTATATTTAAAAAAGACAAAAATGAACATCTGCACACTCACCTCTGCAGTGTAAGAAAGGAAGAAATTATTACCAGTAGGTCATTGGAAGACCCCATTAAGCCCTCCCTGATGCAATCCCTCTCCCTCCCCAGACTTAACCATTATGGTGGATATTGTGTTTACCTATCCCAGGGCTTATTTTAAAACCAAATATGATAATATCCCTTAACTTTTTCTAAGTGGACTCAGGTTGAGGGTATAATTCTGCAACCTGCTTGTTATGTGCAGTTTCACATTTGTGAGGTTTATCTATGTGGATGCATGTAAACTGACTTCAGATATTTTCAATCCCATGCAGTGCTGCATTATATACTGTGTTGCAATTTGGTTACCGCTTTCTTACTGGTGAAAGTTTGGGTTGTTTTCCATTTTTACCATTATAAACAACACTATTTTAAACATTCTTGTCCATGTCTTCTGATACATATGAGCAGGAGATTTTCTAGATTTTAGTCCCAATAATGAAACTGCCATGTCTCAGTGTATGACATGTTCAGTTTTTCTAGATAATGCCATATAGGTTCCAGGGTTATTGTGCCAATTTCAACCCCTACTAACAGCATATTAGGGTTGCTATTGTTCTGCACTCTTCCCAACTACGTATTCTCTGGCTTCTTAATATTTTTCCAAACTGATGAGTATAAACTGGCACCTCACTGCAATTTTACTAATGAGGCTGAGAATATTTTCATATGTTTATTTGCCATTTATGTTTCCCCTTCTGTTATCTACGTGTCCATTTCTTATTATAATATCTGTTTTATTCTAATATGAGGAATTTAGGAGCTCCTTCCTGTCTTTTATAAATAGTAATCTTTTATTAGTTATATGCTGCAGATATTTATTTTAGCTTCTGATTTTCTTTCCATTTCCTTTATATTGCCTTGTCACAAACAAGAAGACATTCTGTTCATTATGGAACTAATTTTTTAACTTTAGTTGAACTTATCAATCTTCTTTTATGGTTGGTATATATTAAAGCAAATTCTTCCTAAAACTGAAATCATAAATATATTCTCCTACATATCATTCTAAAATGTTATATTTTGCCTTTTACCTTTATGCCCTAATCCATTCAGAACTGATTAGGTTAGGTGGGAATTCAGTTTTATTCTTTTCTGTAGGATAACTCATTGCCCCTCCTTTATGTATTGACTAGTCTCTCCTTTCTCCACTGATTTGCAATTACCCCTCTGTTATGTATAAGGAAGACCCGTACATGCAGGTCTGCTCTGGGCTCTCTCCACTGAACTGTTTGTCCCTCACTTGGCCAATACCACTTTGTTTCATTTTAATATTTTAATAATAACTAGTGATATACGGTAGGGCTCTCCCTCCCTACCTCATATTCTTCTAAAGGACTTTTGGGAATGTCTTTCCCTTCTGTTTTTCCATTTAAATTTTATAATCATGTCAAGGTCTATGAACATCCTATTAGGATTTTAATTGGGATTGCGTTAAATCTATAGATTCACTAAGGAGAATTGACATCTTTGTAATAGTAAGTCTTCCTTATACATTTATTTAGCTCTTCTTTTAATGAAGTTTATAATTTTCTCCACAAAGTTCTCACATAATTTATTAGATGCATCCCAGGAAAATCTAATAAATATATATATTTGAAGATATTACAAGTGGCATTTTAAATTATATATTTTGGTTTGTATGGTTAGTATGTAAAATTCAATTGATATATTTTAATGTTAGTTTTTTATCCTCAAAGCCTACTAAATTCTCTAATTCATTATGATGTTTTTCTCTAAATTAGAGGAAAATAAACGCTTAGGTTTATTATGTAGCCAATCATATAATTCATAAAAAAACACCAGTTTTGTTACTTGCTTTTTGATCTTTTACATGTTATTTATTTATTTATTTTTGTTATTTATGTATTGACTATGACCTCCAATACAGCATTTACTATGAATAGTGATAATGAGAATCCTTACCTTCATCTTTTCCCCCCCAGCTTTACTGAAGTATGCTTGACAAATAAAAATTGTATATATTTAGTTTGTACATGTGATTCTTTTAAAATGTGCAACGTGATGATTTAACATATATACAGGGTGAAATGATTACCACAATCAAGTTAATTAATACACCCATCACCTCCCAGTTATATATATATATTTTTGTTCCCATGAGGAAAAATTTCAATGTTTTACCATCAAGTGGGATGTTTGCAGTTAATTTTATTTTGCAGTTACTCTATACCAGGTTAAGACAGTTTTCTTCCTAGTTTGATACATTTTTTTCATGAACATATGACACATCTTAAATGATTACTTTCTACATCTCTTGAAATGACTGTATACGCTCTCTCCTTTTACAGGCTCATGTGAGAAATGATGTGGTGCCATTGGGATGCTGCAGATACTGGCTAGCAGTTCTCTCCACCCATTTTTCTTCTCCCTGGGCATGCAGAGAAGGTATGCTACTGGCCGCCCTTGCTGTCAGGTGGCACATGTGACTGAGACCAGGCCAATGGACTGAGTGATATGCACCACTTCCAGGCCTGGCCTAACACAATCTCCCATGTGCTATCAACCCTCCGTATTTCTCTTCCACAGCTTAATGTGCCTTAGTGTGGGTTCTTGGAAGGCAATTACTAAAGATGGTAGAGCTGTCTCTACCTTAAAGATGGGAGTCGTCTCTGCCATAAAGATGGGAGGTTCCTGGGTCTCTCAATCCTCTTATGGAGGCAAATCAACTGATTTGGACTTTTCATGAGTAAAAAGTAAACTTCTATTATGTGAGTCAGTATACATTTTAGAATTTATTATGACAGTTTGCTGACCCTAATCAATAAGTGGGAAAAAACAAACTTAGTCTTGATGTATCATCTTTTTAAAGATTGTTATATGTTGCTAAATAGAGTTTGCCAGTATTTCATTTAGGATTTCTTGGAACTAATTGCATGAAGGAGATTGGCTCGTCATATTATCTTTTTCATATTGTCATTGTCAAGTTTAACTCTCCAGACTGTGCTAGCTCTGAATTAGAGAATGTTCCTCTTTTCTGGGCACTAGACTAGTTTGCATATGTTTCTAATTATTTTTTCTTTTAATGTTTGGAGAAAGCTTTTCCAGCCTGCTTTATTTGTGTGGGAAGATATTTTTTTAATGATTTTTAATGGTTATAGGCTCATATTTTTAATTCCTCTTAAGCAAGTTTTGGTAAATTATATTTTCCTGGGAACTTTTCCTTTTTATCTAAGTTTTCAAATTTTTGACACAGAGTTGTTCATATCATCTTACATTTTTAATCCTATAAAATCTGTGGGTAGACTCCTTTATCAGGTACCATTTTTTTGATTGATCGGTCTTGCCTATGATTTGCTTTCAGAAAGGCTAAATTTTTGCTTTGCAGCTCCTCTCTTCATTTCTGCCCTCATCTTTATTATTTTTGTTCTTCTATTTTCTTTGTGTTTATTCTGATTTCCTTTTTCTAATTCTCAATTTTGATGCTTAGCTCATTAATTTTCAATGATTTTCCTTTATAATAAATGATTTCAAGGCTACAAATTACTCCCTTCAAATCATTTTAGCTACATCTCATTAGTCCTGAAAAATATTTTATTATTGTTTCATTCTGAATATTTAAAAATTTTTCTCCTTTTTTCACCTCACAGTTCTTAATTTCCAAATAGAGGATCTTTTTCTAGTAATCTTTTGTCATTAATCTCTTACTTAATTGCACTTTGGTCCAAGAACTAGATCTAAATGATATCAATCTTTTGATATTTATTGTTATCAGCAATAGGTTGGTCATGTTTTCTAGTTGGTAATACACAATAGAGTGGAAGTTCTATCATGAAATTTTGAAGGTGGAAGACCAACGAGTGTAACCTCTGAAGGAAGTGAGGCTCAGAGAGATTGAATGACTTGTCTGAGTTACTATTAGTAGTTAATAGCAGGGCCAGGATATTGGAAAATATTTCTCAACTTCCTACCAGTGTGCTTTCTACTGTGCTTGCTACCTCCAGAACAATCTAAAACATTTTTATGTTCCATGAGTACACTAATTAATTATTGAAAAGTTGAAGTAACTACGCAGGTCTGTTTTGTATTTTCAAACAAAAATTTTGATTATTTCATTGATAAAAAGGTCTTTTAGTTTCACCAAAGTGACATATGTGCTTTATAGGATGTGGGATATAATATATGTATGTGTATATATATATATATATATACACACATACATTGTATATTCACACAGTACATGCACATTAATATCTTAAAATTTTATCAGACTACAGATATGAAAAAGTATTGATTGTATAATTCCATTTATATGCAGTTCCAGAACTGACAAAATTTATTTATGGAGTTAGAAAACACAAAACTAGTTGCCTATTTGGAGGTTAAAATTGGCTGGAAGGGGGTATGGGATGGTGGAAAAATGCTTGATGTTTTATTTAAAGCATTGTTTATATGATTAGGTATATATTTTCTCAAATCCACAATTTTTTATTCAGCATAATATTTTGGGGTTCATCTGTGCTTTGTATGTGTAAGTAGTTTGCCCTTTTTATTGCTGACTAGTATTTCATTGCAAGACTATACCATGGTTTATTTATTCATTCTCCTGTTGATGAGCATTTAAGTTGTTTCTAGTTTGAGACTTTTCTTTTGGAAGTTTTATAGATTTATCTCTTATGTTTAGATCTGTAATTCATTTAGAATTAATTTTTGTGTGTGGTGTAAGGTAGAGATAGATGATTACTTACTTATTTTTCCCCCATGTGCGTATCCAGTTTTCCCAGCATTATTTGTTAGGATGGCATTCCTTTCTCCATTGAATTACTTACAGATTTGTTGAAAGTAAATTGACCATTAATGTTTGGATCTATTTCTGTACTCTTAATTTTTCCCATTGATATATTTGTCTAGACTAATACCACTTCCAAACCTGCCTGATTTCTATAGTACTATAGTTTCTCTCGGATTCAGATAGTGTGAGTCCTCAAACTTGTCATTCACTTTCAAAATTGTTTTGGCTACAAGGCATCCCTTGGAGATATTGCAAGTTCAGTTTCAGACCACTGCAATAAAGTGAATATCACAATACAGCAAGCCACATGAATATTTTGGTTTCCCAGTGCATATAAAAGTAGTGTTTACTCGGTATTTTACTCTATTAAGTGTGCAATAACATTAAGTCTTAAAAAATGTATATACATTAAATGAAAAATACTTTATTGCTAACAAAATGCTAACCATCATCTGAGTCCTCAGCCAGTTGTAATCTTTCTGCTGGAAGAGAGTCTTGCCTCATTGTTTATGGCTGCTGACTGATGGTTGCTGAAGGTTGGGGATGCTGCAAAAATTTCTTAAAATAAGACAACAATGAAGTTTGCTTCATCGATTGCAGCAAATCAGAGAATTCATGAATGACTTCTCTGTAGCATGCAGTGCTGTTTGATAATATTTTACCCACATTAGAATTTCTTCCAAATCAGAGTTAATCCTCTGAAACCCTGCTGTTGTTTTATCAACTGAGTTTATTTAATGTTCTTAACCCTTTTGTTGTCATTTCAACAGTTTTCACAGCATCTTCAATGGGAGTAGATGTAATTTTAAGAAACCACTTTCATCCGTTAAATTTGTATAATGAAATTGTGGCACTTCAGTCACACCTTCAGGCTCTATTTCTAACTTTAGTTCTCTTGCTATTTCTACCACAACTGCAATTACTTTTTCCACTGAAATCTTGAACTTCTTAAAGTCATCCAGGAAAGTTGAAATCAGCTTCTTCCAAATTGCTATTAACGTTGATATTTCAACCACTTCCCATGAATCATGAATGTTCTTAATGGCACCTAGAATGGAGACTCCCTCCCAGAAACTTTTCAATTGACCTTTGCCAAGTCCACCAGAGGAATCACTATATATGGCAGCTATAGGCTTACAAAATGGATTTATTAAATAATAATACTTGAAAGTTGAAATGGCTGCTTGATCTATGGGCTGCAGAATGGATGTTGTGCTAGAAGACAAGAAAACAACTTAAATCCCCTTGTACCTCTCCATGAGAGCTCTCAGGTGACCAGGTGTGAGTAGCAGTATTTTGAAAAGAATCTTTTTTTCTGTGCAGTCACTCTCAATAGTGGGCTTAAAATACTCAGTAAACCATGTTGTAAACCAATGTGCTGTCACAGACTTTTGTTGTTCCATTTATAGAGCATAGGCAGAGTAGATTTAGCATAATTTGTAAGGGCCCTAGGACTTTTGGAATGGTAAATGGACATTGGCTTCAACTTCAAGTCACCAGTTGCATTAGCCCCTAACAAGAGAGTCAGCCTTCCTTTGAAGCTTTGAAATCAAGCATTGACTTCTCCTCTCTAGCTATGAAAGCCCTAGATGGCATCTTCCAACATGAAGCCTTTTAGTCTATGTTGAAAATCTGTCGTTTGGTGTAGCCTCCTTCACTGATTATCTTAGCTGGATCTCAATAACTTGCTGCTGCTTCTACATCAGTGCTTGCTGCTTCACCTTGAACTTTTATGTTATGGAAACAATTTCTTTTCTTGAACCTCATGAACCAACCTCTGTTAGCTTCAGACTTTTCTTCTGCAGCTTCCTTACCTCTCTCAGGCTTCATAAAATTGAAGAGAGTTTGGGCTTTGCTCTGGATTCAGCTTTGGCTTAAGGGAATGTTGTGGCTGGTTCGATCTTCTATCCAGACCAAAAGAATTTATCTATAGAGCAATTAGACTGTTTTGTTTTCTTATCATTTGTGTGTTCACTAGAGTAGCATTTTTAACTTCCTCCAAGAACTTTTCTTTGTATTTACAGCTCAGCTAACTGGCACAAGAGGCTTAGTTTTTGTCCTATCAGCTTTCAACGTGCCTTCCTCACTAAGCTTAATCACTTCTAGCTTTTGATTTAAAGTGAGAGACGTGTGACTCTTCCTATCATTTGAACACTTGGAGGCCATTGTAGAATTATTAATTGGCCTAATTTCAATATTCTTGTTTCCCAGGGAACAGAAAGCCCTGAGAAAATGGACAGAGACAGCGGTTGGTGTAGTAGTCAAAACACACATAACAATTATTAAGTTTGCTATCTTATATGGGCATTGTTCATGGTGCACCAGAACAATTACAATAGTGACATTAAAAAATTACTGATCACAGGGCTTCCCTAGTGGCGCAGTGGTTGAGAGTCTGCCTGCCGATGCAAGGGATGCGGGTTTGTGCCCCGGTCCGGGAGGATCACACATGCTGCGGAGCGGCTGGGCCCGTGAGCCATGGCCGCTGAGCCTGTGCGTCCGGAGCCTGTGCTCTGCAACGGGAGAGGCCACAGCAGTGAGAGGCCTGCGTACCGCAAAAAAAAAAAAAATTACTGATCACAGATTACCATAACAAATAGAATAATAATGAAAAAGTTTGAAATTTGAGAGAATTACCAAAATGTGACACAGAGACATGAAGTGAGCAAATAGTGTTAGAAAAATTGGCACCAATAGACTCACTGTCACATGGCTGCCACACACCTTCAATTTGTAAAAAACACAATATCTGTGAAGTGCAATATAGAAAAGTGCAATAAAATGAGGTTTATCTGTATTCAGGTTCATCACATTTTCATACAAACTTTAGAATTAACTCTAAATTTTTACTAGTGCAACTATATATACAGGACTAGTGCAACTATATATATAGTTGATTGTGTTGATTCTAGTCTATTGATTCGGTTTCTCTGGAGAACCAAGGCTAATACAAATCTATAGATCAATTTGTAGAGACCTGATATCTTAACAATATTTAATCTTCTAATTCATGCATATGTCATTTCACTTACTTAGGTTCTCTTTAATTTCTCTCAGCATATTTTACAATTTTCATGTCTTGAATGTCTTTTTTAAGATTAAATCCCAAATATTAAACAGTTTTTTGATGTTGCTGTGAATAATATTTTTTAACTTTAATTTTTCAATTGTTTGATGCAGCATACAAGAATACATTTTACTTTTGTATACTGATCTTTTATCCTATGACCATGGAAGGACTAGTGCAATGAAATAATCAAAGAAGTATTTTAGGAAGAATAATCAGAAGAATCGCTCACTGCATATTGGTTGGATGCAGCCCCATGAAGATACATGAACCTTAATCTGAGCCAGGACCACAGACCATACTTCTGACCTTGGACAGCTGCCTGCACATTTGTGCTCAGAGTCAAATGTGTTTGCTTTGAGGCCAAAGGACGTATATAGATGGTTGCAAACCTATCCATCTCCCTGGCTGGCAAAGCAGCTCAAAGCACATACCTTAAAAATGGAACTGTAGCCGTGTCCTCTTGGTCTGTGAAGATTGGATGAACACTGATGTTAAATTGCACCTCCTGCCAAAGCTTTCTTGCACATAAGTTGGTGGGAGCTGAGGAGCCAGTGTTGACTTTTTTGGTGGGGTGGGGGAGGGGGAGCTCAACTGAATTCTGAGGCTCTTCATTTATATAAAAATTTCTCCTCAGTTGCTCCTTTCTTCATCCCGGACTTCTGCCACTGACTCAGGAATCTTGCTGGGACCCTCATAATCCATATCACTTTCTATTTCTATCTTCATAAATCACTGGGCTGAGCTTGGGAGAAACTTCAAACTCCCCTTTACTTCTCTTTTTGTATGAACACCCCAAAACGTTAAGCCTATTATTTTACTAAAGCAGGGAGGTTGATAGAAAGCTTTTACTTTCCTTAGAAAGTAGCAAGAGAAAAATCAAAACATCCTCACCTTAAACATCCAGTTCTTTTCTATCTTTTTGGTAACTCACCTCCTTATTTTGATAAATATAACAATTTCATGGCTTTCTTCAACATTATTCAGAATTTCAAAACAAATTATATATCATGAATGGAAACAAACCAGTGTTAGAGCATATGTATTTTCAAACTCTTAACACTTGCAAAGATTCTGACATGCCTGTTCTCTACCAGTTGAAACATATTTATTTTAAGCATCTTTACTGGTTTTACACTGCAAAAGAATGCAAGATGTAGATAAGATTTACTGGAACCTTGAGACAACAGACACTGTACCTTATTTTATAAAGAGTAGATTTTTGATCTTGACTCACTTGTAAGTCGCCTGATATAGCTCTGACCGTTGTTACATTTGTAGAACTCTTCAAAGTTTTCCTCTGTACTCTGAACTTACTACATATAGAGCCTGGTTTAAGGAAAGGTAGAAAAGCTTTGCCTTTGGTACTTTTAGAGGGTTCTAAGAGGTGACTAACCCCACCCCTTCACTTTGTAGTTGAAATACTAACACTCAGAGAGACTGAGTGACTTGGGAAAGTCACACAGCTAGCTGGGGACTGAGCTTGGATGAGGACCATGTCTCCTGATTCTTGAGCAGGATTTTTTATGTTACTCCACATAGCTTTCATCTTTCTCCTCCACTTGAGATCTTAATTTTCCCAACAGGACCCTAGCATCCTCATCCTGTCCCATCACAGTGCCCTACTGACTCTGCCCTCCCTTATCAACCCTCTACATCTTTCAAATCAAAGAACCTCACCCTGTGTCCTATTCCTAGGGGTCCTAACAGGGCTTAGTGTTGAATCAAAATAATTGGTATGGAGTACAAATTGGTATGAGGATTGGTATGAGTACTAATGACTATTCCTTGTGTCCTATTCCTAGGGGTCCTATCAGGGCTGGAGTTTGAATCTAGAGAGCCATTGTTGGACTGAGTATAAATGTGTGTTCAGGGCTCAGTATACTGACAGTATACTGCCTTGTGTCTAATGTACTTTTAATACCTCACTTCATACGAACAACTAAAAATATTTCTAAGAGTTAAATTTATTGACATCTTACTATGTGCCAGACACTGTGTTTAAGGATTTTATATAAATTATGTCATGGATATCATGTGCATTATGTCATTATCTCATTTGAGTAATGAATTATAAGGGACAAGCCCAGTGAATGATATATTTAGAGACAGGTGGGGTTATCCTACTCCCTTTTTAATGATATCACTCAGACAGCAGCCTGATGCCCTGGGCATGGGGCCAACAGATGAGAGGAGCCTGCCTTCACTTCCAACTCCTTCAGCTCTCTGCCTAGTGAGTCCTCTGTGCACTCTGGTGAATGCCCAAGCAGTGAAAATTGCTGCCTGGGTGGGATTACAAGAGTTGCTCTTCTGGACAGGATTCCTAGAGCTGGGATGGCTAACATGACTGGGTATTCCAGTGTTCTGAAGCTCACTGTTTGCTAATGACTTGGGGAGTAATAGCCGGGCTGCAGATTACCATGTGTGGCTTAAGTGGAGAAGTGTCTAGAAAAGATGCTCTTGATGTAGAATTTATCATGGTTTTCTACCCATTCGCAAATTGCCTTAAGACCCATTTTCATGCTTTGTCAGAGTAGAACCAAACTATCAAAAACAACTGTTAAGAAAAATCCATATCTCATGAACATTTTATAGTGACATTATTGTAGCTCTAGTTTGAAAAGATTATTTTAGGGTTTATTAATATCTACAGTGAAAGATCCAATATGGAAACACCATCATCGGCAGAGCACCTAAGGATTGAAAAAGCAGCACACTAAAGCAACTTTGACTTTCAAAGATAGATGCTTTGGGGGCTCTTCTCTCAGGTGCAGGTCTTATACGTCAGGGTGCCAGATGTGGGATTCAAACCCTCCTCTCCTCAGGGAGAAGCTAGGGATTGTGAGTTCCCTCCTAATTGTGGCCTGCCATCCCAGCGGTGGGATTTATGGTAAGACTGTGTCTCAGCCTCTTTTATCTGCTTTGATGTGGGATTTTTTCATTCACATGGTGTGCAAAAGTTGATCAGCAAGTTTTAAAGTTTTTTTTGCAGAGGAAATTGTTCCATATGGAGCTGTTGATTTGGTGTGTCTGTGGGAGAAGATGGGTTCAGGCTCCTCCTATGTCACCATCTTGAACCATTCTGTGTCAACTTTGAGAAAGGGCATAGGGAAACTGAGACTATAAGTAATTAAGTAAATTACTGAAGGTAGGTGTTTGGGTCAAATGCAAATGCAATGATCTCTTCTTACCTACCTAATTCATACTGCTGTTATGTTGGGGTAATCAAGCCATGAAAATATAAAGGTTTCTTATGGTTCACTAGGAATCAGTGATTTTAGATTGAGGACAACTAATTTAGTGCCCTTTGAGAATGTGTTCAAAATTGCCAGGATGCTCTGCATTGTCTTATTTCGAACAATTACTAACAGGAATTATTAGACAACGCCTAATCTCCTACTACATGTGAACTGATTTGCTATCCATCTTTTCATTACCTGATTCATCTATCATTGTATTGGAAAAGTATAATATGTAGACTTCTGCAAAACTACTTCCCTTTGTGTACGTGTGTGTGGCTCCATGGAGGAAGACTATAAAGAAGGATTCATTCATTAAGTCATTCAACAGGTGTACAGTAGACCTGATCATCTGAGCCAGCTAAACTCAAATCATCCACTGGGGCTCAAAGCTGTCAGTCATCACCTCACTTTGTGTCAACAATGAGCTAAGCTCATCACTCAGACTAGCAAAAGAATAAGTGGGAGGGTCCAAGTGGGTGAGAAATGTATTTCAGTTTGGGGTGTTTTTACTAAGAAGACAAGATTTTAGCTAGTTCAGGTCCCAGATGTGGGATAGATGACACCAGAAAACATACAGGAAGCCAGAAGGAAAGGATTCCTGGAGAAGTGACTGGACATTTACATCAATCTGTCTAAACTGGACCATGGTTACTTATCTTAGAATCTGAATTGTTATCTTAATATCATAACATTGGTGACATTATAAAGTTCTTTGCTTCATTTGCTAGAACTTGTAGGGATCAGAAAATTGTATCTTTAAGAAGTGGTAACTTTTATGTTGTTTGACTATTTTTACTTATTTTTCTTAGTTTTTTTCTAGAACCCAAGAGGGGAAGTGATAAAAGGAGATTTTTTTTTCTCCCTCAGGTTTAGTCAGTATCTTCTTGGGGCCCATATATAATGAAATATTTCCTTGGAAACTCTTCTCTACTCTAAACTGGATGACTGTTGTTTAAATAAAGAGCTTATTCCCTTAAATTCCCTCCTTGGAATTACAGCTAGAGAATTTAGGATGGAGAGTTTCTAGTCCAGGGTAAGCAACTTTATGGTACAAATGCCTCTACTTCCTTCTCTCGTGCTCATGACAGAACAACCAAATGAGCAGTTTCCTACTGAGCCTGGGTGTGGAGATAGTAATATAATTCCTGCTTTATAGATGAAGAAACAGAAATTTAAAAGTTAAATTACTTTCTTAAGTCTCTATGACTCTGAAGCCATCATTCTCCAGGGAATCACTACTAATTGATAAGAGCTGGCAACTAATACAAAATTTATTTACCATCCAAGATCTAGTTTACCCTCATTAATTTTCCATGAAAAGTGATGAGTCGAGACAGTCTGAATAATGTTGGTGAAAGTGTTTTGCAAATATGTAAAGAATGCCAAAGATGTTAATTGTTCTTATCAAGGACACAAGCCCAGCTAGTTTATAGCAATTCTCAAACTGTGGTGTGCAGCGGAATCACCTGGACAGCTTGTTAAAACACAGATTGCTGGACCCCACCTCAGAGTTACTGATTCAGTGGGCTTAAGGGCCAGCCTAAGAATTTGCATTTCTAACAAATTTTCATGTAATGTTAATGCTGCTGGTTCATGAACCACACTTTGAGAGCCACTGGTTTATAGCGTACCTGAGCTCAAATATGATTACCATGAAATTTCTCTTTTGCATTGTTGCTAAGCTCAAAAATAATTGACTGATTTTTGTAAATATTTTTCTGCCACTGTCAAGCCTCTGTTCATGCATATTCAATGAAATGTTCATGTTGATAAATGTAAATGTGTAATCATTGAACCAGAGCCAGCAGAGTTTAATTGAAAGAAAAAATCAAACCTAGGAATATGAGAAAAGTATTAGTCAGAGGCCAGGGTAAGGATGGAGTAGGTCACAGGAAGCTAGAAAATAGGAACCATTTGCAAAGGGATATGTTAGACAAGGCTTGCTGTCAGGGAGGAAAGCAGAAAGATTTCGGCATCAAAGAATAAAATAATACCTCAAGTACTGATGAACTGATCTGCAATGGAGCCATTCGCTGTGCATGAAAAACAGTCAAGTGGACTTTGGCTCAAATACTCGTAGGGCCACCAAGTGAAATAGAATTTAACTTATCCAAGGAGGCTGTGGAGAACAGAACTGGCTCCAGTGGGCCAGACTTCAGGGAGGCAAGTTCTGAAAGAGCTTTGTAACAACCATTGCATATGAAGATGGATTGGGCTGCCTCCAGAACAGAGACTTTCTTAATACAGAAATTGTTTAAGTAGAATCAGGTGACCACTGGGAAATGAATTTAAGCAATAAATGTGGAGGTTAGACTTAGAGATGTGGAGATTAGATTACTCTGAATTCTTCTGGGACTAGAGAAACCCAAGAACACTTTAATTTAAAATAACAGTAGAAACAAGATGGCAGACAAGGTGAGAATGACTTCACTGATGTCTGTAAAGAGGCTGGGCTTTGGACTCAAATGGGTTTGGACTCAAACAGGACTCAGCTCAATTTGCAGCCCCGCATTTCCATGCTGCTCTCTACCCCATCTACCTATCAGAGACAGAGATGCAGTCTTGGCATCTGTAGATCAAGGGCAGAAACAGCTGTCTCAGAGTATCCTAGTGAGAACTAAAAAGTGTGTCACATGGAAATTGTTCTTGACACACAGTAGGAGTTTAATAGATGTTCATTGTCTGCCCCTCTCTCCCCTTTAGTAAGGTAGAGCAAACTTGACCCAGGGAAAGGCTGAATTTAAGAAATCCAGACTACTCAGTCTCTAAGATCTGTCTGTGAGGAGTACTCACACAAAGAAGACGTTGAACTTTGTATCTTGGATCTGAGACCCCTGAGATCTCACTCACTTGAACAGCAGTTTCTCCAATGATCACGATGGTCTGAATTTAAATTGGTAAGAATCAGTTAGTACTAGTGAGTCATACAGAAAGGAAGAGAAGATTTGGGGGTGAAGAGCCTTCCTTCAGTAGGATATGCCCTGCTCTAAGGCTTGGATGGCAAAATTGAACACTAATGGCAGTTCAGAACCTCCCAGCACTGGACAAGGCAGATAGAAAACAAAGCAGAAGCTGAGACGGGATATTCATGTCCACTGTGTGGATCTGGGTCTGGGAAGGAGTGTGTTTTATTCAGCTTTCATCCAAGGATCTAAACCTAACTGAGCTTGTCTGAAAAACGTTGTTAATATATGTATTTTCTGAGGTTGTGTGTGTAGATATGTTACTATATCCATCACATGTTACCAGGCTAGGAAAGAGGGGATTATGAAAAAGTTGTGTTCAAAAGGGGTACTGGATCTGATTAGGTAGAGAATTATTGACATGGACAAATAGTGCCTGAAGTTTCATTGACTACTTTCAGTTGTAGCCGGGGGAGGAGCCTAATCAACCTGAAGAGAAGGGCAGGGCGTCTGTTCCCTAACTGGGGAGACAATCTTTCTTCTACTGCTTGAAACAGATGCAGCTTGCAGCCATCTTGTGACTATGAGGGGACAAAGCTACATGCTGATGGTTCCTGAGCAGTGGGGTCACAATCCTGAGCCACACATCTGGAGCCTCCTTGCATAGAGACTTTTCGATATGTGAGATAATATATTTCTTAATTGTTTAAGCTACTTTTAATTACGTTTCTTAGACTTAAACCCAAATGTACTCTAACTGTAAAGAGTGAAATGGAAGACTGCTGGTTCTCACTATAATCTTCTCTGAACCACTTGATTTTTTTAAAAAATAAGTATGCACTTGTATTGTTTTGATTTTTTTCAATAAAATGTTAAAGGATCCTTGTTTTTTTTTTCCATAAGGGTTGAAGACGATTGATGTAGATATTAATCTTTCTTTTAGGCTTCATAAAAACTGAGAAGAGTTTGGGTTCTTGGAATTTCAATGACTAAATCAGCCAGTTCATTCAATCTATTTAGTTAAAAAAACAGTTAATTCCATTAAGAGTTTAGAAATGGTAAATCTTTTAGCTATCACAGAATAAACAATAGTTTAAATGGCTTCATTATTTTACTTTCTAACCAGTTGTGTGGTGTCATGCAAATAGGGTATTATAACATCAGAATTTAGTAACTAGTAATATTGTACTAAAATATGATTAATACATTATGCAGCCAGAACTCAATGAAGCAATTTTCAATGCCCTATAAATAGCGAGACTCTTTGCAAAAAGAGGGTCATATTCCTGGCAAACGTGTCACAGCTAATGCCTGTCAACTGACTAATGTTCGTTAGCATTCAACACATTAATAGATTATCTTTCTGTGGGCCCTTCTGTTCTCGATTTATAGTTCATTGTGGTATGGTGTAGTAGAAATAGTATGTTCTTGGAGGCCAAACTTGGGCTGAAATGCCAACTTGGATACTTATTAACATGGTAACTTTTGTCAAGTTACTTGTTGCCTCAAAGCTTCAATTTCTTTATCTAGTCAATAGGGACAGAAAACCAAACTATTTCATTAGATTGTTGTGTGCATAGAATTTATAGATAAAGAAGCCAACAATGTGCCTTCACATATTAAGTAATCAATACATGTTATTTTCTTTTCTTTCCTTTCTCCTAATTTTCCTCGTGAGATCTTCTCAGAACCTCAATGTTTAGAATAGAAGAGGGAATCTAAGTATGACCGAAGTGAAAGGGTATTCAGAAATGTCTATAAATGTCTAGTTAGTTGGTGATACTGGTTATTAGAGGCTGATTTACATGGTTCAGAGAGTTTCCAGGGAAAGAAGGCAAGCTTTCTGTCATTGGGACCAGACACAACTGAGCACATCTGGGGTACAGCTGCAGTCATGAGCTGCTACACTTCTGGTCATGGTGGAGGCACGTGGCCTGCACAGAGCTCACAAGAGGGAAGGGTGATGCAGTAAATGTTGATCACAGTTTTGTTTTGTTCTGTTTTCCCAGTCTCTGTCTGAATCCTAGAACAAAGAACCTGTAAAAAATGCAAAAACAGGTTTTCAATAATTCAATGAGTTTTTTTTTTTTTTTTGTGGTACGCGGGCCTCTCACTGTTGTGGCCTCTCCTGTTGCGGAGCACAGGCTCTGGACGCGCAGGCTCAGTGGCCATGGCTTACGGGCCCAGCTGCTCCGCGTCACGTGGGATCTTCCCAGACCGGAGCACGAACCCGTGTCCCCTGCATCGGCAGGCGGACTCTCAACCACTGCGCCACCAGGGAAGCCCAATGAGTCATTTTTAATGACTCATCTGAAGATGGCATGCTGCTTGGGGGCACCTTAAATGAAATGCAGTGAGAAGGGTGAAGTCATTCTCTCTTCTCCAAATGCCCCCTCTCACTCCTGCCATAGGACAGCCGTGGTACCATTAGAACTCAGAGAGTTAGTGATGGGGCTGGTGGAGCTATGAGGGTCCAACAGACATAGAGGCTCAGCAGTGGCTGATCTACTAAGGTGCTTCCAGCCTGGAAAAGTAACAGAAGGGTCCATGGTGCACAGAGAAGAGGAATCAGCTTCTTCTCAGAGCAGAAATGAGGGCCTGTGTGTCCAGATACATATGTGAGACATAGGCCTCCAAACTACAGCTGGGTATAAACTTTAAATTATTTTATCACTTTTTTGGGCATGAAGATATTCACAGAATGATACTGAGAAATTATTGCAACTCATAATTTTAAAAATTATTTATGGGGGCATATATATTGCATATCAATATAGTGTACCCCTGAAGTTCATTTAATTTTGTGATTGATAAAACAACTGCAAATTCTGAAAAGCAAAGGGTTAAACTTTCACATCCCCTAATTGAAAGAGAAAAAAATGAAGTGAACAATTGTTAGTTTGGAGTTGAAGTGTCAGCTCATGTAGATGATGTAGACAAGGACCCCAAATCACATCTTGGGCACATAACCATGCTTAGCCCCAGGAGTAATGATCTCAAGTCCATTTATTGAGCACTTGCTCTATGCTAATCTCTGAGCTATGCATTTGAAATAAAATATGTCATTTATACATTTCTATGTGCAGCAGTAGCCCTCTGGGGTCGGTGTAATTTTCCCCATACAGATGGGGCTCTGAGGGCTGAAGTGACTTAAGTCACTTGGTGGTTGAGTAGAAGAGTTGAAATGTAAACCCAGGTCTTTCCAGCTATAAATCCGTGCTCTAAACCACTATGCAGAGTTCTCATCTGTGTCAAGATTGTGTTTGATTTAGTTAAGGTGCTGATAACTGGGCCCACTACTAGGTCTTTAGACTGGCAGCATTGGTACCACTTGGGAATTTGTTAGAAATGAAGTATCCCTAGTCCCGCCCCAAACTCACTGAGCTACAATCTGCATTTTAACAAGATCACCAGGCAATCTGTATATGTATTAAGGTCTGAGAAGTACGGTCCTACATTATATTCACCTTCTCTGCCCGGGTACTTTTCAATGTATCCATTTAATATAAAAACAGTATAAATCCATTGTCTCAGACCATCTCACAGCTTTGAGGAAGAACTAGCTAATGCAAAATGTATTCCTTTCTCTTTTTGAATGGATTTATATGACATGAGAACAATTGGTTGAAAAATGCACAATTCAGGCAGGCCTATTATCTGATACCACGGTTGCCCCAACGATTCTTTTAAGAAAAAGTCTGTATTTCAAAAGAAATGACCTCATTCACAGTAGTTGTGTGAATAGCTACAGCCAGCATGTTTCTTTAGACAAGGCCAGAAGGATCACTCCACGCCTATCTGGCCCTCCACCACCATAATGTTAACTCAGCATGTAGTCAGCCTTGTATCAGCTGGTTGCTGCCTATTTGTCTAAGGAAACAGTTCCAGGACAGATCATATTCACAAGAGACGCTGCCTTACTGAGGGCTCCAGAAATGTTAATCTTTGAATAACTTCTCTACAAAATCCAGAACAAAAAGCTGTACATAGCTGAATATCTAAAGAGTTTATGGTAATTGTGGTAAAAGAAGTAATTTTTTTTCATTGTTGTTCCTGGCATCTAGGAACCTAAGAATATCTTATTACCTGAGAACATTGTGAGAGAAAACTTGAGTTAATTTGCTCCTAAGGTGACAACCCACCTGACATTTAGGTACCTGCTTTGCAGACTTCAAAGGTTT
Source organism: Stenella coeruleoalba (assembly GCF_951394435.1). Lineage (NCBI taxonomy): Eukaryota > Metazoa > Chordata > Mammalia > Artiodactyla > Delphinidae > Stenella > Stenella coeruleoalba. The sequence goes on from NC_137154.1 coordinate 70,829,065, forward strand.
TATAAACCTATTCCTGGATAAGAGAGAAGGAAACCAACCACAGGAGAATGGTAGTGATAATTAAGACAATGTTATGATTCACTAAGAAATGGCTGGGTTATGAACAATGAACACTGTGGCATGTAAATTACCTAAGAGCAGAGTTTAATGATGTGTTCTTTCTTATTAATTGCTCGTTTGGTGACATGTCTGTAAAAGTTATTTTTTAAAAGAAATAAAAGAAGTCCACTGCCTCATTGTAACCTTGGCAAATTTCACACATTGCTAAATTTTATGAGTGTCTTTAGCTAACCCAGGATTTATCAGCATGAACTGTAATTTGGTTTTATATGTTTGTATGATAATCATGAGATATGATTCCATATGGAATTTCCATAACTCTGAATGGCCTTCTATTAAATATCAGAAGTTGATCATTCAGCACACTGATTATGTTCACTCATTCATGTAAAATGTTCCCATCTTTGATATTATCTCTTCTAAATCACACCCAAAATAAAATTTGTTTTGTCTAAATGAATACATTTTGAGCCATGGACTGTGTTTACATGCAGCTGCTGAAGCAGACTTCAGGGAGCCAGATATGATCATTTTGGCCATCTTCCCAAACAATCCCAATCACAGAATCTAAATGCCAGATGGAATTGTACAGTGGCCGTGATGATAGGATCACAGCTCAATCAATCAGCGAGTGTAACTGACATCTATCCAGCTTCACCAGCTGGTGGGTGAGAAAAAGTATTAAAATTTACAATAAAGTTTCCCAAATTTCAATAGCTCTGCACCCCCTACCCCCACCTGTTCACATAGATAGGCCAGTTCTTTTCAGATATATTTGTCCTTAAATATTTCTGAGTCTTTTTAGGAGGGCTTATAGGTGGAGCCTGAAGGCATCCTGGTCCCCACTAGTTTATAGACATGGGAAAGACCACTTTTCTCCAAGAGCCTTTCAGGGAACGAGGAGTGGACTGCCTCCCATTGAAGCTGAGTCACTGCTTGCACTCAAGGCCTTTTGCTCAAGGAACCACCAACACCCCTCTTCTCTATTGTCCATTTGTGTTGCACCCACTGCTTGCCAACTTCCTCTGGAGCCCCGAGCTCTGTGTCCGGATGCACAACAGTCCATGTATCTGCCGAGCTCCTTTGGGCCACCTACCTCTGGGCTGCCTTCATCTGGGTTTCTGGTGATCCCTTCTCCACCCAGTAAGAGAACTGACTTCCATTTCTTGTGTCAGTCACTCTCAGGGAACAATCTCAGACCAGAGAAGTATAGGGCCCTGGCTGACAAGTTTCTCTTTCGTTTAAGAAGTCTTCTCCTTCACAGAGCACACTCTCATATTATATGTGAACCACTGCCCCCAACACTCACATTCAGATGCGAAGGGGATCAAAGGATGGGCTTTACTAAGGCTTGTATTTACTTTTCAAAATGCATGGCTCTCTGGTCAAGGTGGAGTGGAGAACGGAACTGGCATCTGAGACCAATTCACAGCCTCTCACTCTCTTCTTTGTGAATTGAAGATGTCTGAGTCTGCATGTTAGAGCCAGACTTATCTACTCCATCTTGAGGAAACTGAGAGGGCGGACACATTGCTGGGGGGAAGTGGCAGAGTAGGGTAAGGAGGAAAAGGAGTGTCATGTAACTCCATGGTGTGGAGGCTGACATCTACTAAAAAGAGCCACCATGTGACAATAATATTCATGATCCATCCACTTTGTGAACATAGAATCACAGTGGCATTTGCATCCCAGAGAGAGATCAAGTTATGAGAAATATGCTCACACCATTCTTCTAACCATCCATGAATTCAACAGATATTTATTAAGTTCCTACATTGTGTCAGAGACATAGATAGTGTGGATGGATGTATAGATACATAGGTAGATAGACAGACAGATAGGTAGGTAGATAGAGTCTATGAAGAAGGTATTCTAATTTCCATGGAGTTGGATATTAAACAAACACACAGATGATGAATATATTCATAAAGATTTTATTGTGATTATGAAGGACAATATAAGAAGGGAGTTATGGAAGATCTTGAGGAATGATAATCATATTATATAAAATTATATATCATATCATGTTACTTTGTGCCAGGCATACATATTTACTCATATAATCCTCAAGGAAACTTTATAAAATAACTGCTACTCATATCACCAATTTTATAGACAAGGAAACCTACAGAGATATTCATTAATTAGTCCAAGGTCACACAGCCTGTAAGTGGTGGATCATGGATTTGAACCCAGGATTTAGGTTGAGACTGAAAGATAAGTAGGATTTAACCAGATGAAGAGTGTGTAGTTTGTCAGACCAAAAGAATAGTATGTGTGAAGGTCATCAGGCAGTAATAACCTGGTGCATTTGAAGAAGTGAAAGACGCCCAGTGAATGTAGTAAACAGAAGGACAATCACAGCACATGAGGCTGGGGACCTAAACTGATCACGTGGAAATTTTCCCCTTCTTTTTTACAAATTATGGTATAATATACATAGAGCAAAATCTGCCAGTTTGAGTGTATAGTTCTAATACACACATATATTGATACACATATGTTGATGTACACACGGTCATGTAATCACCATGACAATCAAGATATAGAACAGTTTTGTGAACCTCAGAAAATCCTCTATTGCCCCTTTGTAGTCAACTCTCTCCCCTCTTTTGGCACCTGCTGATGTGTTTTCTGACCCTAGAGTTTAGCCTTTATAAGAACGTATGAAATGGGGTATATCGTATGTAACTTTCTGAGTCTGGCTTCTTTCACTTAGTGTAATGCATTTGAGATTCATTCATGTTGTTGTGTGTATCAGTAGTTTGCTGCTTTTTGTTGCTGAGAAGTATTCCATGCAGCAGTTGAAGGACATGTGAATTGTTTCTAGTTTGGTGTTATTATGAATAAAAGCACTATAAATATTCATGTGCAGGTTTACTTGTGAATATAAATTTTTATTTCGTGTGGGTGGACACCTAGGAGTAGAATTGCTGGGCCATGTGGTAAGTGTATGTCTAATTTTACAAGAAATTTTCAAACTCTATTCCGAAGTGTCTGTGCCATTCTGCATTCCTACCAGCAATGCAACAAATCTGTAGTTGCTTCACATCCTTACCCATGTTAGTTATTATCAGTTTTCTTTAATCTTTAAAAATTTTAGCCATTCTAATAGGTGTGTAGTGGTATGTCATTGTGCTTTTAATTTCCATTTCTCTGATGGCTAATGATATTGACACCTTTTCAGGTACTTATTTGGTAGTGTCATTCAGGTCTTCTACATCCTTACCAACTTTCTGTCTACTTGTTCTACTGATTACTGTGGAAGTAATCTTGAAGTCTCCAACTTAAGTTTGTGGATTTGTCTATTTCTTCTTCCCAGTCTGTAAGATTTTACTTTATGTAGTTTGAAGTTTTGTCCTTAGGCACATACACATTTAGGGTTTTTATGTCTTTTTGGCAAATTGATCCTTTTTAACACTATATAATACTCTTCTTTACCCTTGCTGGCTATAGTGTTATAGCCACTTCAGCTTTCTTTTGAACAGTTTCTGTGCATGTATACATTTATATGTATATGTTTTTCAACCTTTATTTTCAACATATTTCGTTGTTTTATTTAAAGACAGCTTTTTATACAGACAGCACATGGTTTGCTTTTTAATTCAATTTGACAATCTTGGTCTTTTAATTGGCATATATAGACTGTTTATGCAATTACTGATATTGTTGGAACAAAATTGACTATCTTGTCAGTTGATTTTTATTTGTTTCATCTTTGAAATTATTATTCCTCTCATACTACCTCCTTTTGGATTGAGTATTTTTATGATTTTATGTCCACTATTGGCTTATATCTTTTAATACCATTTTTAATGGTTGCCCTAGGAGTTACAATATAGAACTTTAATTAACCACAGTCTACCTTTGAATAATACTTTACCACTTCAAGTATAGTGTACAAATGTTACAACTGTGTAGTTCTCATTTCTCCCTCCCCACCTTTGTGCTACTTTCAGGTACACTATAGTATTTTGTTTAAACATAGTATATATACACAATACATTGCCACTATTTTTGCTTGAATAGTCCATCATCTTTTAGAGTAATTAAAATGAGAAAAAATAATTTTATATTTAGTTTAATTAATTCCATTTACAATACTCCTCATTTCTTCAAGTAGATTCAAATTTCTATTACCACATTTCTTCTGCTTCAAGAACTTCTTTTAACATTCCTTATACTGCAGAGTTTCTGGGAATAAATTATCTCAATTATCATCAGAAAAAATCTTTATATATTTTCATTGTGTATAAACTAGCCTAGATTGTCCTTTTTCCCACATATTTTAAAGATGCTGGTCCATTGTTTTCTGGCTTGAATGGTTCTGACAAGAAATCTATAATTTTCATCTTTGTTCCTCTGCATGTAATGTGTGTGTGTGTGTGTGTGTGTGTGTGTGTGTGTGTGTGTGTGTGTTTCTGCCTGATTTCAAGGTTGACCCTTTGGCTTTGGCTTTTAGACATTTGAATATGATGTGTCTATGTGTACCATTTTATTTTCTATTTTAATTTATCCTTCATAATGTTTTCTGAACTTCTTGGATTTGTAGTTTTGTATCTTTCATTGATTTTGGGAAATTCTCCCCTTATATCTTCAAATACTTCTGTCTTTCTCTTCTTCTAGGATTCTAATTATATACACTTTTTAATATAGTACCATAGCTCACTTGCTCTCTCTTGCTCTCTCTCTCTCTTTTTTCTTTTTCTTTTTGGTTTTCATGTACCATAGTTATAGAATACTCTGTTTCTAAAGAATGTCCTTTCCCTTTGTGTTCAGTTTGATAATTTCTAAAGACCTGTCTTCAAGGTCATTAGACCAATGAGCCCATCAAAGGCATTCTTCATGTCTGTTACCATGTTTATCATTGTTAGCATTTCCATTTGATTCTTTCTTATGATTTCCAGTTCTTGGTTGATACTACCCATCTGTTCACACATGTCCACCTTGTATACTACAGCTTTTATCATAATATTCATATTTATTTTTACATTTCTATCTGATAGTTCAAACATCTAGATCATATCTGAGTCTGATTCTATTGATGTCTTTGTCTCTTGACAGTGTATTTTTTCTTGCTTCCTTGTGTGAATCATAATTTTTGGTTAAAACCTTGACATTTTATATGGGACAGTAGAGACTGAGATAAATACTATTTACTCCTGGAAATGAGCATGCCTCTTCTCTCGTTAGATATTAAGTATCCAGGGTGAGTCAATCTAGTCAGAGGTCGAGCTGGGTTTGGGCTTTGTTGTTGTTTTGTTTACCCTCGGCACCTCACAGCATTCATATTCCTCTAGAATTACTTTTTATTTAGGATTCAGTATGGTTTTTTGAGGATTTTTCTTAATGTCCCTATTCTACTTACAACTTTAGACATTCCCAGTGAAACTTGGAATGAGAGTCTTTCTCCACACTCTTGTCCCATACCCAGTAGTAGGCTGTTGTTATAAGTTGCTCAGTGCTTTCTAGTCTGCTTTAAGGGCCAGGGTAGAGGTGTTTCCTGTTGTCCTGGTTTAGCCCCTGTCTTAGGCAGGTACTGAGTTTCTGGGTCTCAGTGGTGGGGGCTTCTCAGTGAACCTGCCTGCCTCAGTGGAAAAGGATGTCTAATGTTCTGGGCTAAGATTTTTTCCTAACATTTCCCCAGAGGTAGAATTTTTTCCATGCACTTTCCCCAGCTGCAATGGGTCTTCACCTGTGCCCTGAGGGTGACAGGGTTTGCTGTGCTTCCACCTGAAGTTTAAGGCCTTTGTTCCATGGAGGAGACAGGGAAGAACAGTCTGGGAGGGGCTTTGTTCTTTCTTGCAGTAGATGGTTTTCCCTTTCCCCAAACCTTCACCACAAGGGAGGTTTCCTCCAGTCTCTTGCTTTGATCCCATCTCTCATATGAACATTCAGTGAGGTCTGTGGGGAAAAACCTGCTATTGTATCTACAGCTATGAGGGGTTCTATAATCTAGTGATAGCCTGTGCTTAGCCTTTCACAATTTGTCAAAAATTCCAACTTACCAGCTTTTTCTTACTAGCATGTGTGGTATTCAGCATCTGGTAATTAAGAGCCCATTCCTCATCTCTCCTTGGAGATACCTGTCTTTTCTTAGATTTCAGGGTAGTTGATTGCCTTGTGACTTCAGTTCTTTGATGCATTCAAGAAAAGTTGTGACTGTAGATTATCCATTTTTTCTTGTCAGTGTTGGATTGACTCTCCAGTTTTCTAAATCCTAAGTGAAAGCCAGAAGCCAGGAAGCCTCAAGCCTTTAAGTCATGTTAAGAAGCTTCTATTTTTTCCCAAATGCAGCAGGGATCCATAGAAGGGTTAAAGCAGAGGATTAGTTAGTTTGGATTTATATTTTTAAAAATCATGTTTTATATTTATTGGACATCTGCTATATGTCAGAAACTGGAGTTTCTAAGATAAATTTTTAAAATAACAAGAAAATGCACTCAGATAGCTCATAATCAAGCAGATAAGTCTTATCGACTATAACAAATAGCTATAAAAAATGTCAATGTAAGTGCTATAAATGAATGTCTAAGTAGAGAGCTCTGGGAGAATTAAGTGGGAGAATTTAATTTTGGCACATAGGGGTAGAGATGGTAGAAGGTGACATTTGAATTGTATCTTGATATGTAAGTAGAATATGGTTTCAGAGGAAACTTGAGTGAGTAAAATTAATGTCTAAGGTTTTCTTGTAACTTGCTTTGTAAATAATGCTAGTTTAATTTCTTATCATTTATATCCAGGCAAAGGTGGGTTGCTAAGAAAGGAAGGAAAACATTCAGGTTTATCAACCAAACACCACCACTGCTAACAACAACTAATATTTTTCTTTTCTTTTTTTTTATCAAAAGGGAGTTCCTTAGCCCTTGATAGCTATGAATGATGGCTAGTTTGCTGATACAGAACCATTGAAGTAATAAAAAACAAAACAACTTTGGAAGTCTGTGGTTGTGTATTACTGTAGTTCCTAAGCTGGCTTACTATTAGAATTTCCTTGAATGCTTTTACAAATGGAGAACTCTGGGCTTAGCATCCAAATGTTCAGATTCATGCTGTGGAGTCCAGGATTCTGCACTTTTGTAAAGCTTTCAAGTTGAATCTGAAGATGAGCTAGTGTATGACAAGTGGATTGTCTCCTGTATTTACAATTCTTTTATCTTAGTTTGGGTTCCTCCAAAAGCAGATTCGAGACAAAGACTTGCTTGTAGATTGTTTATTTGGGAGGTGATCCCAGGAAGCATAAATGAGGAAGTAGGGAAAGTAAAACAGAGAAAGGACAGAAACCAATAAAGGGTGATTAAATGAGCTCCTTACCACTTCGGACATGTGAGGTTCAACCCCACTGGACACTTTCTGAGGAGCCTATACATAGTTCTTCCTGAGAAGGCTGCCTTTGGATAGCCATATTTGGACCATGTAACTCAGTTTACTTGCTTTACTTTGACCACTATATCTGTGTTTTCAGGGATGAACATCTGACCCAAAGGTTACCAACCTTTAAGATATCTAGTGTCCTACGGGATAAAAGATAAACCCAGTTGACCAGATCCTCTCAGAAGGACAAGGCAGTTGATAGGATGTTTGAAACTGGGTGTGATGCCATGAATTACAGATGGCTCCCTGATAAGCAAGTTGAGGTATGAGAGAATAGAGATACCATTGGAGAGAGATGTAAAGAATAGCCAGTCCCTAAAGCTTTCTAGGGTACTGATGGCTTCTCTGCTCTTGTTTCCATGAGGCCCAATTGAATAAACAGTATCTCTTCTTCTTGAGACTAAGGCGTCATTTTTTCTCAGGGGTCCATGCAGATATATCCTTACAGAAAATTTCTCATTCCTTGAGATAAGTTGAATAGGTCAAAAGAGCCTTGACTTAAACAATTAAGGAAAGTAGCCACAGAGCCACAGATGGCAAACAAGACACAAAACAACCTCAGATGTCCACAATTTAAAAAAATCTAGGAGTAGATGATTAGAACTAGATTGTAATATAACTATAATGATTAGTTTTAAGTGAGAACACTTTTCCTTCATACAACTGTTAACCATGTGGTCAAAATAAACATTATAAAGATATTTATGCCTACGTGCAGACACTATAGAAAGAAGAGCTTATTTTTGTGGAATTCCTCTAATGTATCTCCAGAAACCTGAGCCATTGAATGGATTTCTCTTTATATATGTTTTCTGATTCTTCATATAACAAATTCGAGGGAAAAAATATTACAATTTCAGATGGCTGTCCTTTTCACTTGGTTGTCCTTTTTTAAGTGAGTGAGAAGTACAGTGCTCTGTATTTCTTAGGTTGGGTTTTGTAGTCAGCTTCTCACAGCTGGTCATTAATACCCAGGTAGTCCTCTGGTCACAGCTGATCTTTAGAGCAGAGAACTTGGCCCACTGCAATTGCCTCAGGCCAAATTCTGTCTTTGGATGAACTTACTGCTTTTGCTGAAGCCAGTGGAAAAGGCACTCATCAGTGCATATGGAAAACCAGGTTTCCCAGACAATTTTTTTTTTCTTTTTGGCAAAGAGCAGCTCTTAAGGGGCAAGAGCTGTGCAAAATGGGACTGACAGAAAGGAGGGGGATTTTTAATGCTCAATAGTCTGAACTTTGATTATATTTATCTTAACAAATATTTCTCACTATGTGTTTAGCACTATTCTCAGCATTATTCAAGGATAAAGAGAAATGTAAGACCCATTGTTTTCCTCAGAGAGCCTACGCTAGACATGAATGAATTATGAAATAAATTAATATTTCTATGGCACTACATATAATTTACAATTGCTTGTATGTGAGTGCATTATATATATTTATATATAAATAAATATGTCTGTTTATATATCTATATGTCTACATATACACATATATTTGTATGCATTTCTTCTCAATTAATTCTCACAGCAATCCTCTAGGGCAGGGGTCCCCAACCCCCGGGCTGTGGAGCTCTACTGGTCTGCGGCCTGTTAGGAACTGGGCCACACAGCAGGAGGTGAGTGGGGGCAAGCGAGCAACTGCTGCTCCCATTGCTCACATTACCGCCTGAACCAATCCCGTCTGTGGAAAAATCATCTACGAAACCGGTCCCTGCTGCCAAAAAGTTTGGGGACCGCTGCTTTAGGGTAAGTGGTATTATTATTATTCCATTTTACAAGCATAAAAAAAATAGGTTGAGTGAATTTGCTCATAACCCCTGCATCCCTTACATCACTATGCTTACCATACTGCATAAACAAATCTGTATCTGTGTTCCTCTTCCCCAGTGGACCAGGAGCTGGTGAACCTGGACAGAGACCTCTTCACCTTTATATTGCTAGGACCTAGCATTTGTTGATAGTTATTGAATCTCAGCCCTGGTCTCCAGGTTACCCATATTGTCGCAGAATAAATGTTCTCCAGGCTTCCTGGGGCTGCTTGTCAATCTTCACTCCTGGTGCCTGGAAGCCCCAATACCCCCATCAGTGCTGCATTCCTCAGAACCCAGACCAGTGTGTCCTGCCTAGGTGTCCTTACCATTCCCCACCATTGTTCCCTTAACCCCCTGCCTGCTAATTACCTGCTAGATGCAGATGATGTCAGCCCTCTCAAAGGCTGTCTATCTGCAGGTTTCCCAATAAGCTCAGCTCCTCAGAACTGAAGAATACAGAACAAAAATAACTAAAAATTCTAGGATCCTTTTGTAGGTCAATTCCTATACTTGTTTCTTTATATACATTATTTTATTTACACCTCACAAGAACCTACATATTATTACAAATGTGAAAATAGGTTGCAGAAGTGGTGGTTTGCCTAAGATCACACGATCAGCAAGTGGCAGAACTGGGATTTAAAGCCAGATCTCTCTGACTCTTGTATCCTTAACCATTAAGAATAATATCTGGACTTTTTACTTTTATACCTTGCTAAAGGGCCTGTCTTACTTTGGAATGTTGAATAGGATATTTGGAGGAAGTGAATAAATCTGTCCAAGTGCAAGGTGTTGGAGACTTTTGTGATTATTCATTTGATCTCATTTCTTTTTCCCACACACTCCTTGAGACTATAAGTTCCTTAAAAGCTGGAACTGGGCTTTACTGGTTTGTGCCTTATGCTGAGCACGTTCCCTGGAACAGCATAGGTGTTCTAAAAAGCTTGATGAATGAATAAATGAATAAAGGCATTTTTTTTTTTTTTTTGCGCACATGCAATTTAATCTCAAGCTTATGGCCTTTAAGTGCTGATGTCACCATTCAACCTTGTATGCAATGTACTCATTACGATTCCTTCCATGAAACAGTCTCATTTCCTCAGCCATTAGGTTAAAGCTTTCCTCAAATTGAAAACAATTTGGAAAATAGCTATCACACACCTGAGAATGATAAAGGAGGGACCACACTTTTGAAGGCAGCATGTGGGATGATTTTGATGGCATCCTTGTAAACCCTCCCAGGACCTTAAGCAAAAGAGCACAGGAGGAAAGGTTGATTTTTGGTCCCATCTGTCTCTTTCCAGCCCTCCATTCTGTGTGCTGAGTCATTATCTCCTTTGTCATCTAAGCAACAGATTATGTCCTTTACAGTTCAAAAGTCCTACCTTTCCTCTCTAGTCCATACATGTTCTAAAGTTTCCCTCCTCTTCCACTCCATCAACATATCTATGTCTCCACTGGCAATCTCTGCTGGGGTCAAATTATTTTATTGTGCAATTTATATTGATTCATGAATGACTGACAAATCTTTATCCCTTGGTTTTCTTTTTAATTAAGAGAAAAAATATTTAACCAAATTGATGTTTAAATCGGAAGATGTTACTATTCTGGTTGCTGAGGATAAAAAGGTGAATCAGGCCAAGTCCCTGCCCTCTAGAACTTACATTCTTAATGTGGAGAGATGAGAGACAAGGAAATAAATAAGTAGAACAAGGAGCAAGCCCTTCAAACTCTGGTCTTAAATGCATCATGCCATGCATGGGATCTATTGGAAAACTATGAATAACAGAGATCAAATCTATAATAGGAAGGCTCTGTTGGCTACTGCTTCTAACTTCTGGTCTCAGTGACCTGTTTGGTTTCTCTGAAGGTGCTGGAAAATGATTTTCCTTATTTATGAGAGCTTAGGAGGTGATGGAGTGGATCAGGAAATGGGGATTTTCTAAAAGAAGCTGCTGAGGTCTTTTCCTTTATGGTAAGGAACTGGAGTTACATTTATTGTTTAGCCTATAAAAGCTATGAGAAATAAATCCCTTGCAAAAGATGACTCAGACACCCCTCCTCTGTTATCTGGGAATAATGACTGTTACCTGCTACCAGGCTGGCTCCAGAGAGCAGGTGAAGAAATAGACAGGAAGCACCCTTGCCCAGAATCTGGTATACAGTAGGTGCTCTGGGTATGTTTGATACTTTTCTCTTTCTTCTCTGATTTTAAGGGAGAAATATATGCACAAACAATTATCATAAAATACAAGTGCAATAGTGAAGACAGTGTTATATCTACAGTGTAATAGAATGAACATGGTGATGGAAGTGACAAATTCATTGGTGGTGTGGGGAGATGGTCATCCATATGTTGTCTGTAATATTTGAGTTAGATTTTGAAGAATGTATGGGATTTAATCAGATAAAGAAAGGAGAGCGGCTCTCTAAGTAGAAGCAACTACACATGCAAAGGCACAGAAGCTTGAAAGAACATAGTTCCATGTTACCACAAATTAGAGGGCATTTATTCATTAATTTATTTATTTATGTGTTCATTCAACCAATATTTATCCAGTGTCTACTATGCACTAGACACTTACAAGGAGTTTTACTTGTATTATTTTTATTTTGTGTCTTACTACAAGTTAAATTTATAGAAGTTGTTTCCACCAACTAAGAGTGATACATTAAAGAACATGTAGCTGGAGAACCCTGGTCTGAGTAATTTTCAACCTGCTCAGGACTTTCTGTGTCTTTTTCTGACTTGTAGAACCATTTAGCCACTACCTTTCCCAGCTCCAGAGGAAGCCTCTCTGCTTTCTGGGATATATTCCCTGTTCTACACCTTCACCTTATACATAACAGAAGACTGTAACCAACAGTGATGGCAATTGGAATAGCAAGAACTTTCCTTACCTTTAATTCAGCCCCATGGAGCTTGACAGATTCTGCTTGATATACCTTAACTAAGTAAGGTAGATTGCCTTTTATGTTTCTACAGCTATGACACAATTCTAAGCACATATTAGGGGCTCCATTTACCAAGTTCCATGTCTCCAGCTTTCATTCAGAGCTACAGAAAGGTTAGGTTGTTAAATCCCTTTAGTAACACTCTTTGGCACAGACCCTCAAGTGGAGATAATGAATAGGGTTAGAGTGGATAAGGGTGGAAAGACTGTATTGGGAGCAGATTTAGCTGTTTATATTGGAAATTCAAATAAATGGCTTTTAAAAAATGAGATGTTTATTTCTCATGTTAAGAAAATGTAAGGCAGCCATCCAGGGAGCCATGGGGGTACCACAGTCATCCAGAGCCATGCTTCTCCCATTATCGGTCCTACTGTCCTCAGTGTGCATCTTCTCCTTTCAAGTTACTCATGTTTTAAGATGGCTATTGAAACTTCAATCCAAAAGTAGAAGGGAGGGAGGAATAGCAATTTAAAGTTCCTGCCCACTGCCTGTCCCCCTTTTGAGGCACTTTCCAGGCAATCTCACCAAGTAATTTTCACTCCCATCACATTGACCACCCCTAGCTGCAAGGAAAGATAAATATAGACTTTAGTTGGGCATATCTTCACCTGAAATAAAATCAGGCTTCTTTCTGAAAAGAAAAAGAAGAGAATGGATAGGTAGGTGAATCTCAGCACGGTTGCCTAACTCTTTGAGTCAGTAACTGGGCTTCTGAAGTCTCCAGAGCACATCAGGGGTTTGAAGTCTGTGAATAGTGCACAGAGTAAGGCATCTTTTCCACTGTAACTTCCAACTTCTATTCCTTTTCCAGATCCCTGGATATAACTTTTCTAGAAAGTTAACTAACAGAAGTATAACAGGCATCAGGGAGAATATAAGTTTTAAGTAGAGAATGAGAATTCCCAAGAATCCTGCCTAATCACAGCAGGTATAGAGGAAAGATTTTGGACTGAGTAGAATGAAATTAATGGAGGGAAAGGGGCATGTTTTCTTCCCCCCCAGGTCAGGAACATTTTAATTCAACAACCCTTGGTTAAATGCCTGCTATAGGCAATCCCTTGTTTCCTGCTTTGATTGTAGTACTTTGCTCAATAAACACCCATACCTCTCCTCTCATTCTCTTTACTTGGTTATTTAATAGTTTCTGTCAAGGAGATCAAACATGTGCAGAGATGAACAGAACAACAAACATGTCATCACTCTTTCACCTTACGAAGAGTCATGTTAAGAACCAATTTTAAAGAATATTTTGCATTGAAATAAAGGAACAGCCTATATTTGCTTTGTCCGGCACCAGCTTATATAAAACATAGAAGAAGAACATCTGATATGGTCCTTTCTTTCAATCTCACTGGGAAGATATAACATATAAAACAGTTACTACTTGAAATAGGTATCAAACAAATCAAATAGGTCAGTGATGGGGTACAGGTGGCTTCAAGAACAGGGGGAGGCCTGGAGAAAAGCAAGCTGATGAACCATGGTGGGTAGTCCAGTGTGCAAAAAGAGGATGGGTAATGTAAGAACACCATGGTGTGGCCTGGCAATGAAATTGAACTCCATCATGAAGTACGAAGACAACATGGAGAAGTAGGGAAAGCTTGGAGTTGAAGTCAGTGACTGGGAGTTGATGCCTTGCTATCCAGCCCAAGCAAGAGGACATAAGTAGGAGTTTGGTTAGTAAGTCAAATGTTTGGGTGAAAAGGTCAAACCAGGCATGAATAGTAGGAGGATATGGTATAGACTAAGATACATACCTTCGATTCAAGCACAAGCCAGTCTACTCCATAGGAACAGAGACGAGATTGAGGATCATAGGACAGGGACCTTACTCCCTTGGCTCTGGTTCTCAGCCCCTGCATTGGGAAAGCAGATATGTCCTGGGAGTTCTGTGCAGCAACCAGGGGAACAGGAGTCTCCTAGAGCTTGGGGTTGTGATTGCATCCCAGGGGGGTGAACTTGTCAGATGCTTCTAATAGTTCCACATCAGACTCCAAAATGTCTGATGCCAGATTAATGGAATTTCTTCTACTGACAGTGCCTGTAGTTTTTGGTTGACTTCACTAGACATGGTAGCTTTGACATTGCACCTAGAGAATCTCTGATATGGGGAGAGAATATTCACACAGCTGGGGGAAAGATCTTGTTAGAGAACAAGGAACCAAGCTCTTCACCTCTGGGTAGTAAGCTCTGTGGGGCAGAGGGACTCATGCCTAGGGTATATAGTTAGGCAACATAAACTCTTTGTGGTCTCCACGGACACAAAAAATAAGTCTCATTTTCAGTGACTTGGTCAGAACTATATTGTTTTGGGGGAGCAAGTGATAAATGTATGACCTGAGTATCAAGGTAAGATGATTGGCCTTGCAAAAGATTGAAATAAATCTTCATATTTCAGTAGAAGCATGTATGTATGTATGGAGTGGAGTGTTAACATGTATAGTGTGCTCACTACATGCCCTACACAGTGTCAGTGCTTTCAGTATAAGTAGCTACTATTTTCTTTTTATTGAGCATCTCCTATGTACCAAGCAGGCTGCTAAGTGCTATAAGAGTATGTCTCCTACTTAGGAGAGCTGGTTTGAACCAGCACTTTACAGATCTTATCACCACCCTGCAGTTCACATACTATCAGTTTTTTTTTTTGTTTTTGAAGTATAGCTGATTTACAGTATTGTGTTAGTTTCAGGTATACAGCATAGTGATTCAGTTTTCTTGAAGATTATATTCCATTATAGGTTAGCACAACATACCGGGTATAATCCTTTGTGCTATACAGTAAATCTTTGTTATTTATCTATTTTATGACTAGTTGTTTGTATCTGTTAATCCCATACTCCTCATTTGTCCCTCCCCTGCTTCCTCTACACTTTGGTAACCATAAGTTTGTTTTCTATGTCTGTGAGTCTGTTTCTGTTTGGTATATAGATTCATTTGTATTACTTTTTGCACATAAAGAAACTTAGAGTTCAGAGTGGCTAAATAACTTGCCTACAACATCAAATCACTTAAGTGACAAGTTTAGAAGTCCCTCCCTGGATATTCAGCCTGTGATCTTTCCATAATGCCCACTGTAATTTTCCTGAGAGCAAAGGCCACATCTTTTTTCATCTTCATGCACAAAATATTAGAAAAATAGCAACTCGTGTTGCTGCCATCATGAGGATGAGCGTGATGAAGAACAGTTTGGGGAAAATTGCTTTACAATGGTGTGTTAGTTTCTGCTTTATAACAAAGTGAATCAGCTATACATATACATATATCCCCATATCTCCTCCCTCTTCCATCTCTCTCCAGTCCTCCCTGACTCACCTCTCTAGGCTGTCACAGAGCACTGAGTTGATCACCCTGTGCTATGTGGTTCCTTCCCACTAGCTATCTATTTTACATTTGGTATTGTATATATGTCCATGCCACTCCTCACTTCATCCCTGTGTACCCTTCCCACTCCCTGTGTCCTCAAGTCCATTCTCTACCTCTGCGTCTTTATTCCTGACCTTCACCTAAGTTCTTCAGAACTATTTTTTTCCTTTTTTTTTTTAGATTCCACATATATGTGTTAGCAAACAGTATTTGTTTTTCTCTTTCTGACTTACTTCACTGTATGACAGACTCTATGTCCATCCACCTCACTACAAATAACTCAATTTCATTTCTTTTTATGGGTGAGTAACATTCCATTGTATATATGTGCCACATCTTCTTTATCCATTCATCTATCAGTGGACACTTAGGTTGCTTCCATGTCTTGGCTCTTGTAAATAGAGGGGAAATGAACATTGTGCTACAAGCAATCTTTTTGAATTATGGTTTTCTCAGGGTATATGTCCAGTAGTGAGATAGCTGTTTCGTAAGGTACTTCTATTTTTATTTTTTTAAGGAACCTCCATACTGCTCTCCATAGTGGCTGTATCAATTTACATTCCCACCAACAGTGCAAGAGGGTTCCCTTTTCTCCACACCCTCTCCAGCATTTATTCTTAGTAGATTTTTTGATGATTGCCATTCTGACTGGTGTGAGGTGATACCTCATTGTAGTTTTGATTTGCATTTCTCTAATGATTAATGATGTTGAGCATCCTTTCAGGTGTTTGTTGGCCATCTTTATATTTTCTTTGGAGAAATATCTGTTTAGGTCTTCTGCCCATTTTTGGATTGGATTATTTGTTTTCTTAATATTGAGCTGCATGTTTATTTTGGAGGTTAATTCTTTGTCAGTTGCTTGGTTTGCAAATATGTTCTCCCATTCTGAGAGTTGCTTTTTGTCTTGTTTATGGTTTCCTTTGCTGGTCAAAAGCTCTTAATTTTCATTAGGTTCCATTTGTTTAATTTTGTTTTTATTTCCATTTCTCTAGGAGGTGGGTCAAAAAGAATTTTGCTGTAATTTATGTCATAGAGTGTTCTGCCTATGTTTTACTCTAAGAGCTTTATAGTGTCTGGACTTAATTTTAGGTCTTCAATCCATTTTGAGTTTATGTTTGTGTATGGTGATAGAGAGTGTTCTAATTTCATTCTTTTACATGTAGTTGTCCAGTATTCCCAGCACCACTTATTGGAGAGGCTGTCTTTTCTCCATTGTATATTCTTGCCTCCTTTAACAAAGATTAGGTGACCATATGTGTGTGGGTTTATCTCTGGGCTTTGTATTCATTGATCTATATTTCTGTTTTTGTGCCAGTACCATATTGTTTTGATTACTGTAGCTTTGTAGTATAGTCTGAAGTCCGGGAGCCTGATTCCTCCAGCTCGGTTTTTCTTTCTCAAGATTCCTTTGGCTATTCGGGGTCTTTTGTGTTTCCATACAAATTGTGAAATTTTTTGTTCTAGTTCTGTAAAAATTGCCATTGGTAATTTGATAGGGATTGCCTTGAATCTGTAGATTGCTTTGGGTAGTATAGTCATTTTCACAATGTTGATTCTTCCAATCCAAGAACATGGTATAGCTCTCCATCTGTTTGTATCATATTTAATTTCTTTCCTCAGTGTCACAGTTTTCTGCAAACAGGTCTTTGGTCTCCTTGTGGGTTTATTCCCAGGTATTTTATTCTTTTTGTTGAAATGGTAAATGGCAGTGTTTCCTTAATTTCTCTTTCAGATTTTTCATCATTAGTGTATAGAAATGCAAGAGATTTCTGTGCATTAATTTTGTATCCTGCTACTTTACAAATTAATTGACTAGCTCTAGTAGCTTTCTGGTAGCATCTTTAGGATTCTCTATGTATAGTATCATGTCATCTGCTAACAGTGACAGCTTTATTTCTTCTTTTCCAATTTGTATTCCTTTTATTTCTTTTTCTTCTCTCATTGCTGTGGCTAAAACTTCCAAAACTATATTGAATAATAGTGGTGAGAGTGGACAACCTTGTCTTGTTTCTGATCTTAGAGGAAATGGTTTCAGTTTTTCACCATTGAGGATGATGTTGGCTGTGGGTTTGTCATAGATGGCCTTTATTATGTTAAGATAAGTTCCCTCTATGCCTACTTTCTGAAGGGTTTTTACCATAAATGTGTGTTGAACTTTGCTGAAAGTTTTTTCTGCATCTATTGAAATGATCATATGTTTTTTCTCCTTCAGTTGTTAATATGGTTTATCATATTGATCAATTTGCATATATTGAGGAATCCTTGCTTTCCTGGGATAAAGCTCACTTGATCATGGTTTATGACCTTTTAAATGTGCTGGTGGATTCACTAAGACTCTCACTAAGACACCCTTTTAGAAAATGTCATAAAGTAACTTTGCTGCCCAATATTTACATGGGACAGGATGGAACAGATGACTTGTGGGCGTATTTTAATGTAGAACACCTCAGAACATCACCTCTTTCTAATACACGTCAATACACCTAATACAAGTAAACAAGTTCACTTATTTTTGAAAAAAAAAAAAAGGAAGAGCTTCAAGATGGCAGAAGAGTAAGACATGGAGATCACATTCCTGTCCACAAATACATCAGAATACATCTACATGTGGAACAACCCCTACAGAACACCAACTGAACCCTGACAGAAGACCTCATACCTCCCAAAAGGCAAGAAACTCCCCACATACCTGGATAGGGCAAAGGAAAAAAGAAAAAACAGAGACAAAAGAATAGGGATGGCACCTGCACCAGTGAGAGGGAGCTGGGAAGGAGGAAAGGTTTCCACACACTAGGAAGCCCCTTCACGGGTGGAGACTGCAGGTGGTGGAGGGGGGAAGGTTTGGAGCCACGGAGGAGAGAGCAGCAACAATGGTGTGGAGGGCAAGACAGAGATTTGCGCAGAGAGGATCCATGCTGGCCAGCACTCACCAGCCCAAGAGACTTGTCTGCTCACCCGTTGGGATGGGTGGGGGCTGGGAGCTGAGGTTCCAGCTTCGGAGGTTGGATCCCAGGGAGAGGACTAGGGTTGGCTGCGTGAACACAGCCTGAAGGTAGGTAGTGCACCACAGAGGGCTGGAAGAGACTCCAGGAAAAGGTCTGGAGCTGCCAAAGAGGCAAGAGACATTTTCTTGCCTCTTTGTTTCAAGGTGTGCAAGGAAAGGGGATTAAGAGTGCCACTTAAACGAGCTCCAGAGATGGGCCTGAGCCGCAGCTATGAGCGTGGACCCCATAGACAGGCATGAGACACTAAGGCTGCTGCAACAGCCACCAAGAAGACTGCGTGCAAGCACAGGTCACTATCCACACCTCTCCTCCCGGGAACCTGTGCAGCCCGCCACTGCCATGGTCCCGTGATCCAGGGACAACTTCCCCGGGAGAGTACATGGCACACCTCAGGCTGTTGCAATGTCATGCTGGTCTCTGATGCAGCAGGCTCGCCCCACACTCTGTACCCCTCCATCCCCCCAGTCAGTGAGCCACAGCCCCCTAATCAACTGCTACTTTAACCCCATCCTGTCTGAGCAAAGAAGAGATGCCCTCAGGTGACCTACATGTAAAAGCAGGGCCAAATCCAAAGTTGAATCCCAGGAGCTGTGCAAACAAAGAAGAGACAAGGAAATCTCTCCCAGCAGCCTCTGGAGCAGTTGAGTGAATCTCCACAATCAACCTGATATACCCTGCATCTGTGGAATACCTGAGTAAACAATGAATCATCCCAAATTGTGGTGGTGGACTTTGGGAACAAGAATATATATATATTTATCCTTTTTCTTTTTTGGTGCATGTGTATGTGAATCCTTCTGTGTGTGATTTTGTCTGTATAGCTTTGATTTTACCATTTGTGCTAGGGTTCTGTCTGTCCATTTTTTTGTTTGTTTTTTTACTATAGTTTTTAGCGCTTGTTATACTGGTGGATTTGTTTTTTGGTTTGGGGGCTTTCTTTCTTTCATTCTTTTTTATATTACTTTATTTTATTTTAAATTTTTAATATTTATTTTTTACTTTAATAACTTTCTTTTCTTTCTTTCTTTCTTTCTTTCTTTTTCTTTCTTTCTTTCATTCTTTTCTTTTTTTCTCCCTTTTATTCTAGCCATGTGGATGACAGGGTCTTGGTGCTGTAGCTGGGAATCAGGGCTGTGCCTCAGAGGTGGGGAAACCAAGTTCAGGACATTGGTCCACCAGAAGCCTCCCAGCTCCATGTAATACCAAATGGCAAAAATCTCCCAGAGATCTCCATCTCAACGCAAGACCCAGCTCCACTCAATGACCAGCAAGCTACAGTGCTGGACACCCTATGCCAAACAACTAGCAAGACAGGAACACAACACCACCCATTAGCAGAGACGCTGCCTAAAATCATAATAAGTTCACAGACACTCCAAAACACAGCACCAGACGTGGACCTGTCCACCAGGAAGACAAGATCCAGCCTCATCCACTAGAACACAGGCAGTAGTCCCCTCCACCAGGAAGCCTACACAACCCACTGAAAAAATCTTAGCCACTGGGGGCAGAAACTAAAAACAATGGGAACTAAGAGCCTGCAGCCTGAGAAAAGGAGACCACATAAACAGTAAGTTAAGCAACATGAGAAGACAGAGAAACATAGAGCAGATGAAGGAACAAGGCAAAAAGCCACCAGACCTAACAAATGAAGAAGA
This sequence comes from Stenella coeruleoalba, assembly GCF_951394435.1. NCBI lineage: Eukaryota > Metazoa > Chordata > Mammalia > Artiodactyla > Delphinidae > Stenella > Stenella coeruleoalba. The sequence continues at coordinate 70,849,293 of NC_137154.1, forward strand.
AAAAGGCAGTCTACCTGAAGAAGAATTCAGAATAATGATAGTAAAGATGATCCAAAATCTTGGAAATAGAATGGAGAGAACACAAAAAATGTTTAACAAGGACATAGAAGAACTAAAGAGAAGACAAACAATGATGAACAACATAATAAATGAAATGTAAAATTCTCTAGAAGGAATCAATAGCAGAATAGCTGAGGCAGAGGAACAGAGAAGTGACGTGGAAGAGATGATATTGGAAAAAACAACTGCAGAGCAGAATAAAGAAAAAAGAATGAAAAGAATTAAGGACAGTCTCAGAGACCTCTGGAACAATATTAAATACCAAATAGTCAAAGTATAGGGGTCCCAGAAGAAGAAGAGAAAAAGAAAGGGACTTAGAAAATATTTGAAGAGATTATAGTTGAAAACTTCCCTATTAAGGGAAAGGAAATAGTTAATCAAGTCCAGGAAACACAGAGTCCCATACAGTATAAATCCAAGGAGAAACACTCAAAGACACATATTAATCAAACTGTCAAAAATTAAATACAAAGAAAAAATATTAAAAGCAGCAAGGGAAAAACAATAAATAACATACAAGGGAATCCCTATAAGGTTAACAGCTGATCTTTCAGCAGAAATCCTGCAAGCCAGAAGGGAGTGGTGGGATATATTTAAAGTGATAAAAGGGAAAAATCCACAACCAAGGTACTCTACCCAGCAAGGATCTCATTCAGATTTGACAGAGAAATTAAAAGGTTTACAGACAAGCAAAAGCTAAGAAATTTCAGCACCACCAAACCAGCTTTACAACAAATGCTAAAGGAACTTCTCTAGGCAGAAAACACAAGAGAAGGAAAAAAACTTACAATAACAAATGCAAAACAATTAAGAAAATGGTAATAGGAACATACACATCGATAATTACCTTAAATGTAAATGGATTAAATGCACCAACCAAAAGACAAACTGGCTGAATGGATACAAAAACAAGAACTATGTATATGCTGTCTACAAGAGACCCAATTCAGACCTAGGGACACATAGAGGCTGAAAGTGAGGGTATGGAAAAAGATACTCCATGCAAATGGAAATCAAAAGAAAGCTGGAGTAGCAATTCTCATATAAGACAAAATAGACTATAAAACAAAGACTATTACAAGAGACAGAGAAGGACACTGCATAATGATCAAAGGATCAATCCAACAAGAAAATATCACAATTGTAAATATTTATGCACCCAAGAGAGGAGCACCTCAATATATAAGGCAAATATTAACAGCCATAAAAGGGGAAAACAACAGTAACACAATCATAGTCTGGGACTTTAAAACACCATTTTCACGAATGGACAGATCATCCAAAATGAAAATACATAAGAAAACACAAGCTTTAAATGATACATTAAACAAGATGAACTTAAGTGATATTTATAGGACATTCCATCCAAAAACAACAGAATACATTTTCTTCTCAGTGCTCAGGGAACATTCTCCAGGATAGATCATATCTTGGATCACAAATCAACCTTTGGTAAATTTAAGAAAACTGAAATTGTATGAAGTATCTTTTCCAACAACAACACTATGAGACTAGATATCAATTACAGGAAAAAGTCTGTAAAAATATAATCACATGGAAGCTAAATAATACACTACTTAATAACCAAGAGTCACTGGAGAAATCAAAGAGGAAATCAAAAAATACCTAGAAACAAATGACAATGAACACACAATGACCCAAAACTTATTAGATGCAGCAAAACAGTTCTAAGAAGGAAGTTTATAGCAATACAACCCTATTTCAAGAAAAAAGAAACATCTCAAATAAACAACCTAAGCTTACACCTAAAGTAATTAGAGAAGGAACAACAAAAACACCCCAAAGTTAGCAGAAGGAAATAAATCATAAAGATCAGATCAGAAATAAATGAAAAAGAAATGAAGAAAACAATAGCAGAGATGAATAAACCTTAAAACTTGTTCTCTGAGAAGATAAACAAAACTGATAAACCATTAGCCAGACTCATCAAGAAAAAAGGGAGAGGACTCAAATCAACAGAATTAGAAATGAAAAGCAGAAATAACAACTGACACTGCAGAAATAAAAAGGATCATGAGAGATTACTAGAAGCAACTATATGCCAATAAAATGGACAACCTTGAAGAAATGGACACATTCTTAGAAAAGCACAACTTTCTGAGACTGAACCAGGAAGAAATAGAAAATATAAACAGACCAATCACAAGCACTTAAATTGAAACTGTGATTAAAAATCTTCCAACAAACAAAAGGCCAGGACCAGATGGCTTCACAGGCGAATTCAATCAAATATTTAGAGAAGAGCTAACACCTATCCTTCTCAAACTCTTCCAAATATAGCAGAGGGAGGAACACTCCCAAACTCATTCTATGAAGCCACCATCATCCTGATACCAAAACCAGACAAAGATGTCACAAAGAAAGAAAACTACAGGCCAAAATCACTGATGAACATAGATGCAAAAATCCTCAACAAAATACTAGCAACCAGAATCCAACAGCACATTAAAAGGATCATATACCATGATCAAGTGGGGTTTATCTCAGGAATGAAAGGATTCTTCAATATATGCAAATCAATCAATGTGGTACACCATATTAAAAAACTGAAGGAGGAAAACCATATGATCATCTCAGTAGATGCAGAAAAAGCATTTGACAAAATTCGACACCTATTTATGATAAAAAAAACCTCCAGAAAGTAGGCATAAAGGGAAATTACCTCAACATAATAAAGGCCATATATGACAAACACACAGCCAACATCATCCTCAATGGTGAAAAATTGAAACCATTTCCATGAAGATCAGGAAGAAGACAAGGTTTTCCACTCTCACCACTATTATTCAACATAGTTTTGGAAATTTTAGCCACAACAATAAGACAAGAAAAAGTAATAAAAGGAATACAAATTGGAAAAGCAGTAAAGCTGTCACTGTTTGCAGATGACATGATACTATACATAAAGAATCCTATAGATGCTACCAGAAAACTACTAGACCTAATCTATGAATGTGGTAAAGTAGCACAGTACAAAATTAATGCACAGAAATGTCTTGCATTCCTATACACTAATGATGAAAAATCTGAAAGTGAATTTAAGGAAACACTCCCATTTACCACTGCAACAAAAAGAATAAAATACCTAGGAACAAAGCTACCTAAGGAGACAGAAGACCTGTATGCAGAAAACAATAAGACACTGTTGAAAGAAATTAAAGATGTTACCAACAGACAGAGAGATATACTATGTTTTTGGACTGGAAGAATCAATATTGTGAAAATGACTATACTACTCAAAGCAATCTACAGATTCAATGCAATCCCCATCAGACTACTGCTGACATTTTTCACAAAACTAGAGCAAAAAATTTCACAATTTGTATGGAAACACAAAAGACCCTGAATAGACAAAGCAATCTGGAGAAAGAAAAACTGAGCTGGAGGAATCAGGCTTCTGGACTTCAGACTATACTACAAAGCTACGGTAATCAAGACAGTATGATACTGGCACAAAAACAGAAATATAGATCAATGGAACAGGATAGAGAGCCCAGAGATAAACCTCCGCACATATGGTCACCTTATCTTTGTTAAAGGAGACAAGAATACACAATGGAGAAAAGACAGCCTCTTCAGAAAGTGGTGCTAGGAAAACTGGACAGCTACATGTAAAGGAATGAAATTAGAACACTCCCTAACACCATACACAAAAATAAACTGAAAATGGATTAAAGACCTGAATGTAAGGCAGACACTATAAATCTCTTAGAGTAAAACATAGGCAGAACACTCTATGACATAAATCACAGCAAGACCCTTTTTGACCCACCTCCTAGAGAAATGGAAATAAAAACAAAATTAAACAAATGGGACATAATGAAAGTTAAGAGCTTTTGACCAGCAAAGGGAAACATAAACAAGACGAAAAGCCAACCCTCAGAATGGGAGAAAATATTTGCAAACCAAGCAACTGACAAAGGGTTAATCTCCAAAATTTACAAGCTGCTCATGCACCTCAATATCAAAACAACAAACAACCCAATCCAAAAATGCGCAGAAGACCTAAATAGACACTTCTCCAAGGAAGATATACAGATTGCCAACAAACACACGAAAGAATGCTTAACATCATTAATCATTAGAGAAATGCAAATCAAAACTACAATGAGATATCAGCTCACACCAGTCAGAATGGCCATCATCAAAATATCTAGAAACAATAAATGCTGCAGAGGATGTGGAGAAAAGGGAACCCTCTTGCACTGTGGGTGGGAATGTAAATTGATACAGCCACTATGGAGAACAGGATGGAGGTTCCTTAAAAAACTAAAGATAGAACTACCATACGACCTAGCAATCCCACTACTGGGCATATACCCTGAGAAAACCATAATTCAAAAAGAGTCATGTACCAAAATGTTCTTTGCAGCTCTATTTACAATAGCCAGGACATGGAAGCAACCTAAGTGTCCATCATCAGATGAATGGATAAAGAAGATGTGGCACATATATACAATGGACAATTAGTCAGCCAGAAAAAGAAACGAAATTGATTTATTTGTAGTGAGGTGGATGGACCTCGAGTCTCTCATACAGAGAGAAGTAAGTCAGAAAGAGAAAAAGAAATACTGTATGCTAATGCATATATATGGAATCTAAAAAAAAATTTTTTTTAAATGATCATGAAGAACCAGGGGCAGTACGGGAATAAGACAGAGACCTATTAGAGAATGGACTTGAGGACTCGGGAGGGGGAAGGGTAAGTTGGGACAAAGTGAGGAGTGGCATGGACGTATATACACTACCAAATGTAAAATAGATAGCTAGTGGGAAACAACTGCATAGCACAGGAGATCAGCTCGGTTCTTTGTGACCACCTAGAGTGATGGGAAATGGAGGGTGGGAAGGAGGGAATTGCAAGAGGGAAGCGATATGGGGATATATGTATATTTAAAGCGGATTCTCTTTGTTATAAAGCAGAAACTAACACACAATTGTAAAGCAATTATACTCCAATAAAGATGTTAAAAAAAAGAAGTTTCTGTCTCCCCTCTTAAGTCTTATATGGGAAAAAATTAGGTCTCATCAACATCAACTTGTAAACATATAATAGGGAAATGTTTATAAAATACTTTGACTATAGAAAATAATCAGAAATTTCCATGAAACTAAAACCCCCTTATTGCACTCTTTCGTAATACTTTCTCAACCACAACATTTCTTAATAAAACCCCGCCTTCCTGCCTCAGCTGAGTGGTTTTCACAGACACGCTTCTGGAAAGTGTCCTAAAGTACATTGGCTGCCCAATAATTACACAGGACAGGATGGGACAGATGTCTTGTGGCCTGATTTTAATGCAGAACACCTAACAACTTCACATTCTTGTCAATTCCTGCCCTTGTGGAATCACTATCTCCTTTTTCTTTCCTTTTCTTATTTTCAGTTTGAACAGATCGGATCCTTGCTTCCTGTTTGGCCATTCATTCATTCTCTCATCCATAACTCAGTTATTTAGGGCTAGACACTGAGCTAGGCTCTGAAGACAAAAGACAATAATAAGACACAGCCCATATCTTCAAGAAGCCTACTGTCTGGTTAGGGAGACAGACAATTAAGACAATTCCTGGACAGTGTCTTAAATGTCATGATTGCTGCTCTTATGAGGGCCCAAAATAGGCAGCCTAATCACCCTAAAGTCAGTTAAGGCAATGGAGTACATGTGCATACCCCTAAGCTAACTGTGGATTCAAGTAGGGTAAGAGAAGGGCATTTCAGGGCATGGGTTGCAAAAGGGCTTAGAGACCAAGACAGTACAGTCTAGGTGGAGAGTGTCTCTGAGTCTCCTTGGGAATATACACCTTTTCTGAATCTTCCTCATAGAAGGAAGCAGGGGGCTTTCCCTGGAGTGGAGAATCCACTTCTTCATGGAAGCTCAGCAAACCTATGTTGGGTTCCATGTCCTGGCCTCTTTCCCATTGCTCCAATAAGGAAGGCACGTTTCTCTGCAGCTCAGAAATATATGCAGTAAAGGTGACTACTGAAAAAACTCAGAAGATGTGAGTGATATATTTTTGATGCGCATAAGGCAAGCTGTCCATCCCCATTTCCACATGGTGGGGGCCGGTGGAGTCTGACACCTGCCAGACACTCGACAGATGCTGCTTTTACTGCTTCTAGAATAAATACAGTATGATCACTTAACATAGGCCCCAACCAACAAGAGGCCCCCAGTGGGAAGGAAATGTGGGGCAGTCTACTGGAGCAGACAGGAAAGCTGTTTTCCACTCTTCCTAATTGGTGTGGCTTGTGGGTCTGTGGAAGTCTTGGCTGGACAATATACCCACTCACCAGTTTCTTGAGCTCCCTACTGGTTCACGTTTTTGAAGACACCTTTTAGTTAAAAAGCACAAATGTTATCACAGTAAGATGATTCGTTAAGCTGATATCAGATGAATTCAATGATACCAAGCAAGGTCTGAGGAATAGAACACAGAAACGGACAAAATTTAATAGAAAGAAGGAAATTCAAAAATATATGGAGCATGGGGTAGGGAAGGTGAAGGGTAGTAACAAGAGGCTCTTTGTGCTCTTTGGGGGAAGGGTTCTTCATGAGAGCAGAAGACTATCCAAAGAGTAGAGAAGCTCACTTTCCCACCTCACAACTTTGCACAGGGCCAGACTTCCTATACTGAAAAACTAGGAGCAATACATTTTGTCATCCTTCGGCCAATAGTACAACATATAGATTCTACCTCAAGGAAGGAGGGAACAACTCAGAGGTGATAAAAGCCTAGTATTAGACCATGGGGCAGTGGACACCAGGGAAGCCTAAATGTTATTTAATAGTGATGAAATGAACACCTGGCCTCATGGATGCTTTGCTACTTCCTGTTTAGTAGTTATCTGACATCATTCTTCAATTCCTTTCACCTATTCCTCCCCCACTGTGTTTATTTTTTATGGCTGTGTAACAAATTACCACAGATTTAGCAACTTAAAACAACACATATTTATTATCTCACAATTTCCAGGGGTCAGGAGTTTGTACATTGGGCTGAACTGAGCTGAGTCCTCTTCTCAGGGTCTCACAAGACTGAAGTCACGGTGTCAGCTGGGCTGCATTCTCATCTGGAGTTCAACTGGGGAAGAATTCACTTCTAAACTCATTCAGGTTTCTGGCAGAATTCATTTTCTTGTGGCTGTATGACCAAGTGCCACCACCTTCTGCTGGCTGTAGGCTAAGGGCTGACCTCAGGTCCTAAAACTTTGCCACAGCTCCCAGGGGTCAACCATCCTTCCTTACCTCATGGACTTCATCAACATGGCCATTTACTTTATCAAGCCAGCAAAGAGAGTTTCATAACCCAGTCTGCTAAAATGGAGTCCTATATAACAAAGTAATCCTGGGAGTGACATCCCATCACCCTTCCCGTGTCTATTGCCTAAAAGCAAGTCACAGGTGGGAGTGTGTCCCACCTACACTCAACAGGAGAGACACAAAGAGGGGGGAATTACAGGGGGTACCCTAAGACCTGTCCAGCAACCCATTTTCAATATTGTGCCTAGGTCACTACCCCTAACATCCTCCTCTAAATTATATCCTTGTCTTCCACTCCTAGGGAAAAGTCTTCAGATCAAAAACACATTGGCATCACTGAGTCTAAGATTCTGCCTAATACATAAACTTGAATTAATCATCTTAGAATAACAAGGCATTTAGATCTTCTGAAGCTCCCATCACCTTGGTGGCTTTCTCCTCAATACCTGGCAGAGTAGCATTGAGGACCTTCCTGCTTGGAGCTGGAATCTGCATCTCATTCTGAATGCAGCCTTGCTGTTATGCTTGCTATTCCTTCTATCCCACGGCATCTATATTTATAGCAGCTCCTCTTTCAGGAAAACAATTTCACCACAATTTTTGGCTTCTTGTTTTCCTTCCTTGATTGAGTGCATGACAAACTGCCCCATGACAGGGAACTGTTTTTACCTGCAGTCTTTGAATTATTATATTACTGGCCAGCTTTGCCTACTCAGTCCCTTTGTCCTCTTCATTTCTCCACTAATGCAATTTTTCTTGTGAGTCCTTGGTTTTGTCTCCCTGAATCTCACCTGCCTCTAGGGAAATTACCAGCTGTGAGTGAGATAGCACAGTCTGCACCATGCCCTAACTCTGAGGAATGCTTTCCGCATAGTCAATTGAAAAGGTACCAAGCTAAGAAAAACACCACCAATGGCAACTTAAGCCCCAAACAGCTGCTGGTGTAGCCTAATGAATACAGTGCTCCCTGGGATTGTATAGCATTTCTCACATTTCATCTTTCTTACTCCTGCTTTTTGCCCCTCTCTCATACATTCACGTGAACTCTCTCTTCTTTCCACATTACCTCTGGACTTCAGTTTGCCAAATGTTTTAGGTCCCACAAACTTGACTCTTTCTAATCTCCTCCATGAAGCAAGTATTCCAATTCGTTACTTGGTGGCCATCTCCCACATGAAACCAATCCTTTATGCTGCAAAGGGACCAGTTAGGAAACTATTTCTCTTTCCCTTAAGGAATTTACTGTGGCTCAAAATAATTTGACCAGCTTCCAGAAGTTTCTTTCTCCCAGCATGTTTAGCAGCAGGAAGAGTCAAATGTTGCTTAGTGCCTATGGCTGGCTCCCCATATACACAAACAGGTTTGACGAAATTCAGTTTTTAAAAAAACATTCAGTTGAGATCCGAAAATCCCAAATGTTTTTCAACTTGAAGTTTCCACTTCTCAACCAACTGTTTTTATATCCTGTTGGCTCAGCCTAAGCCACTGACTATTTGGAAGTTGTGTTGGTAGGAGGCTTGTTTATTTTCCAGGCCACTAGGAGACCTTGTGGGATATGATTTTATGGCTCTGTATCAAATCCAAAGGTAATTATGTGTGCACTGCAGTACATATAAGTAAGAATAAACCTTGTTTAAGTGTTATGGTATAAGAGGCATTGCTTGATGTATTTGTGCTAAAAGGGTAATAAACATACAGGCTGAAAGTATTACTTTCATACACAGAGAATAAAAATATATATGTTAACTACATACGGTATTTTATATAATACATAGACTATAGTATATTTTGGCTCTAGTATGTATTGACTATATCTAATATAGTATATGTGACATACATATATATGTGTATGTGTGTGTGTGTGCATATATATGTGTGTGTGTGTATGTGTATTCCATCCAAAGTAATACTTGCATGCTAACAATAGAATGTCACAATCCCACCCATGGCCCCTGACTTACTTCCATCAGTCCTGCTCCTCAGAGAATACCAATTTATAATGATTTCAGTTTTGGGGTTCTTTGGTGGTTATCCTAAATAACATGTTTATATTGTTGTTTCTGCTTCTGTAGACTTTAGACATTTAGCTATTCGCTTCATACTGTGATCTATGAGAATTTAGCTACTGTTTTTCCCTATCTCTCTCTCTGGAAATCTTTAGGATATTCTTTTAACCGTCAGTGTTCTGAAATTTCACTATATTGTGTTGAGGGGTATCTGTCTTTGTTTATTATGCTGGGCACCGAGTGAGCCCTTTATATTTAAAGATACTCTCCCATCAATTCTGGGAATTTTTTTTTATTGAAGTATAGTTGATTTACAAAGTTGTGTTAGTTTCTGGTGTACAGCAAAGTGATTCAGTTAAACACACACACATACACACACACATATAATTCTTTTTCATATTCTTTTCCATTAAGTTTTATTACAAGATACTGAATATAGTTCCCTGTGCTATATAGTAGGGCCTTGCTCTTTATCTATTTTATATATAGTAGTTTGTATCTGCAAATCCAAAGCTGTGAACATTTTTCTTCTTTAATTTTTTTATTGAGATGTAACTGACATATAACACTGTGTAAGTGTAAGGTGTACACCATGCTGAGTTGATATATTTATTTATTGCAATATGACTATCACCATTGTATTACCATCACATAATTATCACTACTTTTTTTTTAAAACATCTTTATTGGAGTATAATTGCTTTACAATGGTGTGTTAGTTTCTGCTTTATAACAAAGTGAATCAGCTATACATATCCGCATATCTCCTCCCTCTTACATCTCCCTCCCATCCTTCCTATCCCACCCCTCTATGTGGTCACAGAGCACTGAGAGATGATCTCCCTGTGCCATGCGGCTGCCCCCCACCAGCCATCCATTCTACATTTGGTAGTGTACATATGTCCATGCCACTCTCTCACTTCGTCCCAGCTTACCCTTCGCCCTCCTCGTGTCCTCAAGTCCATTCTCTACATCTGTGTCTCTATTCCTGTCCTGCCCCTAGATTCTTCAGAACCTTTTTTTTTTTTTTAGATTCCATATATATGTGTTAGCATACAGTATTTGTTTTTTTCTTTCTGACTTACTTCACTCTGTATGAGAGTTTCTAGGTCCATCCACCTCACTACAAATAACTCAATTTCGTTTCTTTTTCTGGCTGAGTAATACTCCATTGTATATATGTGCCACATCTTCTTTATCCATTCATCTGTCAGTGGACACTTAGGTTGCTTACATGTCCTGGCTATTGTAAATAGAGCTGCAATGAACATTGTGGTACATGACTCAAACTGTGAAATTTTTGTTTTATATTATGTTTTGATAATTTCCTGCCCTCTTTTATCTCTGTTCTCTCGAGAATTCTTGTTAATGAAATGTTAGATCTCCTGGGACTGATAGTTAATGTCTCTTAATTTTTGCTCACATTTTCTTCCTAACTACTTTCATTCTATTTTCTAGGAGCTTTCTTCAACCTGGCCTTATACCCCATCTACTGAATATTCGATTTTGGAATTATATTTTTAACTTCCAAAAAAATCCTTATTTTTTAAAATATAAGATTCTATTCTTGTTTTATCCATGCCAAATATTCTTGAGTACTTCTGACTATATTAAATTAGTTTTATTCTGTAAGTTCTCATCTATTTCCTAAACTGTCTTATTCCTCTTGGAAGCAGCTGACGTGTCTGTTTATCTTGGTGTTTCTCTTTTTCTGCTGACTTTCTCAAATGTCTAGTGATTTTTGGTTGTCTCTCTAGATGTCAGAATTAGCAATAAGCAGACCTCCCACGATCTCTGGGTGAGCCCTCAGGATGCATCAAATGGCAGCTTTTCTCCAAGCTGGATGCTCTAGGGCCTGTGATAAAGGCAGAGAGCCCTAGGGAATGAGTGAGGAGGACCTTACTGTGGGTCACAAACACCCACACTGGCCACCCTAGTTTTTCCCACCCAAAGTTCATCCTGTTCTGTTAGAAAAGAGCTCTCTGATAATTTCACTTGTAAGCAAAGACCTGGATTTGTATTGCATGTGGAAGGGAGGGAAAGGTGTGGCTGAGGCCACTTGATCTATACATAGACCTTCTACTTCAGTGTGACTTTTCCACTCCCATCTTTTTGAATCCAGAGCCTCTCTTGATTTTGCTGGCTACCTACTGGTGTGCTGCAGTATCCCCCTCACATTCAAGGCTGTGTCTTTCTCCCATTGTTTCCTTAGTTGACGGTCTTCCTTCCACTTTCTGTATCCTACAGATTCATTGAAATCTCTCATCCTTTGCCTATTCATTTCATTGTTGAAGATCCTTTGCTTTTTTAAAAAATATCTTCAAAGCAGAAACTAACACACCATTGTAAAGCAATTATACTCCAATAAAGATGTAAAAAATATATATATATATATATCCTCTAATTAAGTCTTAGCAAAAAGAGGCTATAAACACATATGTTCATTCCATGATCCTGAATTAGAAATCAGAATGAGAATCCTATCTCCAGTTGTCTCTTTCAGGCACTCAGGTGAGGTTAGTGCCTGCTGAGTTGTTTTTTTTACTAAAAACTATATGATATCAACAGAGCCTTAAATGATTGCACTCACAATGGAATAAGTTACTTAAAAATATTGTGAATATCTATGTCCTCTATAAGTGAGAACCACAGTGCCTATCTTGTACAGTTTTTATGAGAATGTAAGAATAATATAGATATAAGAATATGCTCAGCAAAATTCCTAGATCATAGAAGGGACTAAATTAAAACTAGTTCTTTATCCTCTCCCTTGTCACCTGCCGAGTGTGTGCACTAGCTTAAATAACTATTAATTTTTAATTGAATTAATGATATCATCTCACCCCCACTTCTGCTCTGTAGCAGCCAAAGATTTCACATGCACTAGGCATAGTAACAGAGCACTCTGCCAGTGATTTGAATGTTAGGGTTGCTGATTCTTTTTTGGTTATTACAAATAGTAGACTAAAGAAAATTGATCAGTAGCTTTTGGTTACTATCATTTGCTTATTATTATTATCTTGCCTCTATTACTTGAACTCCAGTTAGGTAATGGAAGAATTCTCTCTCCAAATTTTGTGCAGCTGATGGATTTTCAATCACTGGTTTTAGAAGTTTCTTTTAATAGATTTCTTTTGGAAGGAGTCAGTATCCAGTGAGACCAAGTGTCAGAAGAAGGAGCAGAGACCCTGCAGTGCCAGAGGGAACTCCAGCCTGGAGGACACAGCACAGAGTCGGCTCATGAATCAAGAATGAACTCCATACTGTAAATAAGCCCAGAAACGTTACACCAATGCAGGGCTCGGTTGACACATGCTCTGGGTATCGTTAGCTAGTTAGGTGGTGAAAAATATGAAGATCATGGTCAGGCAGAGCCCTTTCCTATGATTCACTTTTTCCTAAAACTGTGGCTGAGGCTTTGCAGCTTGGGGAAGCAGTGTGTTGGTGTAGGATAAGCAAAGTTTAGGAGATGGAGACCTGTATTCAACCTTGACCTTACCTTAGCTTTTACTTCCTCAGGCTAATTATATCAAACCTCTAAGACTTAGTTTCCTCATCTGAAAAAAGACATTAATAATATTTACCACATAGGGTTGTGGTAAGGACTGAAGTTTAAGATGTGAAGCAGTATGTCTGGCACAGAGTAGATTCTCAGTAGATATTAGTTACTGTCCCTCTTTACCCCAAACCTTTATAGCGTATCCCATAAGGAAGTAAGACAGTGATTACCATACTGGCCAGAGCAGTCTGTGAAGGCACTAAGGAACCCAGGCATTGTTGGGTTGGATCCCAGCCTTTAAACACTTGCATTCTCCATGACTGGGTGACGCATGAAAATGATGGGCCTTGAAATACAGGAACACAAATTTAGGGCAACCAGAAGAATAGGAAAGTGGATTAAAGCTATTTACAAAACAGTGGAATGGTGCAACCAATGATAGTTCAAAGTTTTAATTTCTGCACAAATATATTGGACCTAAAATTTGTTTAAGACATTAGGAATTCAAAATCATTCTACCTTCACCTCACAGAGATAGTAGCTCTTTCTTTTCCTTTTGTTTTCTTTTAGGTTGAGGATTTTTCTTGAGGTTGAGGAGATGGGGACCAAGAGCAGACATCCTTTGCATATTAAATCCATGGGGCATTTACCTCTTCTCTGGCTTATGACCTAAAACTAAACGAGTCACTATAAAACCTGGAAGAAAAAAAATACAGCAATTTTATGAGCAAAGGTCTTTAAGCCTGGTCAAGACATCCAGAATAGACAGGAAATGGTATTTCAAAACTTTCCCCTTTCATTTGGTTTCTGAGCTTGAAAGAAATCTAAACAAACATCTAAAAAATTTCTTTAAAATCCCCTCAAAATACTAGAATTCCCAGGGCATAAGAACTCTGGATGACTAAACCATTTCCCCATCCCCTTCAGGATGTCTGGGGATGAAATCTGCAAGGCAAAGACCCAAATACCCCAAAGATCATTTTTCATGCTTTCTAATAGATTTCAAAGGCTATTTTGGAGAGGTCATGGGTCTGGACAGTACTCAGATGTATATGAAACACTTTTACATTTTTAGCAAAGAAGTCAGGTAATTTTTATTGCCAGGTCCACTGGAACCTCAGGATGGGCCTACCAGTATTTTTTAGAGGTCACAATGGGTGCATAAAAAGCTCATTGATTGAGTTGATTTGATGGGAAAAGAAAAATCCCTCCTCTTCCCCATATTCCATTTTTTTTTTTTTTTTTTTTTTTTTTTTTTTGCGGTACGCAGGCCTCTCACTGTTGTGGCCTCTCCCGTTGTGGAGCACAGGCTCAGTGGTCATGGCTCACAGGCCCAGCCACTCCACGGCATGTGGGATCTTCCCAGACCGGGGCACGAACCCGTGTCCCCTGCATCGGCTGGCGGACTCTCAACCACTGCGCCACCAGGGAAACCCCCCATATTCCAATTTGAAAACACTTCAATTCTACTTAAGTCTGAAAATCTGCTGCTATAGATTAATTTGCCAGGCTCAAGATTTTGCTCCTTATAGAGATTCCAAATCTCATCATGAGCCAGTTAACCATTTTTATTGTAGTTTGCATAATTTGAATGAGTAAATTAAATTTTTACTTGAGAGTCAATTTTGATGAGAGGCATAAGATGGAGGTAACAGGAGAATCCTTGGTCCTCTGTGGGGAGGGATCTTTGTGAAATGGGGAAAATACTGGTTGTTCCCTTACATACTGCATCACTTTGTTGAGGGCCACCCTCAATTCCATCCCCAGCCTTGCTTCCCCTTCCACTAGGAGCCACAATTCAGGTTATTAGTAGAGAGGCAGTATTGTTGCTAGAAGGGGGCCTGAGGGCCCAACAATGGGCTCTTGTCTAACACTCAGAAATGAATTGTCTAAGGAGACACTCCTACTGACAAAGAAAAAGACTATATTGTAAAGGGGCACCTGGGTGGAGAGCAGGAGGGTAAGAGAACACAGGAGAACTGCTCTGCCACATGGCTCACAGTCTCAGGTTGTATGGTAGTAGGGTTAGTTTCCGGGTTGTGTCTGGCCAATCATCTTGCTTGCGCCCGTAGTCTGGCTCAGGGTCCTTCCTGATGGCATGCACATCTCTCAGCCAAGATGGATTCCAGCCTGAGGGTTTCTCGGAGGTTAGCAGGGCATATTATGGGCTGGCGTCTCCTCCCTCCTTTTGGTCCCTCCTGAATTCTCCCAGTTAATTTTCTGTGGCAGCACCGTATTCCTTATTGGGACCTCCTGTTGTGAGACAATTCATGCAAGTGGTTATTATGCTTAGCAAAAATGGGTGGTTTTGGTCAATGGTTCCCTAAGAGTATAGCACAATGGTCAAGCGAAACACTGCTGAATTCAAATTCCAGGCTCATTTACTAGCTTAACACCTTAAACAAGTGATTTAAACTTGTTAAGCCTCAGTTTCTTCATCTTAACAATAGAAATAATAACAGTTACCTCATAGGATTCTTGTGAAAATTTAATGAAACAATGTATATTAAGTCTTTTGGGTAGTGCCTAGTACAGAGTAAATACTCAAAAACTGTGGACATCATCACCTTCGCCATCATCAACATCATCATCTAGTCCCAGTAGGTATGACCTCTGAGCAGAAATCATTTGTTACTAGTTAGCTTCTGTCCAGCCAGACTCAGTTCTATTTTATCCTGGGTTTTCATCTGTCCTTTTTGAGCTATGAAAAATGAGGCACACAAATCACACCACTCTATTTGACCTTGGGGAGAGGACCAGACTAATAGGGATTCGTGCATATTTCTAGAGTTTCTACTGGATCTCACACACCTCCCTGAAATTAGATCTATGTCTTATTTAAGATCCCAAAGTCCTGAATAAGAAGATATAAACAGCCACAGAGAATTGTAGATGAATTTGGTTGGCTCTAGATTCAGGACGGCTTTGCAAGAGGTGCTAACTATCCTCCCTGGCCTGTTTTTAAATTGTTGATGTTCAGGTCTCACCGGGAGAGAAAAGGATAAGTCAAGTTTGGGGCCTGCTTTCACATCCTATGGAATCTCTTGGGATATTTTTCTTCAAAATTCAGCCATCATGTGAATCTGACCCCATGATATGACATTTGTGAACAGCTCTGTGCAAACAATATGATCTTGTTTCTCTCCCTCTTTCCAATTCCCTGAGGAAATTTTGGGGATGAGCAGAGCCTTTTCATCCTGGAAGCGAGCAGGAATAAGTTAGTATCCAGTTCCCTTTTCACTGTCTTTCCTCCCCCACCCTCTTCAAATCTTCATTTAAGGATTTGTGGAGTGAAAGAAGACATGTCCTGAATTATTTTGTTGTGTGCAGAAGTTGAAAGGAGCCAGAAAAAAACATTCCCAAACCTCAGGAGCTTTGGAAAATAGATTGCATTCAGAGAAATGCATTCAAAGGCACGCCTTTCCAGTATATGTAAAATGAACTATTTAATAAAATCAGATTGCCCTTCCAAGAGTCTCCTTGAGATTTATTTATAAGACCATTGAAAGTCAGTCTGAAAATGCAAATTATGGGACAGGAAGCTCAAAACATCATATGTGGGCCTCATTTGCATAAAAGATTTGTAACTCAGATGATAACTTAAGATATGACTTAGGTAATGCAGATATGACTGATTTAATTTCAACATTTGTGTTCTGTGGAAAGTCCAATGACTTCCTAAGATTCTGCAAATCCCCGGGGGACATACATGCTTGT
Source organism: Stenella coeruleoalba (assembly GCF_951394435.1). Taxonomy (NCBI): domain Eukaryota; kingdom Metazoa; phylum Chordata; class Mammalia; order Artiodactyla; family Delphinidae; genus Stenella; species Stenella coeruleoalba. Next base: position 70,865,858 of record NC_137154.1, read on the forward strand.
GATAACCTTTGAAATGAGCAGTTTACACTGAATTCCAGTTCACTCCATGAATCTCAAGCTTACCCTATTTTGAACTAGGTATGGAACAATCCCTGATGTTTACAAAAATCCACTCTCATGGGCCTTTTTTGGAGGTTCGTAAAAGCAGAAAAATAAATGTAAAGCAACATAGACACGTTAAATTTGCTTAATAGACAAATATGTCTTTAAAGAAGTACTTTAGATACCCTCCAGCTTGGGCACCAGCCTCTCCCCATGCTGATAAGCTGTCCCCTATCTTCCCCCTCCCCAATCTTACTCATTTTTAGTGGACAATTTATCAGGCTCCCTTCTCTCTTTCTCTTTTATTCTTTTTTTTTTAAACATCTTTATTGGAGTATAATTGCTTTACAATGGTATGTTAATTTCTGCTTTAAAACAAAGTGAATCAGCTATACATATATATATATATATATATATATATATCCCCATATCTCCTCTCTCTTGTGTTTCCCTCCCACCCTCCCTATCCCACCCCTCTAGATGGTCAAAAAGCACCAAGCTGGGCTTCCCTGGTGGCACAGTGGTTGAGAATCTGCCTGCTAATGCAGGGGACACAGGTTCGAGCCCTGGTATGGGAGGATCCCATAAGCCGTGGAGCAACTAGGCCCATGAGCCACAACTACTGAGCCTGCGTGTCTGGAGCCTGTGCTCCACAACAAGAGAGGCCGTGATAGTGAGAGGCCCTCGCACCGCGATGAAGAGTGGCCCCCGCTTGCCACAACTAGAGAAAGCCCACACACAGAAACGAAGACCCAACACAGCAAAAATAAATTAATTAATTTTAAAAAAAAAAAAGCACCAAGCTGATCTCCCTGTGCTTTGCGGCTACTTTCCACTAGCTATCTATTTTACATTTGGTAGTATGTATTAGTCTATGCCATTCTCTCACTTCGTCCCAGCATACCATTCCCCCTCCCCATGTGCTCAAGTGCATTCTCTACGTCTGCATCTTCATTCCTGTCCTGCCCCTAGGTTCTTCAAAACCATTTTTTTTCTTTAGATTCCATGTATATGTGTTAGCATATGGTATTTGTTTTCCCCTTTCTAACTTACTTCACTCTATATGACAGACTCTAGGCCCACCCACCTCACTACAAATAACTCAATTTCACTGCTTTTTATGGCTGAGTAATATTCCATTGTATATATGTGCCACATCTTCTTTATCCATTCATCTGTTGATGGACACTTAGGTTGAATCCATGTCCTGGCTATTGTAAATACAGCTGCAAAGAACATTGTGGTACATGATTATTTTTGAATTATGGTTTTCTCAGGGTATATGCCCAGTAGTGGGATTGCTGGGTCATGTGGTAGTTCTATTTTCAGTTTTTAAAGGAAACTCCATACTGTTCTCCATAGTGGCTGTATCAATTTCCATTCCCACCAACAATGCAAGAGGGTTCCCTTTTCTCCACACTCTCTCCAGCATTTATTGTTTGTAGATTTTTTGATGATGGCCATTCTGACTGGTGTGAGGTGATAGCTCATTGTAGTTTTGATTTGCATTTCTCTAATGATTAGTGATTTTGAGAATTCTTTCATGTGTTTGTTACCATCTGTATATCTTCTTCGGAGAAATGTCTATTTAGGTCTTCTGCCCATTATTGGATTGTGTGTGGGTTGTTCGTTTTTTGAAATTGAGCTGCATAAGTTGCTTGTAAATTTTGGAGATAAATCCTTTGTCAGTAGCTTCATTTGCAAATATTTTCTCCCATTCTTAGGGTTCTCTTTTCATCTTGTTTATGGTTTCCTTTGCTGTGAAAAAGCTTTTAAGTTTCATTAGGTCCCGTTTGTTTATTTTTGTTTTTATTGCCATTACTCTAGGAGGTGGGTCTAAAAGGATCTTGCTGTGATTTATGTCATAGAGTGCTGTGCCTATGTTTTCTTCTAAGAGTTTTATAGTGTCTGGCCTTACGTTTAGGTTTCTAATCCAGTTTGACTTATTTATTTATTTATTTATTTATTTATTTGCAGTACGCAGGCCTCTCCCTGTTGTGGCCTGTCCCGTTGCAGAGCACAGGCTCCGGACACGCAGCTCAGCGGCCATGGCTCATGGGCCCAGCCACTCCATGGCACGTGGGATCTTCCCAGACTGGGGCACGAACCCGTGTCCCCTGCATCGTCAGGCGGACTCTCAACCACTGTGCCACCAGGGAAGCCCTTGACTTTATTTTTGTGTATGGTGCTAAGGAGTGTTCTAATTTCATTCTTTCACATGTAGCTGTGCAGTTTTCCCAGCACCACTTATTGAAGAGGCTGTCTTTTCTTCACTGTATACTCTTGCCTCCTTTAGCAAAGATAAGATGACCATATGTCCGCAGGTTTATCTCTGGGCTCTCTCTACTGCTCCATTGATCTATATTTCTGTTTTTGTGCCAGTACCATACTGTCCCAATTATTGTAGCTTTCTAGTAGTCTGAAGTCCAGCAGCCTGATTCCTCCAGATCCGTTTTTCTTTTTCAAGATTCCTTTGGCTATTCGGGGTCTTTTGTGTTTCCATACAAATTGTGAATTTTTTTGTTCTAGTTCTGTGAAAAATGCCATTGGTAGTTTGATAGGGATTGCATTGAATCTGTAGATTGCTTTGGGTAGTATGTTCATTTTCAAAATGTTGATTCTTCCAATCCAAGAACATGGTACATCTCTCCATCTGTTTGTATCATCTCTAATTTCTTTCCTCACTGGCTTATAGTTTTCTGCATAACAGGTGTTTTGTCTCCTTAGGTAGGTTTATTCCTAGGTATTTTATTCTTTTTGTTGCAATGGTAAATGGGAGTGTTTCCTTAATTTCTCTTTCAGATTTTTCATCATTAGTGTATAGGAATGCAAGAGATTTCTGTGCATTAATTTTGTATCCTGTTACCCTACCACACTCATTGATTGGCTCTAGTACTTTTCTTTTTTTTTTTTTTTCTAGTACTTTTCTGGTAGCATCTTTAGGATTCTCTATGTATAGTATCATGTCATCAGCAAACAGTGACAACTTTACTTCTTCCTTTCCGATGTGGATTCATTTTATTTCTTTTTCTTCTTTGATTGCTGTGGCTAAAACTTCCCAAACTATGTTGAATAATAGTGGTGAGACTGGGCAATCTTGTTCCTGATCTTAGCAGATATGGTTTCAGTTTTTCACCATTGAGATCTATGTTGGCTGTTGGTTTGTCATATATGGCCTTTATTATGTTGAGGTAAGTTCACTCTATGCCTACTTTCCTGAGGGTTTTTTTATCATAAATCGGTGTTGAATTTTGCTGAAAGCTTTTTCTGCATGTATTTAGATGATCATATGGTGTTAATCCTTCAGTTTCTTAATATGGTTTATCACATTGATTGATATGCGTATATTGAAGAATCCTTGCATTCCTGGGATAAACCCCTCTTGATCATGGTGTATGATCGTTTTAGTGAGCTGTTGAATTCTGTTTGCTAGTATTTTGTTGAGGAAATTTGCATCCATCTTCATCAGTGATATTGGCCCATAGTTTTCTTTCTCTGTGGCATCTTTGTCCAGTTTTGGCATCAGTGTGATGGTGGCCTCATAGAATTAGTTTGGGGGTGTTTCTCCCTCTTGTATATTTTGGAAGAGTTTGAGAAGGATAGGTGTTAGCTCTTCTCTAAATATTTGATAGAATTCGCCTGTGAAACCATCTGTTCCTGGGCTTTTGTTTTTTGGAAGATTTTAAATCACAATTTCAATTTCAGTGCTTGTGATTGGTCTGTTTATATTTTTTATTTCTTCCTGGTTCACTCTCTGAAGGTTGTGCTTTTCTAAGAACATGTCCATTTCTTTCAGGTTGTCCATTTTATCGGCATAGAGTTGCTTGTAGTAGTCTCTCATGATCCTTTGTATTTCTGCAGTGTCAGTTGTTACTTCTCCTTTTTCATTTCTAATTCTATTGATTTGAGTCTTCTCCCTTTTTTTCTTGATTAGTCTGGCTAATGGTTTATCAATTTTGTTTATCTTCTCAGAGAACCAGCTTTTAGTTTTATTGATCTCTGCTATTGTTTCCTTCATTTCTTTTTCATTTATTTCTGATCTGATATTTATGATTTCTTTCCTTCTGCTAATTTGTTTTTTTGTTTGTTTGTTCTTTCTCTAATTGCTTTTGGTGTAATGTTTGGTTGTTTATTTGAGATGTTTCTTGTTCCTTAAGGTAGGATTGTACTGTTATAAACTTCTCTCTTAGAACTGCTTTTACTACATTCCATAGGTTTTGGGGCATCATGTTTTCATTGTCATTTTTTTCTAGGTTGTTTTTGATTTCCTCTTTGATTTCTTCAGTGATCTCTTGGTTATTAAGTAGTGTATTGTTTAGCCTCCATGTGTTTGTATTTTTTACAGATTTCTTCCTGTAATTGATATGTAGTCTCATAGTGTTGTGGTTGGAAAAGATACTTGATATGATTTCAATTTTCTTAAATTTACCAAGGCTTGATTTGTGACCCACGATATTGTCTATCCTGGAGAATGTTCACTGAGCACTTGAGGAGAAAGTGTATTCTGTTGTTTTTGGATGGAATGTCCTCTAAATATCAATTAACTCCATCTTGTTTAATGTGTCATTTAAAGCTTGTGTTTCCTTATTCATTTTCATTTTGGATGATCTGTCCATTGGTTAAAGTGTGGTGTTAAAGTACCCTACTATGATTGTGTTACTGTCGATTTCCCCTTTTATAGCTGTTAGCATTTGCCTTATGTATTGAGGTGTTCCTCTGTTGGGTGCATAAATATTTACAATTGTGATATCTTCTTGTTGGATTGATCCCTTGATCATTATGTAGTGTCCTTCTTTGTCTCTTGTAATACTTTTATTTTAAAGTCTATTTTGTCTGATATGAGCAATGTTACTTGAGGTTTCTTTTGATTTCCATTTTCATGGAATATCTTTTTCCATCCACTCACTTTCAGTCTGTATGTGTCCCTAAGTCTGAAGTGGGTGTCTTGTAGACAGCATATATATTGTTCTTGTTTTTGTATCCATTCAGTGGGCCTGTGTCTTTTGGTTGGAACATTTAATCCATTTACATTTAAGGTAATTATCGATATGTATGTTCCTATTACCATTTTCTTAATTGTTTTGGATTTGTTATTGTAGGTCTTTTCCTTCTTTGGTGTTTCATGCTTAGAGAAGTTCCTTTATCATTTTTTGTAAAGCTGGTTTGGTGGTGCTGAATTCTTTTAGCTTTTGCTTATCTGTAAAGGCTTTAATTTCTCAGTCAAATCTGAATGAGATCCTTGTTAGGTAGAGTAATCTTGGTTGTAGGTTTTTCCCTTTCATCACTTAAATATGTTCTGCCACTCCCTTCTGGCTTGTGGAGTTTTTGCTGAAAGGTCTGCTGTTAAACTTATGGGGATTCCCTTGTGTGTTATTTGTTGTTTTTCCCTTGCTTCTTTTAATATTTTTTTCTTTGTATTTGATAGTTTGATTAATATGTGTTTTGGCATGTTTCTCCTTGGATTTATCCTGTATGGGACTCTCTGCAGTTCCTGGAGTTGATAAACTATTTCCTTTCCCATATTAGGGAAGTTTTCAACTATAATCTCTTCAAATATTTCTTCAGTCCCTTTCTTTTTCTCTTCTTCTTCTGGGACCTTATTATTCGAATGTTGGTGCATTTAATGTTCTCCCAGAGGTCTCTGAGACTGTCCTCAATTCTTTTCAGTCTTTTTTCTTTATTCTGTTCAGCAGTTGTTTTTTCCACTATTGTCTCTTCCAGGTCACTTATCCGTTCTTCTGCCTCAGCTCTTCTGCTATTGATTCCTTCTAGAGAATTTTTAATTTCATTTATTGTGTTCTTCATCATTGTTTGTTTGCTCTTTAGTTCTTCTAGGTCCTTGTTAAACGTTTCTTCTATTTTCTCCTTTCTACTTCCAAATTTTGGATCATCTTTACTATCATTACTCTGAATTCTTTTTCAGGTAGACTGCCTATTTCCTCTTTGTTTATTAGGTCTGATGCCTTTTTTCCTTTCTCCTTCATCTGCTGTGTGTTTCTCTGTCTTCTCATTTTGCTTAACTTACTGTGTTTTGGGGTCTCCTTTTTGCAGGCTGCAGGTTCATAGTTCCCATTGTTTTTGGTGTCTGCCCCCAGTGGCTTAGGTTGTGGGTTGTGTAGGCTTTCTGGTTGTGTAGTGGGTTGTGTAGGCTTTCTGGTGGATGTTGCCTGTGTTCTAGAGGATGAGACTGGATCTTGTCTTTCTGGTGGGCAGGACCACATCTGGTGGTGTGTTTTGGGGTGTCTGTGAACTTATTATGATTTTAGGCAGCCTCTCTGCTAATGGGTGGTGTTGTGTTCCTCTTGCTAGTTGTTTTGCATTGGGTGTCCAGCACTGTAGCTGGCTTGTTGTTGAGTGGAGCTGGGTCTTAGCATTGAGATGGAGATCTCTGGACGAGCTTTCACTGTTTGATATTACATGGAACCGCGAGGTCTCTTGTGGACTAATGACCTGAACTCGGCTCTCCCACCTCAGAGGCACAGGCCTGACACCCGGCTGGAGCACCAAGACACTGTCAAACACACAGCTCAGAAGAAAAGGGAGAAAAAAAGAAAGAAAAAAATGAAAGCAATATAAAATAAAGCTATTAAAATAAAAATTTAAAAAATAATTATTAAAAATTTAAAAGTAGTGAAAAAAAGAACAAAAAAGAAAGAAAAAGGAGAGCGACCAAACCAAAAAACAAATCCACCACTGATAACAAGGGCTAAAAACTATACTAAAAAAAAAAAAAAAAACTGACACAGAATACCCTAGGACTAATGGTAAAAGCAAAGCTATACAGAAAAAATCATACACAAAGAAGCATGCACATACACACTCACCAAAAGAGAAAAAGGAAATATATATATATATATATATATATATATATATATATATATATATATATATATAAAACGTTGCTCCCAAAGCCCACTGCCTCAATTTTGGGATGATTTGTTGTCTATCCAGGTATTCCACAGATGCAGAGTACATCAAGTTGATTGTGGAGATTTAATCTGCTGCTCCTGAGGCTGCTGGGAGAGATTTCCCTTTCTCTTCTTTGTTCGCACAGCTCCTGGAGTTCAGCTACGGATTTTGCCCCGCCTCTGCATGTAGGTTGCCTGAGGGCCTCTGTTTTCTGCCCAGAGAAAACGGGGTTAAAGTAGCAGCTGATTAGGGGGCTCTGGCTCACTCAGGCTGGGGGGAGGGAGGGGTACGGAATGAGGGGCGAGTCAGCAGTGGCAGAGGCTGGCGTAACATTGCAGCAGCCTGAGGCGCTCCGTGTGTTCTCCAGGGGAAGTTGTCCCTGGATCACGGGACCCTGGCAATGGCAGGCTGCACAGGTTCCTGGGAAGGGAGGTGTGGATAGTGACCTGTGCTTGTGCACAGGCTTCTTGGTGGCTGCAGCAGCAGCCTTAGCGTTTCATGCCCATCTCTGGTGTCAACGCTGGTGGCGACGGCTTGTACCCGTCTCTGGAGCTCGTTTAGGCGGTGCTCTGAATCCCCTCTCTTCGTGCACCCCAAAACAATGGTCTCTTGCCTCTTCGGCAGCTCCAGACTTTTTTCCGGACTCCCTCCCAGCTAGCTGTGGCGCAGTAGCCCCCTTCAGGCTGTTTTCACGCAGCCAGCCCCAGTCCTCTCCCTGGGTTCTGACCTCCCAAGCCTGAGCCTCAGCTCCCAGCCCTCATCTGCCCCAGCAGGTGAGCAGACAAGCCTCTGAGGCTGGTGAATGCTGGTTGGCACTGATCCTCTGTGAGGGAATCTCTCCTCTTTGCCCTCTGCACCCCTATTGCTGCACTCTCCTCCGTGGCTCCGATGCTTCCCCCCCCACTGCCAATCCCCATCTCTACCAGTGAAGGTGCTTCCCAGTGTGGAAACTTTTCCTCCTTCACAGCTCCCTCCCAGTGGTGCAGGTCCTGTCCCTATACTTTTGTCTCTGTTTTTTCTTTTTTCTTTAGCCCTACCCAGGTACATGGGGAGTTTTTGCCTTTGGGGAAGTCTGAGGTCTTCTGCCAGCATTCAGTAGGTGTTCTGTAGGAGTTGTTCCACATGTAGATGTATTTCTGATATATTTGAGGGGAGGAAGGCGATTTCCACGTCTCACTCCTCCGCCATCCTGAAGGTTTCTTCTTCCATTCTTTTCTTCCTCTCCTTTTGATTGTCTCCTGCTTATGTATGTGCACAGGGCACCACTCTTTCAACCCTTCAACCCCCAGGACTTCCTAAGGTACTTTTGTATATAAAAGCAGTTCCTTTCCAAAAAAAGAATTATGGAGAAAGCTGCTAAGATAATAATGGTTTTCCAACTTTTACAAGTATGTTCTGGAGGTGTATGAAAGTTCACCGAAAAGTGACTCCAACCTTAAATTAATTTGAGGAAAGTTCACTATTTAGGGGGCTGATATGTTGAAACAATAGGCAATGTGAAAAAATCTTATTATGGATTTCCAAACTATTTTAATGAAAGAATTCTGAGTTATTCTTCTCTCTACTTGGCACCAGGATGGATGCAAGGGCTCTGTGATATTTCTTTCTGTAGGGAGAAGGGTTATGGCCAAGCTATTTATTAGCTTCTAAGAGGAGATGCAAAGCACATGCTTTTAAGCTGTATTTTGTTGTCACCCAGTGGTGTCTAGGCCTTGTTCCCACACAGAATGCACACATAAACACCTGCACCCATTGCACATCCAGAAGAACATCTCTTTTACTCATGGTGGGAGAGGCAAACACTTAAATTGGCATAATTTACAAACATAGGGGAAGACACCTTTTCTTTCCAAAATAACTTCTCCAATTTCATTCTGACTCCTGAAATGCCTTTCACAGAAGATTTAGTCCTCTCTTCTACAATTTGATATAGGACTTAAAGTGCAGTCCAACAAAGGGAGCATGGGAAGTGTATGTTCATACCAAGATTTGAATTAATATCAGATCTTTTCTCCTAAGAGCTATTTTTTTAAATAGGGAAAAGAAATCACAAAGACCTTGAAGTAAGGGAGAGTTGAAAAATTGAACAGAATGGAAATGCTGTGATATAGATAAAAGTCTATTTATAAAAGGGAGAAGATTGGAAGGGAAAGGGAACTAATGTCCGTTGAGTACCTGCATTATGCCAGGCAATGTTCTGGGATTTTACCAATGTAATATATCTTATATAGTTCCAAAACACTCTGAAGGATATGAAAGATTGCCTTCTGTACTGAGCCACAACTACCTAACTCTTAGTCATCCTAACCCATTCCCTAACTGATGCAAAATTCAAAAACATCTATGGATAGACTCCCTCCCACTACCCGCCACATCCCCACCCCCTGCCACACAAGCATAATGATGTGCAAAGTATCTAATATGAATCTGTAGGCACTAAAATGTAGCACTCCGCAACACACACTCACTCCAGTATCTGCTTATCTCTTTTTAGATGCCTACAAAAAGAGCCACTCTTTTATATATCAGGGGAAAGAAAAATGATGCAGAATATTAAGGAGATAGACTAATGCCTGTTTTCTTTCTCTGTATAAGGCAAGGTTGCATGCATGTGTGTGCATGTGTATGTGTAAATAAACTTTTAATGTATGAAGAAGCCTGGACATGGGTGGGCAACACTGGTCACTTTAAAAACACATGGTGTGTGGGCTTCCCTGGTGGCGCAGTGGTTGAGAGTCCGCCTGCCGATGCAGGGGACACGGGTTCGTGCCCCAGTCCGGGAAGATCCCACATGCCGCGGAGCGGCTAGGCCCTTGAGCCATGGCCACTGGGCCTGCGCGTCCGGAGCCTGTGCTCCGCAACGGGAAAGGCCACAACAGTGAGAGGCCCGCGTACCGCAAAAAACAAAAAAAAAACATGGTGTGACTTCACCATTAAACCGTAATGATGACTTGACCACAAAACTCCTTTCTAGGGAAAGAAACTTCATAAAGCCTGTTCCTTCCATTTTTATGCCATGTAACCAAGAAGAACAATTCATAGTTCTATTATTTTAAAAATCTAGAAGAAATAAACTAAAGAGTCATTATTTCATTGCAAGTAGATTCAACATAGCAGCCCTCCCACAAAGGAGCTTTCCCCCGTTCATTATGGGTGGTTCTGAGCCTCAAGTGGAAAGGAGCCAGAAGGAGAAACCGACTTGACTGTTCAAGAGAAATTTCATCATGCAGCTTTCCAGTACAGCTCTTTTGAGGCCCGGGCAACAACTTGTGGCACAGATTTTGGAAGAAGCATCTTCTGTCTCATGCCATCACTCTCCTCGGCTGTATGTATCAAATCAAGCAATACTGCAGCACCTTGAGAATGGGGAGTGTTGAGAACGTCTTGGGGGAGCAGCTCAGGAGCAGATACTGGTACCCTTATGGTGGGCAGTAGGTCTAGAAAGTCTTTTTCTTGCTGCTTTGCAGGTAGCCAATGGCGGACAAAAGGGAACTAGAGCAGGACAGAGAGGCTGAGCTGACACCATGTGCTGACCACGATGAACAGACCGGTTTAAGGAAAATTGCAAAAAACTCCTTCAAGGAATCTGTTATTACTGAAGAGCAAGGGTGGAGGGACTCTGTGGAGGTTGGTTGGGGTCCTGCTCAGATGGGAGCACGCAGCCTTGTAGATATTTAAACTGAGCAGGCTTCCTTCCCTGATGAAATAAGGTGGTTCCTCCAGTGGAAGAAATATCCAAGGACATTATATAACTTGTTTTCCCCAGGTCACATTGGTCATGGGAGAAATCGAGGTTCCTATCAGGCCCAAGGTAATAATCAAAGAAGTTTATCTACAGTCCCACAAAGTTGTTACCTGTGCTCCAACTCCAAAATCACCCTCAACCTCAACATCTCATCTTAGACCGTTTTTCTTGGTAATGAGTACTGTTATAAGAAATTGCTCTTGCTGATTTTGCTAACATCTGACATCTCCTCTCCCCACCATAGAACTCAAAAAGGAGCCATAGAGACTGGGCTGGGAGACAAGTTATTGTAAGAAGTATGATCCTATGCGTGGAGAAGAAGGATAATTCCTTCTAGAGCTTTAGATGAAGTTTGTCAGCCTGACTTCTCCCTTGGGTTAAGTTCTCTCATAGTCCCTAATGCAAACAGATTACTGGCAGTGCCATCCGCCCAACCCATCCAATATGATCTGACATGTCTTAGTCTCACCAAACACTATTTAGGTCAAGGTTAAGGAGGTTAGTTAGATTAGATACAACCTCATTAGTGTCAAAGGATCTGTTTGCCAGTTCCAAAGTCCCTAAGCCATGTTGCTTTCTCTCAAGTGACCTGAAGACCCTCATTCAAAGTGTCTGCCTCGACTTCTCAGAGTTCTTGAAGTGAACACACAGATTGTCTTTCCTGGCATCTTCTCTTTGATACAGAACATAATTTTTTAAAAAACAAAAAACAGTGATGTAACTAGTATAAGCAATGTCATGGGGTAGGAGCAAGGTAAGAACGATTCATTCTAACTGGGAGATCAGATAAGATTTCATGAGAGAGGTTAAATTTGGATTAAGGTCTTTTAAACCTGGGCAGAATTTCAGCAGATGAATAAGCAGTAAAGGCATTCATTCATTCACCCATTCCAGAAGCATTTACTGAGATCCCATTATGTTTTAGGCCCTAGGAACACACATGAATAGGACATCATTCCTGCCTTCAGAGAGAATGCAGGATCTCCCTTGCTGGCTGAAGAGACAACGTGAGCAAAGGCACAGAGGCCTGAAAGGCGTGTGGCAAGTTCAGTGAAGAGTGTGGCTGAGACTCAAGGTCCCTTGTATAAGGGAACAGGGAAGAAGGTACAGGGGGGATGAGGCAGGAAAAAAAGGCTGGGGACCAAACCCAGAGGATTTATTTATTATTAGTTAATTTATTTATTTTTGGCTGCATTATATCTTTGTTGCTGCATGCGGGCTTTCTCTAGTTGCGACGAGCAGGGCCTACTCTTCTTTGTGGTGCGTGGGCTTCTCATTGTGGTGGCTTCGCTTGTTGCAGAGCATGGGCTCTAGGCGTATGGGCTTCAATAGTTGTGGCACGCAGGCTCAGTAGTTGTGGCTTGTGGGCTCTAGAGCGCAGGCTCAGTAGTTGCGGCACACAGGCTTAGCTGCTCCGTGGCATGTGGGATCGTCCTGGACCAGGGCTTGAACCCGTGTCCCCTGCATTTGCAGGCAGATTCTTAACCACTGCACCACCAGGGAAGTCCCAAACCCAGAAGATTCTAATAATACAGTAGAAGGTGTAAATTATTCTGTAGGCTGTTATAAGTCATTAGCAGTTTTTAGCTGAAAGTATTCCAATGGCTTCCCATTGCTTAAAACGCTTCAAGGGCTCGTCATTACTCAGGAGATAAAGAACAAAGTTTTTAGCATGGATTCTAAAGACTGGCAATATCTGGCCCCCACCTATCTCTTCAGCCTTATTTTAAAACCCTCACCCCCACTTGCTGCATGTGGGCCTCACTGATCTTCTGTTATCACAACACACCACCACCCACCACAGGACCTTTCTACAGGTTGTTTCCTCTTCCAGAAACCTTTCCCCTTTGCTTAATTAACTTCTCCTCCTTCAGATGTCAACTGAATCATTATTTCTTAAAAAACCTTTTCCTGATCCCCACTCCCATAGATCTAATCCCCTACTATGTCCACATGTGTATCTGTGACTCCTTGATTACCCTCTGTCTCTTTCACCAGACTACAATCAAGGGCAAGGACTCTGTTTTGTTCATCATTTTCTCTTCAGTTCCTATCACAGTGCCTGGTGCATTATAGGCATGCAATAAATATTTATGCAAAGCAAAACAAACTGGAAAATCTTTTCTTCTGTAACAATGTAGAGGATCATTTGGGGTGGGGGATTGGGTCGTAGGCAGGACTGTAGCTTGCACCCAGGACACCAGCACACACTATAGTCAAACATGTAGTCGTAGATGAAGAATAATTTCTCCTTCTGGCAGCCCCGGGCCCATCAAAGTGATGTCTTCCCCTAGCAGCTGATTAGGCGGAATTCAGGGGCTGATTAATCCCTTTCTCCAGGAACTGTCTCAGACCAGCCCTGGATGTGAAGTGGACTTGTTTTTTTCCATTGGTTAATTATGCGCAGTGACTGGTCACAGATCAGAAAGGTGACGGTACCATATTGAGTGAGAATGTGCAGAGAGTGGAAAGACAGTGAATTTTAGCTGTGTATGGATAAAGGGGTTAACATTCAAATCACAGAAAGGAGACAGCACAAGGAAAATTGCTTTATTACAACTGTCTCTGAAACTGTGAAGGGTTAGAACAAGTGGGCGGATGAATCAGTGCTTCTGCCTTCCCGCTGACGACTGCATGAGAGAAAAGGGGCTCCATCCACAGGGAGAGAAATTTAGCAAATTATTTCTCAACAGATTTCCAGAGGGAGTTTATAAAGTCTTTGTTTCTGGAGAAAGAATAAGGTGGAACCAATAACTTTCACGGATGAGCACTGTCCTGCCTTAAGATGGTGTGAGTGGTGGTGGTGCAGGGGAGCATACAGTCTCCCAACTATGCCATCCACACTAGGATTACATTGCGACACAGGGTTCTGAAGCTATGGAAGTGCTGCTCTGCGTGGCGTTTCTTGTCTGAATCTGGTAGTGCTTTGCAAACCCCATGAATCATCACATATGCCATGCTCAAAAGATTTTGACAAGGTTTATGAGTCCACCTAGTGCTATTTATTTTTGTTCTCTCTCATTCCTTCCCTACAGGGAGGCGTACTTTCAAGGGCGTATTTCACAGAATTGGCCAGGGTCCACAGTGACAAATCTAACTCCATCATCCTGGGGCAAGGAGTAGCATGTTTTGCCCTTGCCAGCTCCCTGGTATGATGTAAACATGACTGATGGAATCAGCTATTTGCACAACCAATAACCAGGGCAGATTGCAGAAACTGGGTGTGAGCAAGTGAGATGCTATTTTTAATGTAAATAAGCCACACTGGGATGTCCAAATCCATATGTTTGTTGAGGACCTATCTGGTCGAATTAAAGAATCACCCACAGGCTCTATCCCAAATATTTCCCACATGGGCCAGTGTCTAAATTATCCTCCTCCATGATAATCCATCCTTTGGGATATGGCATTGAAAGAACTATAAATAAGTAAAATTGCTATATGGAAATAGTAGCAAAACAGTGCTATTTTTTATCATCTAACTAATTAGTTTAGTTGGCTTAATTATCTAAATCTGTGTTGCCCAATACACTGACCACTAGCCCACATATAATTATTGAGAACTTGAATGTGACTAGTGACTAAATCATCACATTCTGCTTAATTTCAATTTTGTAAGGTTTTGACTAGTATTAAACTCCAAAACTAAAGCGGGGATCCATGGTCTGAGTTTGAGACATCTGACTTTTAAAATTGTTTTCTACAGCACAATTTCTAAGAGACTTCAACATGCCAATGTTCATGATGTCTTTCTCAGAAGGAGATGCTATAGGCCAATTTTACAACAATATCTAACCACCGGAGAGATTTTGTTTCTTTCCAAAATGTATCTTGAGGAACACCACTTGGGAAATGACACTCTACATGGCTAAGACCCAGAAGGAGTATGCCAGGCAGAGATCTATGTCTCTAATGAGAGAAGTGTGTCCCCAAAGCAGACTCTGGACTTAGCTTCTTTGTTATGTATTTATTCATTACTGTTTTTGCAAACTTTGACATCCCATGGACTTATCACTTTCGCCCTATACTGACCTTAGTGACACTGTTTAAACTTTGAAAAAAGAGGGAATTTGATGATAAGAACTATATGATCTTTACCAAGTTTAAAATTCTATTGCCCATTCTTTCTAATACTAATCGTTGAAATCCCCTACTTTTCAGTGCTTTAAAACCCTGGTTGGATAGTGCTTGATTAAGTCAGAAAATAAGCTGAGATAATATCCAGTGGATGGTAGTTTTCTACTTCCCTGAGTGTCTCCTAACTGTAAGAAAGAGAAGTAGACCATGAAGAGAATGATAAAATCCTGAGGGATATACATAGTATCAAAACAGGAAGGTGATGCAGAAGCCTGAAGAAAAGGTAAAACAATTTTTTTTTTTAGTAAGTAAATTGGTCTGCAAGGGTTTTAGATTATAAGAGTTTATCATTTTAAAAATTGGAGTATATTTGATTTACAATACTGTGTTAGTTTCAAGTGTACAGCAAAGGGATTCATATATATGTATATATATATATACATATATACACATATATTCTCTTTCAGATTCCTTTTGTAGTATTATTACAAAATACTGAGTATAGTTCCCTGTGCTATACAGTAGGTCCTTGTTGTTTAGCTATTTTATATATACTAGTGTGTATATGTTAATCTCAAATCCTAATTTACCCCTCCCCCACTTAGATAACCATGAATTTGTTTTCTATGTCTGTGAGTCTGTTTCTATTTTGTTTATAGGTTAATTTGTATCACATTTTTTTAAGATTCCACATATAAGTGATATCACATATTTGTCTTTAGCTTACTTCAGGTAATCTCTAGATCTGCTCATGTTACTGCAGATGACATTATTTCATTCTTTATTATGACTGAGTAATATTCCATTATATATATGAGATATATATATATATGATATACATATATCACATCTTCTTCATCCATTCATCTGTCAATGGGCATTTAGGTTGCTTCCATGTGTTGGCTATTGTAAATAGTGCTGCTATGAAATTGGGGAGCATATATCTTTTCAGATTGTGGTTTTCTCTGGATATATGCCCAGGAGTGGGATTGCTGGATCACTTTTTTCTTTTTTCCCCACATCTAAGTTGGAGTATAATTGCTTCACAATGTTGTGTCAGTTTCTGCTGTACAACAAACTGAATCAGCCATATGTATACATATATCCCCATGTCCCCTCCCTCTTGAGCCTCCCTCATACCCTCCCTCTCCCATTCCTCTAGGTCACCACAGAGCATCAAGTTGATCTCCCTGTTCTATGCAGCAGCTTCCCACTAGCTATCCATTTTACATTTGGTAGTGTATATATGTCAATGCTACTCTCTCACTTCATCCCAGCTTCCCCTTCCCCCACTGTGTCCTCAAGTCCATTCTCTACATCTCCACCATTATTCCACCCCTGCCACTAGGTTCATCAGTACTGCTTTTTTAGTTTCCATATATATGTGGGTTAGCATACGGTATTTGTTTTTCTCTTTCTGACATACTTCACTCTATGACAGACTCTAGGTCCATCCACCTCACTATAAATAAATCAATTTCATTCCTTTTAATGGCTGAGTAATATTCTATTGAATATATGTGCCACATCTTCTTTACGCATTCATCTGTTGATGGACATTTAGGTTTCTTCCATGTCCTGGCTATTGTAAATAGTGTTGCAATGAACATTGTGGTACATGTATCTTTTTAAATTATGGTTTTCTCAGGGTATATGCCCAGTAGTGAGATTCCTGGGTCATATGGTAGTTCTATTTTTAGTTTTTTAAGGAACATCCATACTGTTGTCCATAGTGGCTGTATCAATGTACATTCCCACCAGGAGTGCAAGAGGGTTCCCTTTTCTCCACACCCTCTCCAGCATTTATTGTTTCTAGATGTTTTGATATGACCATTCTGACTGGCGTGTGGTGATACCTCATTGTAGTTTTGATTTGCATTTCTCTAATCATTAGTGACGTTGAGCATCTTTTCACATATTTGTTGACCATCTGTGTGTCTTTGGAGCAATGTCTATTTAGGTCTTCCACGCATTTTTGGATTGGGGTGTTTGTTTTCTTGATGTTGAGCTGCATGAGATGCTTCTATATTTTCGAGATTAATCCTTTGTCAGTACCTTTGTTTGCAAATATTTTCTCCAATTCTGAAGGTTGTCTTCTCATCTTGTTTATGGTTTCCTCTGCTGTGCAAAAGGTTTTAAGTTTCTTTAGGTCCCATTTGTTTATTTTTGTTTTTATTTCCATTACTCTAGGAGGTGTGTCAAAAAGGATCTTGCTGTGATTTATTGCAAAGAGTGTTCTTCCTATGTTTTCCTCTAAGAGTTTGATAGTGTCTGGCCTTACATTTAGGTCTTTAATCCATTTTGAGTTTATTTTTGTGTATGGTGTTAGGAAGTGCTCTAATTTCATTCTTTTACATGTAGTTGTCCAGTTTTCCCAGCACCACTTATTGAAGAGGCTGTCTATTCTCCATTGTATATTCTTGCCTCCTGTATCAAAGAGAAGGTGACCATATGTGTGTGGGTTTATCTCTGGGCTTTCTATCCTGTACCATTGATCTGTATTTCTCTTTGTGTACCAGTACCATATTGTTTTGATTACTGTAGCTTTGTAGTATAGTCTGAAGTCAGGTAGCCTGATTCCTCCAGCTCTGTTTTTCTTTCTCAAGATTGCTTCGGTTATTCAGGGCCTTTTCTGTTTCTATACAAATTGTAAAATTTCTGGTTTTAGTTCTGTTAACAATCTCATTGGTAATTTGATAGGGATTACATTGAACCTGTAGATTGCTTTGGGTAGTATAGTCATTTTCATGATATTGATTCTTTCAATCCAGGAGCAAGGTGTATCTCTCCACCTGCTTATGTCATCTTTGATTTCTTTCATCAGTGTCTTACAGTTTTCTGAGCACAGGTCTTTTGCCTCATTAGGTAGTTTTGTTCCTAGGTATTATATTCTTTTTCTTGCTATAGTAAATGGGATTGTTTCCTTAATTTATCTTTCTGATCTTTCATTGTTATTGTATAGGAATGCAAGAGATTTCTGTGCATTAATTTTGTATGCTGCAAATTCAACAAATTCATTGATTAGCTCTAGTAGTTTTCTGTTGGCATCTTTAAGACTTTCTATGTATAGTATCATATCATCGGCAAACATGACAGTTTTACTTTTTTTTTTTTCCAATTTGTATTCCTTATATTTCTTTTTCTCCTCTGATTGCTGTGGCTAGGACTTCCAATACTATGTTGAATAATAGTGGGAAGAGTGGACATCCTTGTCTTATTCCTAATCTTAGAGGAAATGCTGTTAGTTATTCACAATTGAGAATGATGTTGGCTGTGGCTTTGATGTATATGGCCTTTATTATGTTGAGGTAGGTTCCCTCTATGCCCACTTTCTGGAGAGTTTTTATCATAAATGGGTTTGAACTTTGTCAAAACCTTTTTCTGCGTCTATTGAGATGACCATATAGTTTTTATTCTTTAACTTGTAATTATGGTGTACCACATGGATTGTTTTGTAGATATTGAAGAATCCTTGCATCCCTGGGATAAATCCCACTTGATCATGGCATATGATATATATTTTTATATTATTTTTTTCTTTTTAACATCTTTACTGGAGTATAATTGCTTTACAATGGTGTGTTAGTTGCTGCTTTATAACAAAGTGTATCAGTTATACATATACATATATCCCCATATCTCTTCCCTCTTGTGTCTCCCTCCCTTCCACCCTCCCTATCCCACTCATCTAGGTGGTCACAAAGCACCAAGCTGATCCCCCTGTGCTATGCGGCTGCTTCCGACTAGCTATCGGTTTTACATTTGGTAGTGTATATATGTCCAGTCCACTCTCTCACTTTGTCCCAGCTTACCCTTCAGACTACCCGGGTCCTCAAGTCCAGACTCTAGTAGGTCTGTGTCTTTATTACTGTCTAGCCCCTAGGTCCTTCATGACCTTTTTTATTTTTATAGATTCCATATATATATGTGTTAGCATATGGTATTTGTTTTTCTCTTTCTGACTTACTTCACTCTGTATGAGAGACTCGAGGTCCATCCACCTCACTACAAATAACTCAATTTTGTTTCTTTTTCTGGCTGAGTAATATTCCATTGTATACATGTGCCATATCCTCCTTATCCAATCATTTGTCAATGGACATTTAGGTTGCTTCCATGTCCTAGCTACTGTAAATAGAGCTGCAATGAACATTGTGGTACATGACTCTTTTTGAATTATGGCTTTCTCAAGGTATATGCCTAGTAGTGCGATTGCTGGGTCATATGGTAGTTTTTTGTTTAGTTTTTTAAGGAAACTCCATACTGTTCTCCATAGTGGCTGTATTAATTTACTTTCCCAGCAACAGTGTAAGAGGGTTCTCTTTTCTCCACACCCTCTCCAGCATTTATTGTTTGTAGACGTTTTGATGTTGGCCATTCTGATCAGTGTGAAGTGATACCTCATTGTAGTTTTGATTTGCATTTCTCTAATGATTAGTGATGTTGAGCATCCTTTCATGTGCTTGGTGGCAATCTGTATATCTTCTTTAGAGAAATGTCTATTTAGGTCTTCTGCCCATTTTTGGATTGGGTTGTTTGTTTTTTTTATATGGAGCTGCATGGGCTGCTTGTAAATTTTGGAGATTAATCCTTTGTCAGTTGCTTCATTTGCAAGTATTTTCTCCCATTCTGAGGGTTGTCTTTTCATCTTGTTTATGGTTTCCTTTGCTGTGCAAAAGCTTTTAAGTTTCATTAGGTCCCATTTGTTTATTTTTGTTTTTATTTCCATTTCTCTAGGAGGTGGGTCAAAAAGGATCTTGCTGTGATTTATGTCATAGAGTGTTCTTCCTACGTTTTCCTCTAAGAGTTTTACAGTGTCTGGCCTTAAATTTAGGTCTTTAATCCATTTTGAGTTTATTTTTGTGTATGGCATTAGGAAGCACTCTAATTTCATTCTTTTACACATAGCTGTCCAGATTTCCCAGCACCACTTGTTGAAGAGACTGTCTTTTCTCCATAGTATATTCTGCCTTCTTTATCAAAGATAAGGTGACCATATATGTGGGGACTTATCTCTGGATTTTCTATCCTGTTCCATTGATCTATATTTCTGGTTTTGTGTCAGTACTGTACTGTCTTTATTACTGTAGCTTTGTAGTATAGTCTGAAGTCCGGGAGTCTGATTCCTTCTGCTCCATTTTTTTCTTTTTCAAGATTTCTTTGGCTATTCGGGGTCTTTTGTGTTTCTATACAAATTGTAAATTTTTTTGTTCTAGTTCTGTGAAAAATGCCATTGGTAATTTGACAAGGATTTCATTGAATCTGTAGATTGCTTTGGGTAGTATAGCCATTTACAGAATGTTGATTCCTCCAATCCAAGAATATGGTATATAACTCCATATATTTTTATCATCTTTAATTTCTTTCATCAGTGTCTTATAATTTTCTGCACACAGGTATTTTGTCTCCTTAGGTAGGTTTATTCCTAGGTATTTTATTCCTTTTGTTGCAATGGTAAATGGGAGTGTTTTCTTAATTTCACTTTCAGAATTTTCATCATTAGTGTATAGGAATGCAAGAGATTTCTGTGCATTAACTTTGTATCCTGCTATGTTACCAAATTCATTGATTAGCTCTAGTAGTTTTCTGGTAGCATCTTTAGGATTCTCTATGTATAGTATCATGTCATTTGCAAACAGTGAGAGCTTTACTTCCTCTTTTCTGATTTAGATTCCTTTTATTTCTTTTTGTTCACTGATTGCTGTGGCTAAGACTTCCAAAACTATGTTGAATAATAGTGGTGAGAGTGGGCAATCTTGTCTTGTTCCTGATGTTAGTGGAAATGGTTTCAGTTTTTCACCATTGAGGACGATGTTACCTGAGTGTTTGTCATATATGGCCTTTATTGTGTTGAGGTAAGTTCCCTCTATGCATACTTTCTGAAGGGTTTTTATCATAAATGGATGTTGAATTTTGTCGAAAGATTTCTCCACATCTATTGAGACGATCATATGGTTTTCTCCTTCAATTTATTAATATGGTGTGTCACATTGATTGATATGCATATATTGAAGAATCCTTGCATTCCTGTGATAAACTTCACTTGATCATGGTGTATAATCTTTTTAATGGCTGTTGGATTGTGTTTGCTAGTATTTTGTTGAGGATTTTCATATCTATGTTCATCAGTGATATAGGCCTGTAGTTTTCTTTCTTTCTGACATCTTTGTCTGGTTTTGGTATCAGAGTGATGGTGGCCTCGTAGAAAGAGTTTGGGAGTGTTCCTCCCTCTGCAATACTTTGGAAGAGTTTGAGAATGATAGGTGTTAGCTCTTCTCTAAATGTTTGATAGAATTCACCTGTGAAGCCATCTGGTCCTGGCCTTTTGTTTGTTGGAAGATTTTTAATCACAGTTTCAATTTCAGTGCTTGTGATTGCTCTG
The DNA here is from genome assembly GCF_951394435.1 of Stenella coeruleoalba. Taxonomy (NCBI): domain Eukaryota; kingdom Metazoa; phylum Chordata; class Mammalia; order Artiodactyla; family Delphinidae; genus Stenella; species Stenella coeruleoalba. Next base: position 70,887,013 of record NC_137154.1, read on the forward strand.
TTCATATTTTCTATTTCATCCTGGTTCAGTCTCAGAAGTTTGTGCACTTCTAAGAATTTGTTCATATCTTCCAGGATGTGCATTTTATTGGCATATAGTTGCTTGTAGTAATCTCTCATGATCGTTTTAGTTATGCAGTGGTAGTTGTTACTTCTCTTTCTTCATTTCTAATTGTGCTGGTTTGAGTCTTCTCCCTTCCTTTCTTGATGAGTCTGCCTAATGGTTTATCTTTTTTTTATCTTCTCAAAAAACAAGCTTTTAGTTTTATTGATCTTTGCTATCATTTCCTTCATTTCTTTTTCATTTATTTCTGATCTGATCTTTATGATTTCTTTCCTTCTGCTAACTATGGGGTTTTATTGTTCTTCTTTTTCTAACTGCTTTAGGTACAAGGTTAGGTTGTTTATTTGAGATGTTTCTTGTTTCTTAAGGTAGGATTGTATTGCTATAAATTTCCCTCTTAGAACTGCTTTTGCTGCATCCCATAGGTTTAGGGTCATCGTGTTTTCATTGTCATTTGTTTCTAGGTATTCTTTGATTTCCTCTTTGATTTCTTCAGTGATCTCTAGGTGTTTGAGTAGTGAATTGTTTAGCATCCATGTGGTTGTATTTTACAGATTTTTTTTCCTGTAATTGTTATCTTGTCTCATAACTTTGTGGTCAGAAAACATACTTGATACAATTTCAATTTTCTTAAATTTACCAAGGCTTGATTTCTGACCCAAGATATGATCTATCCTGGAGAATATTCCCTGAGCACTTGAGAAGGAAATGTATTCTGTTGTTTTTGGATGGAATGTCCTATAACTATCAATTAAGTCTCTTTTGTTTAATGTATCATTGTATTTCCTTATGTATTTTCATTTTGGATGACCTGTCCATTCATGAGAATGGTGTGTTAAAGTCCCATACTATGATTGTGTTACTGTTGATTTCCCCTTTTATGGCTGTTAATATTTGCCTTATGTATTGAGGTGCTTCTATGTTGGGTTCATAAATGTTTACAATTTTTATATCTTTTTCTTGGATTGATCCCTTGATCATTATGTAGTGTCCTTCTTTGTCTCTTGTAATAGTCTTTGTTTTAAAGTCTGTTTTGTCTGATATGAGAATTGCTACTCCAGCTTTCTTTTGATTCCCACTTGCATGGAATACCTTTTTCCATTCCGTCACTTTCATTCTGTATGTGTCCCTAGGTCTGAAGTGAATCTCTTGTAGACAGCCTATATATGGGTCTTGTTTTTGTACCCATTCAGCCAGTCTATGTCTTTTCATTAGAGCTTTTAATCCGTTTACATTTAAGGTAATTATCAAATGTATGTACCTATTACCATTTTCTTAATTGTTTTGGCTTTGTTTTTGTAGGTCTTTTCCTTCTCTTGTGTTTTCTGCCTGGTGAAGTTCCTTTAGTATCTGTTGTAAAGCTGGTTTGGTGGTGCTGAATTCTCTTAGCTTTTGTTTGTCTGTAAAGGTTTTAATTTCTCTGTCAAATTTGAATGAGATCCTTGCTGGGTACAGTAATCTTGGTTGAAGGTTTTTCCCTTTCATCACTAAATATGTCCTGCCACTCCATTCCGGCTTGCAGAGTTTCTGCAGAAAGATCAACTGTTAACCTTATGGGGATTCCCTTGTGTGTTATTTGTTGTTTTTCCCTTGCTGTTTTTAATATTTTTTCTTTGTATTTAATATTTGATATCTTGATTAATATGTGTCTTGGCGTGTTTCTCCTTGGATTTATCCATATGAGACTCTCTGTTCTTCCTGGACTTGATTAACTATTTCCTTTCCCATATTAGGGAAGTTTTCAACTATAATCTCTTCAAATATTTTCTCAGTCCTTTTCTTTTTCTCTTCCTCTTCTGGGACCTCTATAATTCAAAATGTTGGTGCGTTTAATGTTCTCCCAGAGGTCTCTGAGACTGTCCTCATTTCTTTTCATTCTTTTCTCTTTATTCACTCTGCAGTGTTTATTTCCACTATTTTATCTTCCATGTCACTTATCTGTTCTTCCACCTCAGTTATTCTGCTATTGATCCCTTCAAGAGAATTTTTAATTTCATTTATTGTGTTGTTCATCACTTTTTTTTTGCTCTTTAGTTCTTCTAGATCCTTGTTAAACATTTCTTGTATTTTCTCCATTCTATTTCCAAGATTTTGGTTCATCTTTACTATCATTATTCTGAATTATTTTTTAGGTAGACTGCCTCTTTCATCTTCATTTGTTATGTCTGGTGGGTTTTTACATTTCTCCTTCATCTGCTGTGTGTTTCTATGTCTTCTCATTTTACTTAACTCACTGTGTTTGGGGTCTCCTTTTCGCAGGCTGCAGGTTCGTAGTTCCCATTGTTTTTGGTGTCTGCCCCAGTGGCTATAGTTGGTTCAGTGGGTTGTGTAGGCTTCCTGGTGGAGGGGACCAGTGCCTGTGTTCTGGTGGATAGGGATGCATCTTGTCTTTCTGGTGTGCAGGTCCACATCTGGTGGTGTGTTTCGGGGTGTCTGTGACCTTATTATGATTTTAGGCAGCCTCTCTGCTAATGGGTGGGTCTGTGTTTCTGTCCTGCCAGTTGTTTGGCATAGGGTGTCCAACACTGTAGCTTGCTCATCATTGAGTGGAGCTGGGTCTTTATGTTAATGGAGATCTCTGGGAGATTTTCACCGTTTGATATTATGTGGAGCTGGGAGGTCTCTGGTGGACCTATGTCCTGTACTTGGCTCTCCCACCTCAGAGGCACAGCCCTGACACCTGATTAGTGCACCAAGAGCCTGTCATCCACATAGAAAAAGAGAAAAAAGAGGAAAAAAAAAATATATATATATATGTATATCATTGCTCCCAATATCCACCTCCTCAGTTTGGGATGATTCATTGTCTATTCAGGTATTCCACAGATGCAGGGTACATCAAGTTGAATATGGAGATTTAATCCACTGCTCCTGAGGCTGCTGGGAGAAATTTTCCATTCTGTTCTTTGTTCACACAGCTCCTGGGGTTCAGCTTTGGATTTGGCCCTGCCTCTGAATGCAGGTCATCTGAGGGCGTCTGTTCTTTACTCAGACAGGACGGGGTTAAAGGAGCAGCTGATTCGGGGGCTCTGGCTCACTCAGGCCGGGGGGAGGGAGGGGTACGGAGTGTGGGGTGAGCCTGCAGTGGCAGAGACTGGCATGACGATGCACCAGCGTGACGCGCGCCATGTGTTCTTCTGGGGAAATTGTCCCTGGATCACGGGACCCTGGCAGTGGAGGGCTGCACAGGCTCCTGGGATGTCAGTGTGGATAGTGACCTGTGCTCGCACACAGGCTTCTTGGTGGTTGCAGCAGCAGCCTGAGCCTTTCATGCCCGTCTCTGGGGTCCACACTGATAGCCACAGCTCACGCCCATCTCTGGAGCTCGTTTAAGTGCCACTCTTAATCCCCTCTCCTTGTGCACCAGGAAACAAAAAGGCAAGAAAAATTCTCTTGCCTCTTCAGCAGCCCCAGACTTTTCCCGGACTCCCTCCTGGCTAGCTCTGGTGCACTAGTCCCGTTCAGGCTGTGTTCATGCAGCTAACCCCAGTCCTCTCCCTGAGATCTGACCGAAGCCGGAGCCTCAGCTCCCAGCCCCTGCCTGCACCGGTGGGTGAGCAGACCAGCTTCTTGGGCTGGTGAGTGCTGGCTGGCACTGATCCTCTATGTGGGAATCTCTCCGCTTTGCCCTCTGCACCCCTGTTGCTGTACTCTCCTCCGTGGCTCTGAAGCTTCCCCCCTCCGCCACCTGCAGTCTCCCTCTGCAAAGGGGCTTCCTAGTGTGTGGAAACATTTCCTCCTTCACAGCTCCCTCCCACTGGAGCAGGTCTATCCCTTTCTTTTGTCTCTGTTTTTTCTTTTTTCTTTTGCCATACCCAGGTACGTAGGGAGTTTCTTGCCTTTTTGGAGGTCTGAGGTCTTTTGCTAGCATTCAGTAGGTGTTCCGTAGGAGTTGTTCCACGTGTAGATGTATTTCTGATGTATTTGTGGGGAGGAAGGTGATCTCCACATCTTACTCTTCCTCCTTCTTAAAGCTCCTCTCTGGTGTATGATTTGTGTGTGTGTGTGTGTGTGTGTGTGTGTGTGTGTGTGTGTGTGTGTGGTACGTGGGCCTCTCACTGCTGTGGCCTCTCCCGCTGTGGAGCACAGGCTCAGGATGCCCAGACTCAGTGGCCATGGCTCACGGGCCCAGCTGCTGTATGGCATGTGTGATCCTCACAGACCAGGACATGAACCCGCGTCCCTGGCATCGGCAGGCCGACTCCCAACGACTGCATCACCAGGGAAGCCCAGGTGTATGATATTTTTGATGTTTTGTTGGATTCTGTTTGGTAGTATTTTTTTGAGGATTTTTGCATCTATGTTCATCAGTGATATTAGTCCGTAATTTTCTTTGTTTGTAATATGTTTGTCTGGTTTTGGTATCAGGGTGATGGTGGCCTCGTAGAATGAGTTTGGGAGTGTTCCACCCTCTGCAATTTTTTGGAAGAGTTTGAGAAGGAGAGGTGTTATCTCTTCTATAAATGTTTGATAGAGTTCATCTGTGAAGCCATCTGGTCCTGGACTTTTGTTTGTTTGAAAAATTTTAATTACAGTTTCAATTTCATTACTTGTGATTGGTCTGTTTATGTTTTCTAATTTTTCCTGTTTCAATGTTGGAATGTTGTACCTTTCCAAGAATTTGTCCATTTCTTCCAGGTTGTCCATTTTATTGGCATATATTGCTAGTCGTAGTCTCTTATGATTCTTTGTATTTCTACAGTGTCAGTTGTAATCTCCTTTTTCATTTCTAATTTTATTGATTTGGGTCCTCTCCCTTTTTTTGTCAATGAATCTGGCCAAAGGTTTATCAGTTGTGTTTATCTTCTCAAAGAACCAACTTTTAGCTTTATTGATCTTTGCTATTGTTTTCTTCATTTCTATTTCATTTATTTCTGCTCTGATCGTTATGATTTCTTTCCTTCTACTAACTTTGGGTTTTCTTTGTTCTTTTAGGTATAAGGCTAGATTATTTATTTGAGATTTTACTTGTTTCTTGAGGTAGGATTGTATTGCTATAAACTTCCCTCTTACAACTACTTTTGCTGCATCCCATAGGTTTTGGATTGTTATGTTTTCATTCTCATTTTTTTCTAGGTATTTTTTTTTTATTTCTTCTTTGATTCCTTCAGTGATCTCTTGGTTATTTAGCAGCACACTGTTTAGCCTCCGTGTATTTGTGCTTTTTACAGTTTTTTTCCTGTAATTGATTTCTAATCTCATAGTGTTGTTGTCAGAAAAAATGCTTGATAAAATTCAATTTTCTTAAATTTTCCAAGGCTTGAGTTATGATCCATGATGTGATCTATTCTGCAGAACGTTCCATGTTCACTTGAGAAGAAAGTCTAATCTGCTGGTTTTGGATCAAATGTCCGATAAATATCAATTAAATCTATCTGGTATTTTGTGTCATTTAAAGCTAGTGTTTGCTTATTTATTTTCTGTCTGGATGACCTGTCTATTGGTATAAGTGGGGTGTTACAGGCCCCCACTATCATTGTGTTACCCTCCATTTCTCCTTTTATGGCTGCTAGCACTTGCCTTATGTATTGACGTGCTCCTATATTGGGTGCATAAATATATATAATTGTTATGTTTTCATCTTGGATTGATCCCTTGATCATAATGTAGTGTCCTTCCTTATCTCTTATAACAGTCTTTATTTTAAAATCTATTTTATCTGATATTAGTATTGGTATTCCAGCTTTCTTATGATTTCTATTTGCATGAAATATCTTTTTCCATCCCCTCACTTCAGTCTGTATGTGTCCCTAGGTCTGAAGTGGGTTTCTTGTAGACAGCATATATAAGGATGTTGTTTTTGTATCCATTCAGCCAGTCTGTGTCTTTTGGTTTGAGAATTTAATCCATTTACATTCAAGGTGATTATTGATATGTATGTTCCTATTACCATTTTCTTAATTGATTTGGGTTTGTTTTTGTGGGTCTTCTTCTACTGTGTTTCCCACTTAGAGAAGTTCCTTTAGCATTTGTTGTAAAGCTGGTTTTGTAGTGCTGAATTCTTGTAGCTTTTTCTTGTCTGCAAAGCTTTTAATTTTTCTGTTGAATCTGAATGAGATCCTTGCTGGGTAGATTAATCTTGGTTGTAGGTTTTTCCCTTTCATCCCTTTAAATATATCCTGCCACTTCCTTCTGGCCTGTAGAGTTTCTGCTGAGAAATCAGCTGATAATCTTATGGGGATTCCCTTGTATGTTATTTTTTGCTTTTCCCTTGCTGCTTTTAATATATTTTCTTTGAATTTAATTTTTGTTAGTTTAATTAATATGTGGGTTGGTGTGTTTCTCCTAGGATTTATCCTGTATGGTAGTCTCTGTGCTTCCTATACTTCAGTGGTTATTTCCTTTCCTATGTTAGGGAAGTTTTCGACTCTAATCTCTTTAAATATTTTCTCAGACACTTTTTCTTTCTCTTCCACTTCTGGGACCCCTATAATTCAAATGTTGGTGCATTTAATGTTGTCCCAGTGGTCTCTGAGACTGTCCTCAAGTCTTTTCATTCTTTTTTCTTTATTCTGCTCCATGGTATTTATTTCCACTATTTTATCTTCCAGGTCACTTATCCATTCTTCTGCCTCAGTTATTCTGCTATTGATTCCTCCTAGAGTATTTTTAATTTCATTTATTGTGTTGTTCATCATTGTTTGTTTGCTCTTTAGTTCTTCTAGGTCCTTGTTAAAGGTTTCTTGTATTTTCTCCATTCTGTTTCCAATATTTTGGATGATCTTTACTATCATTAGTCTGAATTCTTTTTCAGTTAAGTTGCCTATTTCATCTTCATTTATTTGGACTTGTAGGTTTTTACCTTGCTCCTAACATATTTTTTTGTCATTTCTTTTTTTTTTTTTTTTTTTTTTTTTTTTGATGTGTGAGGCAGTATTCCTGCCTTACTTGTTGTTTGGCCTGAGGTGTCTAGTGCTGGAGTTTGCAGGCAGTTGGGTAGAGCTGGGTCTTGGTGCTGAGATGAGGACCTATGGGAGACCTCACTCCGATTAATATTTCCTGGGGTCTGAGGTTTTCTGTTAGTCCAGTGGTTTGGACTTGACACTCTCACCACAGGAGCTGAAGCCCAACTCTCAGCCTGGGAACCAAGGTCTCTCAAGCCACACAGCATGGCAAAAGAAAATGAAAAAAGGAGCAGTACAACAACAAAGAATAAAAAATAATATAAAATTAGAAAGGTAAAAAATATATTAGGAAAACTAAAAATATAATTGAAACAATTGCAACAAAGTAAAATGAAACCACAACAGAAAAATGAAAGAAAGAAAAAAAAAAGGGAACAATCCATAAGGAACAGAAGAATAACAAATTATGAAGAATAAAATAAAATTAGAAAAATAAAAGATTTATTAGAAAAAAATAAGATATAAATAAATAAACAACAACAAGGTAAAACAGAACCCCAACCTAAAAGAAGAAAAAAAAATGTCCAGAGAAAGTCTTGGCTATGGGGCAGCAGATCTTAGGTGTGGCGGGGGGGTGGGGGGGCGGGGAGTGGACTTAGGTAGGGGTGGGGTTTAGGGTGGCACGGGGCTTAAGCTCAGCACCCACACAGCCAGAGAAGCCCTTGGGGGTGGGGCCTAGGCCCTGATAGGAAGGGGAGAGGCAGCACGTCAAGAGGGGGGCTTCTGGCGTGTGGAGTTCCGGAATTTGGAGGTAAGGTCCTCAGTGAGGGTGTTTCAGTGGGGTTTAGGCCCATCATGGTGGGAGGGGGTCTCAGAGGGGGTCTCTGAGTGCCAAGTGCCATGTGTAGAGGTAGGGCCCTGTGTGTGGGTGTAGGGGTAGGGCTTGGGCTCTGTGTGGTAGGAGGGAGGCTTTGAGGGCAGAGGATTAGGCCTGGGAGCTCAACAGGTTCCCTGGTGCCCAAGTGGGAAGAGAAAGTGCTAGCGATACTCCCTTCTGTTCCTCCGTCCCTGGAGGGTCTCCCCCATGCTGCTGGATCCCTAACCGTGGGTGGGTCTTGCCAGGTGTAGGAACTCCTCCCCACCCCCAGCCATCCCTCAGGGACCCCGGTCCCATCCCACCTCCACTTCTCCTTGCCCCTCACTCCCTCCCACATCCTACCTGGTTTCTGGGGGTTCCTCCCATCCCCTTAGGTGTCCGTAGTCCCCCACCAGTGTCTGGTAAGTCTAGTTTTAGTTTTTTACAGAACTTCCATATAATGTTCTCCATTATAAGAGTTTATGTTGATAATAGTTTCAAGCCCCTGAATATAGAGAAGTGATAGGGTCACTGGCAGACCAGGAACAGAGAGTGGTTGGTGAGGTACCTGTGTGTAATTGAAAGTGACATGACTAGATCAAAAATACCAGTTGGAAATAATAGCAATTATCTAAGTGTGAGGTGTTGACTAAGAATTATGCCCAGGTTTTTGGCTTGGACAACCAGGTAAATGGAGGTATTCATCCTAGGAGATAGGAAGGACTGAAAAATAGGCAGTTTGGAAGGTGGGGCCCAAATATGATGGCTTCAACTTGGGACATGTGGACTTTGAGATGGCTGTGACATTGCCCAAGTGGTGACGTACAGTAGGAAACTGGCAATATAGATTTGGACCTTAAATAGAGAGAATGTGACTGGAGGTGGTATACTATAGTATAGTTTAGTATTATAGTATCAATAGTATAGGAGGAATGGCTAACTTAAGAGGCAATATAAGATAATGGTTAAAAGAGGTACCTCCAGAGCACCAATGTTTCCTTGCTTTGTAACTTTGGGCAAGTTACTTTACCTCTATATATCTGAGTTTCATTATCTGTAAAATAGCAATAACTATAGCTTTTACCTCAGAGGCGTTGTGAAAATTCAATGAGTCAATACATGTAAAAGAATGCATGACATAATAAATATTATTGTTACTATTTTCTCCTTTTCAAAGGTAAGGAAATGAAAGCTAAGGGTGGGTAAATAACTGGCTGAATATGACACAGCTATTAATTGGCAGTGGCAAGATTCAAACTCAGCTCTTCTTGAGACACATCCTATGTTCTTTCCATTACATCACTGTGGCCAAAAACTAAACATTCAGTGCATTAGTTCCTCATTTGTGAAATGGGAATAATACTAATACATACCTTATAGGATTGGTATAATATTTGTAAAGCATTTAGAACAGTGCCTGGGATATTGTAAATGCAATGAAATGTTTGCTATTAACAATGATAATAACAATAACAACAACAATAATAGTAGTAATAAAATTTGTTCTACGGACTATCATCTGGAAGAATAAAAGTGCCTCCTTTTAGAACTAACTCAAGCAAGCTATGTGGTGGCTGGAATGGGGTAGGTGGAGGGAGTCAGCAGGGGCGTGTCTGATGTTCCCTTTGCATAAGAAGAGAAGAATCAGAGGCGGGAGCTTAGTGGAGCTGGCAAGCCTGAATGGCTGTTACTCTTTAGACTGGCCAAATGGGCTTGGGAGGGGGTGGATACAGTAGGAAAATTTCAAATCTTTTAAATCTGCAGATCTCCAGTGACAGTGGCCACATCTGGTATCAGCTGGAACATATCCTTAAAAGAAATACCTCTACAAAATGAAGCTTGGATGATAGGCAAATGGGAGACAAATGAGGCCAGGGGTACAGAAAACACACAGGTCAAAATAAATCTGACTTCTGGTTTCCTACACTCTGATCCGTTCATGTAGCTGGAGGATTTGTTTATGATTGTTTGCATAGTTGAGACTCTCTGGGGGTTTTGATTGTTTTTTATTTCAAAATCCAACACGGCGGGATACAAGTTTTATGCTTCTATTCCTATTTTATCAGGAAAGAACAGAGTGAAAACTTTTCAATCTCCCTGCCCCACTCCCAACATTGCTGAGATGATTTAATGCCTCATAAGAAAAGTAATTTTGTGATAATGACACAAAGGCAGCAATTAAAAAATATTGCTTGTTTCAGGGCCTATAAATTGACTGTGGGTAATTGACAACAGAGTGTGTTTTCTAATCCACTGAAATGATATCTTATTGCAAGCTGGCATGGTAATTACTGTATTTGTACAGTACCAGAGGAGTTCCAGCCCAAGTTTGACAGGGAGTTGATTAAATCACCCAGGTGTAATTGAAGGTTTTGATTGCATTGCCTTTGAGCTGATCAGCATTAGTAATAGCCCAGCTTTCTGCTGTCATGTGTTTTTAGAACTGGTGATATATCAGCCCTTTCAATCTCCCTCCCACCCCTCAGCCTTCTCTGTTGTGCCAGTGTCAAGGGAAGCAAAGAGAGCTCCTCAGAGCAGAAAAAATGAGAACAGACAGCAAATCCTTCGTGCTGGACCTAAATGACATCATCTGAAACAAAGAGAAACCTGTTTCTAACTGCCAGCTTTGTTTCTTCAGAAGGAGAGGGCAGGACTGTGGCACTCAAAGATGCGGCTTGCACACGGCCTGTCAGGGCAGCATAAGGACATATGTCCCATGTTATACAGAAAAAGGCTTCTGCTCATGATTTGCTCATTTGGTGATTGCAAATTTTTTGAAAAGTATTGCATTTCAAAGGGGGAAATTTAACTGTTTATCTTAAATGCAGCATTTCAGTCAGTTATCAGGAAAGATTTTATGATGCTATGTTGTGACGAACCCTTGAATTCATTGGTGTTATTCCATTTATTTAAGTAGTATTTTCTGAGCGCCTGCTTTGCATAAAGTACATCACAAAAAAGAAGATAAATAAATCCTTATACAAAGCTGAACATGATAAAGGCTTTACAGATAATATAAACTAATTGAGATAGAAGTACAGAAAATATTCAGCATCTTTCAAACACTTATCGACCACCAGCTAAGAATATCTGTAAGTGATAGGAAGACGAACAAAATGAGACGTCTTTCTTCTAAGGAGTAAACAATCTAATCAAGAAAACAACAATGACAATAAAATTATAATAGTTATTTTTTTAACATGCTTTATCACTTTGAATTTTCCTAGGAACTTCTGTGGGAGGTGCAATCTCTATTCCCGTTTCACAGATTCATAAAACGGGTAGAGGAGTTAAATAATACCTCCAAGGCAGACCTGGAAACTGGGGCTTCATAATTTGAGTCCAAGTTTCTCATAATAGCTTGACAAAATAATTGTTATCCCCATTTACAAATAAGAAAACTGAGGTAGAGGGATTAAGCAAATTACCTAAATTCAGCTGTTAAAAAGTGATAAAGTATAACCATAAACCAAAGCAGAAATAAATGTTTTAGCATATCCAAGAAAAGTGCTATGTGAGCACCAAGGAAGGGGGAAGTAATTCAGATGGGGGTTGATTGAGGAATCCTTCATAAATAACTCAGCTTTTGAGTTGAGACATGAGAGTAAGAACTGAGAGGTGGAAATGTTGGAAGGGCTTCTTCACCTTGGGAATGTCAAGTCCAAGTCAACCAGTTTTCTTTTGCTACCTATCATCAGATCCAACAAAGAGTTGGGCAAAAAGGAGAGAATTTTTTTTTTTTTTTTTTTTTGCCATACGTGGGCCTCTCACTGTTGTGGCCTCTCCCGTTGCGGAGCACAGGCTCCGGACGTGCAGGTTCAGCGGCCATGGCTCACGGGCCCAGCCGCTCTGCGGCATGTGGGATCTTCCCGGGCCGGGGCACGAACCTGTGTCCACTGCATCGGCAGGCGGACTCTCAACCACTGCGCCACCAGGAAAGCCCAGGAGAGAATTTTTAAAAAGCAAATTTGCTGGCACAATTGGGAACTTTGGAGTATCTATGGGATTCTTTTATCTACTCACATTCTCACATTAATATGATAATTAATCACTGGTTATAAAATTCAGATCGCTTCCTTCCAATAATTAAGTCTAGTAAACAGTCTCTGAGCCAGCTGCCGTGTTTTCTGGAATGGATGGAAACTCACAAGAAAGGGCCTCCCTTCAAGGTTTGTTGTTTTGTTGTTTTTTAGCACCAAGAGGGAAACTGAGCCTGGGATGAAAAGGCTGCCCACGCTCACCTGACAGAAGCGCAGGCAGACCCGGAAGACATTGGCTCACTTCCGGGGAGGATCGGAAGAAATTAAATCGAGGTTTAGGTGAACATTCCAACATGTTTGAATGTTGCTTCTGAAAGGAACGCTACAGAGGTGAAGGTTTAGAAAGAGTTCTCCTTTCTAGGATGGCATCTGTTCAGCAGATCTGCTTCTTGTCAGCCTCTAGAAACCAATGTTACACATTAGTTGTCTGGATTTATTTTCTCAATATTTAAACCAGTGAGGCCATTTTACATTATTTCCTCTGGACAATATCAGTCTCCATCTATAGGGATTAAGAGGCGTTTTGAAATCCAAAGGAGAGGAATATAGATCACTGAAGGTTGAGCACATTGAGTAAAGAAAGACCCCAGATGGACTTTATTTCCTATGCGAACTATGTGGTGAGGATCAGTTCAAGAACATGTTTGGAACTGTGTCATTTCCTGTGCTCGTGTGGACCAAGTCATTATTAATCCCCTTGCAGAAGGGCAAGGTGAGGACAAGGATGAGGCAGGTGAGGCACTAACTTCAGGCACAAATTTAAGGGGGTGCCTTAAATTCAAACTCTAGTTAATGTCTACCCTAATCCAATCTTAACATAAACAAAGACAGGATCAGTATCACAGATTTTTTTCCTCTTACTTTAGTTCACAATATGGGTTGGCCGGGCCTTTCAGAGGGGTGAACCTTTGGTGGTACCCTAATGTGCAGCTGCCACAGCATCTGGGATCCTAAGGATAAAGTCTGGCATTCTGGAGACCTGATGAACTAGGATCTAATTAGTAACATGGATTTTGTTCTATTATCGAAGTCATTCAGAGGATTCCAGGATATCTCAGGCCTAGGACATACTGCCACTCCAGTTTTGTTAAGTTTGCCTACTATTGTTTGCAGTTATGTGTTGGCAACCAGAGGTTAGAGTCTTGCAAGTACAGTTAGAATATATTGTACATAAGTAGTCATGATACATGTGGACTAACAGATGTATGAATTACCGTAGCAACTAGTTTGTTCTCAAACATAGTAACTAGTTTGCTGAATAAATAAATGAATAAGTGAACAAATGGGAGAAATAAGACAGAGATTTAGGAAAGCCCGGGAAACTTTTATTGCATGGTTGCTGGTTTATGCTTATTTGCATGCTGGCAGTTGAGAGCACACTTAGATCCCTACTACTCTTAAAATAGTGAAGACCCTGTTACAGAAAAAAAAAAAAATAGTGAAGACCCTGTTACAGTATGAGCACATATTTATTCAGCAGCTACTAACTTTAGCTCTATAATGGGCATTTAAATTTGTTTTGCCATTTTTTTAAAGCTAGGTTTCTCATCTGTTAAAATGGAGATATTATGCCTAAGGTTGTGGTGCAAAAATAAATAAATAAATGGTAGCAAGTTTTACTATCCCTGAATTAAAATGAAATAGAGGTAGAGAAGAAATACAAAATATAGTTTCTGCATAGTGTTTTGACCTGAAGTTAATGGGATCCTATATTTCTGCACAAGATAAACTTGAAGTGATTTCTTAATATCCATGGGGTTTGGTACATTGTCAGTACTCAATAAATGTTTACTATGTAGGAAAATGTGGGATAAGAGACATTAATTTAATATCTTTGGAAAGAGTCACACATGCTTTTGTTTGAGTTTTTAAGAGGTGTCAAAGTAAAAATACATCATACCTACTAATTATGTGCATTAACTTATTGAGTGACAAGGTTTAACTGTCTCTCAGGGGCCAATTGGAAATAAGATTATATTTATAAGTAGTCTCTCCGTGTATAAGCAGAGTTATAGAAAACTCTATACCTACTCTCACAACATTTAACCACGATTCGATCAACTGTCAAATCAATCCCAGTTGATCTGGACTGGAAGGTGCCATTTTGGGGTGGGTGGATTCACTTAAGAGGCAAAAAAAGCCTCAATTTCCTGAATTTATCCTGTGACACACAGTGAGGAAATAGATCATGGGAAAGTGAACAGAGCAAACTGTTGCTCATCTTTAGGAAAGAGACTCAATAAAGTGATTTTCAAAGGCTACACGGCAAGTAAGCAGTACCAGGTTTTGAAGCTGGATCTTCAGATTCCAAATCCCATGAGCATGTTGCAGTGTTACGGCAAGAATAGTCTCTCCTAGCTTCCATATGATTTCTCAACATGCTCATCTCACCCCACTATTCTGCCTGCTTCTGTATCCACCTATAGCAGGTATTGTTCTAAAGCCACTAATTACCTCCTAATTTTCAAATCCAATTACTTCGATACAACCTTATTTTCCTTGTCCTCTATTTAGCATTCTACCATGCACTCTCCATCCTCCTTGAAACTATTTTTCCTTGACCTCAATTATGAACAAAATGACCCATCCAGTTTTTCAAATCAGAAAATTAGGTAGCATCACTGTCATTAATAAGTCCCCCTCCCTTCTTTAACTTTCTCTCTCAAATACACACACCCCACACACTGGATTTTGGTAACCAATACCTAGCATATATGTCTTTTAAATATCCTTCTAATCCCCTGTTCTTGATCTTCACTGTCTCTGGCTTTGTTTGTCTTCTATTGACTAGAATGTATTGCAGGAATCCCCTATGTGGCCAATTTGTTTCCAAACCAACTATATTTCCTCCGTGCACCCACCCATTCCATTCTTTACTAGATCTTAAAACATGACTCCATGGGAGATGCAAGCAACAGGAGAAAGTTGTATTAACATATGGCAGTAATTCCAACATGTCTTCATGGGCCAATAGTCCTTAGAGGAGATCCATAAGTATAGAGACACCTCTTCATTTGCTGAGCCCTTTCCCTCCCTTCTCCCCACCTCCAAGACCTTTACGTTCTGCTAGGTGGTCCAAAGAGAGGTAAGCTATGAGCATGTAAAACTACATGGAAGATGTGAAAGTGTGCTGTGGCTACAGATGCAGCATAGGATGGTGGAAATAGCACTGGGGTCGAGTCCTATCTCAACCATTCCCTAACCATGTGACCTTGAGCCAATCCCTGAATTCCTCTGAACTGCAGTTTTAAAGTAGAGTGATAATTAATACCTGCCTATGAGATTGCTATGAGGTTTCAAATAAATATTAAATGTAATAAATATAAAATCACTTTTTCAACCTTATACGTAAGTATATGCAAGTTGGTTATTTTATTATTAAGCTATAAATGGAGAGAAATTTGGGAACTGTACCTCTAGAGAAAGTGAAAGAAAGAAAATAGTGGCAGTGAAATAGGGAGAGGGATAAAAATATAAATTGGGATGCAGCAGAAACTGCTTGATCTAAATGGTTGCACTCAGATTGAGAGAAATTAGAACCTAGAGTTTATGAGCATCAGCTTAGACTGTCCTGTATTGGATTTTTAAATCTCCGCTTAAAAGTTGTGTCCATCAGACACATTAACAACTCTAAAGTATTAATAATAATTATTATTATTTTCCCTAACCTTTATTAGTATGTGTGCTAGACACTGTTCTAAAGGTTTACGTGATTATTTCTGAGTTTCAGTTCCTTTGTGTATAAAATGGAAAGAGTAACTATTATGCTTTCCTCATAGGAATACTGTGACAATTAAATGAATTAGATGGTGCTGGTCACGTAGATACAACTCAAAACATGGCAGCCATTGTCATTATTATTAGCTATGGAAATATTAAATGTGAAAACAAGCGAGGGGGTAGATACACTTCTCTCTATTCCTCCTGCTAAGTATAGTTGCAAACACTAGACATTGTATGTAAAACAAATGCAAAAAGACTCAAAGGTGGAGTGAAGAAGGCCATCTGGCAGGGCACCTTGGATCATGGCAGTGAGTTTTCTGGGCTTTCTCTGTGCCTCACATATCCCAGACATGAAGCTGAAGAAGGTGGCAGCCTGGAAATGTCAATGGGAGAAATAACAAAAGTCCCAAGGAAAGCCTGCTGTCTTGAGCCAAAGACCAGGAATAGGGCACCCCAGCAAGACAGAAAACTTTTAGAGAAAAATTGTTCTCCCACAGCCAAACACTATGGAAAAACCCGCAGCATCACCCACATTACCTAAGGCCGAGTGGGGAACCTAGCTTGGCTAGGTTACAGCCCCTTTTGCTTGGTTACAACAAAGTTATAACAAGGCTCCTACCCCGCCTCCCACCCTGGTGTCAGAGAAGACAGAGCGGAGAGCCAGGACTTTCATATCCATCTAGTGATGATGTCCCCCCCACATAGGAGGCCACATGGGGACCCCATCCAGAGGTAACAAGGCCCTCCTACTTCTCCCTGCTGGGGTAGTATCAGAAGAGGCCAAGTGGGGAACTTGGGCTTTCACTCCCACATGGCAGTAACGATGAGCGCACCCCTACCATCTTCTGCCAGAGTAGTGTCAGAAGAGGCCTACTACAGCAACAGATTTAAAGAAGATGCAGAATTTCATGACAAATACTCAAAACGTCCAGGTTTCAATAAGAAAGTCACTCATACCAAAACCCAGGAAAATCTCAACTTAAACAAGAAAAAGTAAGCAACATGCACCAGCACCAAGAAAACAGATGTTGGAATTATCTGAATAGACTTCTAAAGAAGACATCATAAAAATGCTTCAGTGAGCAATTACGAACATGTTTGGAAGAAATGAAGAAAGAGAAAGTATCAGCAAAGGAAAAAAAGATATATAGAAGAAGTAAACAGAAATTTTAAAAGTGCAAAATACAATAATCACAGTAAAAAATAAATGGGCTCAACAGTGGAAGGAGAAGACAAAGGAAAGAACAAATGGACTTGAAGATAACACAATAGAAAATACCCAATCTGAACAACAGAAGGAAAATAAACCAAGGGAAAAATGAACAAAACCTGAAGGACCTGAGGGATCTAACATTTGTGTTTTTAGGCACAAAGAGGGCAGAAAGAGATAGGGATGAAAAAGTATTCAAGAAATTATGGTCATACTCTGGTGGTAATCATACTGTGATATATAAGCATATCAAATCAACATGTTGTACACCTTAAAGTTACACAATGTTTTTTGTCAATTATATCTCAGTAAAGTAAAAAATAAATAAAAAGTCCCAACTCATAGGGAAAAAAAACCTAAAGGACTAACTTAGCAAAATTAGGATATTAAAACAAAAGAAAGAATGGCTGAAAATTTCACAAATTTGGCAAAAAACATAAACTTACACATTCAAGAAGCTGAACAAACTCCTAACAGGATAAATTAAAACAAATCCACAAGGTCCTTCATACTCAAACTTCTGAACGCTGAAGACAAGAGTATTAAAAGCACCCATAGAGGGGAAATAAAAAGCACCCGTAGAGAAATGATATATAATCTACAGGGGAAAAACAGTTCCAGTGACAATGGAGTTCTTATCAGAAACCATTGGGGATGGAAGGAAGTGGCATGATATTCTTCAAGTGCAGGAAAAAAAAATCAACCCAGAATTTTATATCTAGGGAAATATTCTTTGGAAGTGAATGGGAAGTCAAGGCTTTCTCAGATAAGGAAAATATAAAAGAATTTTCACTACAGACCTATCCTAAAGGAATGGCTAAAGAAAGTTCTTGAAACAGAAAAAAAAAAAAATTAAAAAAATCTTTGAACATCTGGAAGGAAGAAGAAAAAAACAACAGAAAGATTTAAAATATGGATAAATTCAATAAACTTCCTTCTGTTGAATTTTCTAAATTGTGTTTGATGATTGAAGTAAAAATTATAACATTGTTTGATGTGGTATTCAATACATGTAAAGAAGATATTTAAGACAATTAAATTGTAAATGGGAGAATGTAAAGGAACTTAAAGGAAGGTAATATTTCTACACTTTATTCAAACTGGCAAAATGTTGACATCAGTTGGTTGTGATGAGTTATATGTGTGTATAATATAATGCTTACAGGCATCATTAAAAAATCTGTACAAAGAGATATATCCAAAAATGCTATAGACAAATCAAAAGAGAATTCTAAAATCTGTTCAAGTAACCCACAGGAAGGCAGGAGAAATAAAACAGAGAAATTAAAAATAGAGGAAACAAACAGGAAAAAAAATGGCAAATTTAAGCCCTAACGTATCAATAGTTATATTAAATGTAAATGGCCTATGATTGCATTTATATAACATTTTTGAAAAGACGTAATTAAAGAGATGGGGAACAAATTAGTGGCTGTCAGGGTTTAGGAAAGGTGAGGGAATATGAGTGGATGAAACTGGAAAGGAGTAGTGCCAGGGAGGCTTTTATCGTGAGAGAACAGTTCTGTATCTTGATCCCAGTGGTGGTCACATGAAACTACACATGTGACAAGATGACATTGAACCACACACACATGGTATCAATGTCAATTTCCTGGTTTTGATATTGTAGATGTAAGGAGTGGGGGAAACAGGTGAGGCATACAAGTAATCACTCTGTACTATCTTTACAACTTACTGTGAAACTATGTTTATTTCAAAATACAAAAAGTGTGTTGCTTTGCTTTGTCTTAAGTTAGTGTAGAAAGCAGCAAGGGAGGTAGGTTGTTTAGTAACTTCCCTCAAAATTCACAGGCAAGTAGGGATTGGGAGTGAAATTTTGAGCACTTGTTATTCCCTCTAGGTTTCATTTCAGTTTATTTTTTAAAACTTGCTGGAGAATGAAGACTTTGCCACCTTCTGCTGACTGCTAAGCTTTTGAGGTTACGTGTAGTGAAAAACAAAAATTTGTCAGAGGCTAGTAGGCTGTCTCCAGATTTAGCTGGATTAAGCCTCAAAACATTATCAGGCACAAAGATTCAACCACCAGCCAAATGTATCACTAAGATACTGTTCAATGCTGGGATCGGGGAGAGGGTGAAAAGGGAGACAAAGAGTGTGGCACATTTTTCACACAAGAAATACTCCATTTTCTTGTGACTATGTTCTCATCTTCTGCCAGCAACAATATTCAGTTTTGAGATCCAGTCTTGTATAGTAAAACCTTCAGCACTTTACAAAGCTGAGGTTTTTTTCTTTCCCTTCACAGGAACATGGCAATTCGACTACCTTCTGAGAGTGAAACAAGAGTAGGCTCAACTCTGGGGCTAAAATTGTCTGAGGACATCCATGCATAATCATATAATCTTGGTGGTAATGGAGCATGCCTAGATTGCAATCATATCAAATTAATTATATTGTCTTTTTCCTGAAGAAAGAGTGCTAATGAAATAAAAAGAAAGAAAAGAAGAATAATAAAAAGAAAGCCCAGGCAGCATGAATTTGTCAGTGTTTGCCCGGAATTGTACAAATGGTAGAGACAATGAGTCTCACTCAACCCAGCCATACCCTGGCCCTTTACCCTCTGGATCTGTAGTACCTAACTTGTCTCCGCACTTTTCAGCCATGGGAGATGATTCTCCTATTCGCTTATGTCTTTCCTCTAATAAATTGTCAGTACCTCTAGGAGACACCTCAAGCTGGTTCCATTCATTCTTACACAAGCAAATACAGGTGAAGTGGGCTTTTCTTTCTGTTTTAAGGTAAAGGCTAGGTTTCTATAAAAAATAAGACCATCAATCATTGTAGCTTAAATGGACGAGAAATAGTCTAACAGTGAGCAGTGCAGTCGGAAAAGATGCTTCAAGGACCCAGGTTTCTTCTTTCTTTCTGCTCTGCCATCCTCAGGTGTTATTCTAGCCACAGGGCTGGATCTGGGTCTTGCCATGTAAGTACTTGCCAAGTTAACACTTTACAGCCCATGGAAAGGGCAAGATGGGTGGAGCATATACACAATGTTACAATTCCCTATCAAAGTCTGGTATGACTGCTCACATCCTAAACACATGGATTTATCCAGCTATAGGGAATCTATAAAATACAGACTCTGGCTCTCTAGCTGGGCAAACATGCAGCCTGATTAAACTGAGGGCAGATATATGTCTTGTGTGGATGTGAGTGTCTAACAGTGGGTGTGAGACAGTTAGCAGTCTCACCATATTTCCCATCTCACTACCATTCCCCTAGATGTCAAGAGTACAAGCTTCCAACTCAGAAGGATATTTGTGTCCTGAGACGTTGAACAAAAGTCTCCAAATGAGTCAGTCCGTGGGGATAGAACGGAGTCTCAGGAAAAAGGTGGTACTAACCAGTGAGTCCATGCTCTGGATATTATTGTAGCCTTCACAGGACATTAATGGGAAGAGTAACCAATAAGACAGATGAAGCATGAATGGAGTTCCCTCCAGCATGCTCTTCTGTTGTTTATCCCAAGTCCTTCCATTCGCCTGGGAGCTCAACTTCTAAAATTCAAAGGCTAACTTCTTCCTCTCTGTTTTTTAGCTCTGACCGTCCTTCCATGAGGTAAGAAAGCAGACCATGAAAATGATTAAAAGAAGGGTGGACCAGAGGGATAGCAGAAAATTTGCAAGAATGAAATTCACAGCAAAATTAGGAGCATATTCCTTATTCATCTTAATACTCTCAGAACATAGAACACTCCTTGACATGTAATAAGTTTTTTTTTAACATCTTTATTGGAGTATAATTGCTTTACAATGTTGTGTTAGTTTCTAACATATAACAAAGTGAATCAGCTATATGTATACATATATCCCCACATCCCCTCCCTCTTGTGTCTCCCTCCACCCTCCTTATCCCACCCCTCTAGGTGGTCACAAAGCACCGAGCTGATCTCGCCCTGCTATGCAGGTGCTTCCCACTAGCTATCTATTTTACATTTGGTAGTGTATATATGTCAATGCGACTCTCTCACTTCCTCCCAGCTTACCCTGCCCCCTCCCCGTGTCCTCAAATCCATTCTCTACTTCTGTGTCTTTATTCCTGTCCTGCCACTAAGTTCATCAGAACCTTTTTTTTTTTAGATTCCATATATATGTGTTAGCATACGGTATTTGTTTTTCTCTTTCTGACTTACTAGACTCTGACTTACTTGACTCTGCATGAAAGACTCTAGGTCCATCCACCTCACTACAAATAATTTTGTTTCTTTTTATGGCTGAGTAATACTCCATTGTATATATGTGCCACATCTTTTTTATTCATTCATCTGTCGATGGACACTTAGGTTGCTTCCATGTCCTGGCTATTGTAAATACAGCTGCAATGAACATTGTGGTACATGACTTTTTTTGAATTATGGTTTTCTCAGGGTATATGCCCACTAGTGGGATTGCTGGGTCATATGGTAGTTCTATTTTTAGTTTTTTAAGGAACATCCATACTGTTCTCCATAGTGGTTGTATTAATTTACATTCCCACCAACAGTGGGTTCCCTTTCACCATACCCTTTCCAGCTATTATTGTTTCTAGATTTTTTTGACAATGGCCATTCTAACTGGTGTGAGGTGATACCTCATTGTAGTTTTGATTTGCATTTCTAATAATTAGGGATGTTGAACATATTTTCATCTGACTCTTGGCCATCTGTATGTCTTCTTTGGTGAAATGTCTACTTAGGCCTTCTGCCCATTTTTGGATAGGTTTGTTTGTTTGTTTTTTTGATATTGAACTGCATGTGTATTTCCTAGATTAATCCTTTGTCAGTTGCTTCATTTGCAAATATTTTCTCCCATTATGAGAGGTGTCTTTTTGTCTTGTTTACGGTTTTCATTGCTGTGCAAAAGCTTTTAAGTTTCATTAGGTCCCATTTATTTATTTTGGTTTTTCTTTCCATTTCTCTAGGAGGTGGGTCAAAAAGGATCTTGCTGTGATTTATGTCGTAGAGTGCTCTACCTATGTTTTCCTCTAAGAGTTTGATAGTGTCTGGCTTTACATTTAGGTCTTTAATCCATTGTGAGTTTATTTTTGTGTATGGTGTTAGGGAGTGTTCTAATTTCATTCTTTTACATGTAGCTGTCCAGTTTTTCCAGCACCACTTATTGAAGGGGTTGTCTTTTCTCCATTGTATATGCTTGCCTCCTTTATCAAGATAAGGTGACCATATGTGCGTGGGTTTATCTCTGGGTTTTCTATCCTGTTCCACCGATCTATATTTTTGTTTTTGTGCCAGTACCATACTGTCTTGATTACTGTAGCTTTGTAGTATAGTCTAAAGTCTGAGAGCCTGATTCCTCCAGCTCCATTTTTCTTTCTCAAGATTGCTGTGCCTATTCAGGGTTTTTTGTGTTTCCACACATATTGTGAAATTTTTTGTTCTGGTTCTGTGAAAATTGCCATTGGTAGTTTGATAGGGATTGCATTGATTCTGTAGATTGCTTTGGGTACTATAGTCATTTTCACAATATTGATTCTTCCAATCCAAGAACATGGTATATCTCTCCATCTGTTTGTATCATCTTTAATGTCTTTCATCAGTGTCTTATAGTTTTCTGCATACAGGTCTTTTGTCTCCTTAGGTAGGTTTACTCCTAGGTATTTTATTCTTTTGGTTGCAATGGTAAAAGGGAGTGTTTATTTAATTTCTCTTTCAGATTTTTCATCATTAGTGTACAGGGATGCAAGAGACTTCTGTGCATTAATTTTGTATCCGGCTACTTTGCAAAATTCATTGATTAGCTTTAGTAGTTTCCTGGTAGCATCGTTAGGATTCTCTATGTATAGTATCATGTTATCAGCAAACAGTGACAGCTTTACTTCTTCCTTTCTGATTTGGATTCCTTTTATCTCCTTTTCTTCTCTGATTACTGTGCCTAAAAGTTCCAAAAGTATGTTGAATAATAGTGGTGAGAGTGGGCATCCTTGTCTTTTTCCTGATTTTAGAGGAAACGGTTTCAGTTTTTCACCATTGAGAACAATGGTGGCTGTAGGTTTGTCATCTATGGCCTTTATTATGTTGAGGTAGTATCCCTCTATGCCTACTTTCCAGAGAGTTTTTATCATAAATGGGTGTGGAATTTTGTCAAAAGCTTTTTCTGCATCTATTGAGATTATCATATGATTTTTACCCTTCAGTTTGTTAATATGTTGTATTACATTGATTGATTTGCATATATTGAAGAATCCTTGCATTCCTGGGATAAACCCCACTTGATCATGGTGTATGATCCTTTAAATATGCTGTTGGACTATGCTTGCTAGTATTTTGTTGAGGATTTTTGCATCTATATTCATCAGTGATATTGGTCTGTAATTTTCTTTTTTTGTAACATCTTTGTCTAGTTTTGGTATCAGGGTGATGGTGGCCTTGTAGAATAAGTTTAGGTGTGTTCCTCCCTCTGTTATAATCTGGAAGAGTTTGTGAAGGATAGGTGTTAGCTCTTCTCTAAATGTTTGATAGAATTTACCTGTGAAGCCATCTGGTCCTGGGCTTTTGTTTGTTGGCAGATTTTTAATCATAGTTTCAACTTCAGTGCTTGTGATTGGTCTGTTCATATTTTCTATTTCTTCCTGGTTCGGTCTTGGAAGGTTGTGTTTTTCTAAGAATTTGTCCATTTCTTCCAGGTTGTCCATTTTATTGGCATACAGTTGCTTGTAGTAATCTCTCATGATCCTTTGTATTTCTGTAGTGTCAGTTGTTACTTCTTTTTCATTTCTAATTCTGTTGATTTGAGTCTTCTCCCTTTTTTTCTTGATGAGTTTGGCTAATGGTTTATCAATTTTGTTTATCTTCTCAAACAACCAGCTTTTAGTTTTATTGATCTTTGCTATTGTTTACTTCATTTCTTTTTCATTTATTTCTGATCTGATCTTTATGCTTTCTTTCCTTCTGCCAACTTTTGGGGGTTTTCTGTTCTTCTTTCTCTAATTGCTTTAGGTGTAATGTTAGGTTGTTTATTTGAGATTTTTCTTGTTTCTTAAGGTAGGATGGTATTGCTATAAAATTCCCTCTTAGAACTGTTTTTGCCTCATTCCATATGTTTTGGGTTTTCATGTTTTCATTGTCATTTCTTTCTAGTTATTTTTTTATTTCCTCTTTGATTTCTTCAGTGATCTGTTGGTTATTTAGTAGTGTATTGTTTAGCCTCTATGTGTTTGTATTTTTTACAGGTTTTTCCTGTAATTGATATCTAGTCTCATAGCATTGTGGTCGGAAAAGATACTTGATATGATTTCAATTTTCTTAAATTTTCCAAGGCTTGATTTGTGACCCAAGATATGATCTATCCTGGAGAATGTTCCATGAGCACTTGCGAAGACTGTGTATTCTGTTGTTTTTAGATGGAGTATCCTATAAATATAAATTAAGTCCATCTTGTTTAATGTATCATTTAAAGTTTGTGTTTCCTTATTTATTTTCATTTTGGATGATCTGTCCATTGGTGAAAATGGGGTGTTAGAGTCCCCTACTATGATTGTGTTACTGTTGATTTCCCCTTTTATGGCTGTTAGCATTTGCCTTATGTATTGTGGTTCTCCTATGTTGGGTGCATAAATATTTTCAATTGTTATCTTCTTGGATTGATCCCTTGATCATTATGTAGTGTCCTTCCTTGTCTCTTGTAATAGTCTTTATTTTAAAGTCAATTTTGTCTGATATAAGAATTGATCCTCCAGCTTTCTTTTGATTTCCATTTGCATGGAATATCTTTTTCCATCCCTTTGCTTTCAGTCTGTATGTGTCCCTGGGTCTGAAGTGAGTCTCTTGTAGACAGCATATATATGGGTCTTGTTTTTCTGTCCATTCAATGAGCCTGTGTCTTTTGGTTGGAACATTTAATCCATTTACATTTAAGGTAATTATCAATATGTATGTTCCTATTACCATTTTCTTAATTGTTTTGGGTTTGTTTTTGTAGGTCTTTTCCTTCTCTTGTGTTTCCTGCCTAGAGAAGTTCCTTTAACATTTGTTGTAAAGCTGGTTTGGTGGTGCTGAATTTTCTTAAATTTTGCTTGTTTGTAAAGGTTTTAATTTCTCCGTCATGTCTGAATGAGATCCTTGCTGGTTAGAGTAATCCTGGTTGTAGGTTTTTCCCTTTCATCACTTAAATATTTCCTGCCAGTCCCTTCTGATTTGCAATTTCTTTGGAAAGATTAGCTATTAACCTTATCAGGATTCTCTTCTGTGTTATTTGTTGTTTTTCCCTTGCTACTTTTAATATTTTTTCTTTGTTTGTAATTTTTGTTAGTTTGATTAACTTACTCTCTTTGGGGTCTCCTTTTTGCAGGCTTCAGGTTCATAGCTCCCATTGGTTTTGGTGTCTGCTCCCAGTGAGTAAGGTTAGTTCAGTGGCTTGTGTAGGCTTCCTGGTGGAGGGGACTGGTGGCTGTGTTCTGGTGGGTGGGGTTGGATCTTGTCTTTTTGGTAGGCAGGGCCACATCTCGCAGTGTGTTTTGGGGTGTCTGTGAACTTAATATGATCTTAGGCAGCCTCTCTGCTAATGGGTGGGGTTGTGTTCCTGTCTTGCTTGTTGTTTGGCATGTAGCGTCCAGCACTGGAGCTTGCTGGCTGTTGGGTGTAGCTGGGTCTTAGCGTTGAGACAGAGATCTCTGGAAGAGTTCTCACTGATTGATATTACTTGGGGCCAGGAGGTCTGTGGTTGTCCAATACCCTGAACTTGTCTCTCCCACCTCAGAGGGTCAAGCCTGACACCAGGCCAGAGCACCAAGACCCTGTCAGCCACATGGCCATGTACGTGGGGATTTTCTTGCCTTTAGGGAAGTTTGGGGTCTTCTGCCAGTGTTCAGTAGGTGTCCTGTAGGTGTTGTTCCACATGTTGATGTATTTTTGATGTATTTGTGGGGAAGAAGGTGATCTCCACATCTTACTCCTCCACCTAATAAGTCTTAATCAATGTTTCTTGAACTGAATTATATTTCTTGAGAGCAAAAGTAATTCTGGGTTAATATTCTGAGATACCATACAGAAGACTTTATTCCACCTTTTGATCATTAGCCCCTGCAGTGCGATTCTGCCAGGTATTTAATAACAAAGCTTTTGCTCCAGAAACCTCAAGTACATACCACTCCACAGTGAAATAACACAGATCAGGATTCAGCTTGCTTCTATTTTCCAAACAAAAGATAAGCTTTTCCTTTTCAAACAAATGAGCCACATTAAATTTACTGTGTTATTGTGTCAACAACAAATATCATGTTGATGGCCAACAAGAAACATGTAACACTTTTTAGTTTAATCTATCCACTTTGCACAGATTTCTGATAAAGTTAAATAGATCTTTTTTTCCTAATTTTTTTTCTTCCAGACTTCTTCTAAAACTATATGCCCATTTGTACTTTAAGGGTCTCTGGCTAGTTTTTCATATTAACTCAGTCATTTTCATCACTCAAAGGCCTTCTTCCTTTTAATTAATTGGAGATATTCTCTCTGAGTACACCTGGCCTTAATCAGTTCAGGACCCATCAGACGTCCCCCTTTATTTCACAAAATGATTACATTTTCTAAATAGTGGACTTTCAAATAAACCTTTGCATAGCTTTTCTGGGCATGTAATGTACAACACAAAATATGACATCTGAAATCAAGGCTATTTTTTTTTTTTGTATTTTACACTTTATAGATCACCTTTCACCTTCATTATCTGACAATTTTCACAAATTCATGATGAGTTATTTCTATTATCAAAACTATGTAGACAGGGCTTCCCTGGTGGCACAGTAGTTGAGAGTCCGCCTGCCGATGCAGGGGACACGGGTTCGTGCCCCGGTCCAGGAAGATCCCACATGCCGTGGAGCGGCTGGGCCCGTGAGCAATGGCCGCTGAGCCTGCGCGTCCGGAGCTTGTGCTCCACAATGGGAGAGACCACAGCAGTGAGAGGCCCACGTACCTCAAAAAAAAAACTATGTAGATGAAGAAATTAGGGCTCAGAAACATACCTAAGGGCACACAATCAAGATCCGAATTCAGGTCCACTGACTTCAAATATTTTCCCTACACCAACATTTCCCCCTTTTGTGCTTTGTTTACAAAATGTCAATATTTGTCATTGAAAGTCAAGGTTGATCATAGACTTTCCTCCCATAGATGTTGTTAACCACAGAAATATATCAAGAACAAAAGGACAATTCAAAGCCCATCCAGAGACATTTGTGAATGTAAAGTCCACAAAGCATTGTCAGCAATAAAACACAATCAGCTTTGCATGGCCAGACAGGTAGTGGAAAGTGACGTTAGTGAGAAGAGCTGAGTTTGGTTTTCTCCTCCAGAGCTTCTCACCCCCTGCTGCTGGATAATAAACAGTGAAGTCACATTTGTTTTTAATCCAAATCTCTGATTGCAGAGATAGACACCATTCTTGTGCTCTCCTATTGTCCTAATTACACTTATAGTCTTCAAAATATGCTAATATGATGACAGGTGGAGGTGATCTTCCAAGAACTAAACACTGAAAGGTGATAGTAATGAGCTATAATGGAGATTATGCCAGAATTAGAATCCAAACCTCTCTTTCTCTGTACTACAATTTGTCTCTCCTTATAATTCATAATGGTTGACAAGAAGAGGCTATATGGTTAAAATTTTTAAGATTTAAGAGATTCTTCTTTGGGGACAGTCATAAGTTTCCTACACTGGCAGTTTCAGAGGAATACTTTGATACCTGTCAGAAATAGTTACAGAAGGAAGTCTGGAAAGGGAAAAGAGGGAACCATCATAGAGAAGGGCTGTCTGTATTCTAGCAGGATTTTTCCTATTAGGTGGCTCTGTCAAGAAGTGAGTTCTTTCTCAGGAAATCACTGAAGTAGATGCCTCCTCCCTCCTGCCATCGTTCCATTTGTTTATTAATTCATCAAATATTTTTTGATCATCTCCTATATGCCAGGCTGTGTGCTACATGATGAACATGGGCCCTGACCTGAAAGATTTGTGGTCCCTGGAAAAATGGGGAGGGAGTGAATTTTGGGTGTAATCATGGTTGCTGAGAGAGTGAGAGTAGCAGGTTATGACACAAAATTGAACTGGCAAGTTCAATTCCTATGGGAGGAAACCCACCCAGGCTTTGAGTATCAGGAAAGACTTCCAAAGGACTAGCACTCAAAGTGGGTCCTGAATTAGGAATCAGGAAACAGAACAGATATATCAAATATATTTCCAGAGAGCTGTGGGTTTACAGGAAGATGAGGAAGCTCAAAGGCAAGGGTGCCTCCCTTGCACAGGCCCCTTCCAAGGTCCTTGGAGGGGTCCTAGAAATGGATCCATGGTCATTTGTTTTGTAACATTTTAGAAAGTAAGACATCATAGTCCCAAAAGATTAAGAATCCTGTCCGTTTGCACTTTGACTTACCCTCCCTCATAGGTCACCTTCAGTTGGGTGGTGTTGGGCTGGCTGTGGGCATTTCTGAGATCAAGCATAGGAGAAGCTGAGTTGGGGACACCTTTAGTTTGCATTGGGTGGGATAAATTTATATGATTTATAGTCTCTTTCTTGCATGTCTCCCAGCCATATACTTCCATGCCAAAGGACACATTTTATGACAGGATGACCTTGGATCCTCCCAATTACATGTTCTTCACCTCCCAAGCCCTCCTAAGCAAACTCTGCCACTGGAAAGGGTGAATTATTTTTCTATTCTTTTTAGAAAATAATGTTATGCAGTTGTTGTCTCACGAAGAGGCAGTTAAAGACTATGCAGCCAAAAATGGATGTTTTCTCTGCGCATCCAACTTGGAACATGACTGAATTTGCCACCCTGGAACATAATAAATTACTCCAAGATTTTATGAACATATAGAAAATGCTTGTGATGCCCTACTCATATCCCCTCAACCTTCGCTGGAAGTCACAGGCAGTTTCCAGGCATATGGATATCTTTCTGTGTGTCTCTTTGCTTGAGAGCATTCAAATAGCTATGGATGAGTCCTTGGTCCAAAAACAGGGCAGGAAGAGCTGGTGCCCCAGGAGGACTCCTGAGCCAGTGATGGACTGTGGTTGGTGGAAAATACCCCAGCTTTCTCTCCCCTCAGTGGGAGAGTTCTGAGTTATGTTCTTCCGGCTATCATGAGGATGCAGTCCTTGATCTCCACACCTGCATCTCCTTTGCTATGACTGAGGACCCTGGATGGATGCTCTGCTTTGTGGGTGTCCATGTCTGTGGATCAGGCATTCCATATTCCCTGGTTAATGGTGCTAGCTGAGACTCTGTGGGACGCAAGGGCAAATCCATACCCAGAAAATATATCTAACCCTTTCGGAATGAAAGGGCCCCATGTCGTCACCTTGACACGAAGGTGGTTTCCTCAAGCAATAGGGCTGTATCAGAGGTTCAGTGCTTCTCACTATTGCTGGCAGATTGGACATCAAGAGGTAGCAGGAGCTAGTAGTCTTGGGAGGTAGGTACCCACATTGTTGGGCTCATATGTAGCTTTGTGCTACTGGCCACTACACTCCTGGGTACTAAGTGCCAGTCTGGAGTTACTGATAACAAAAGCTAAGTAATGTCAACTAGCTAAGTCTACTTGGTAATTCATTTTGTTTACTTGGTTTTTCAGTGTGTCTTGCACGATGGATGCTTTCTAGCAGATGTTAGCATGTGAAAAAATTCTTCACGTTCCATGCCCATTGCATCTAACCAGACCTCTTTGTCTCCAATCTTCTAATCCTTTTTATTCCAAGCCCCTGACCAAACAGCAAAGTCATTGACCACTGTCTAAAAATCTGTACTTGTTCTCACTTTGGGCTATTTCTCTTTTCACATAAAGTGGAAAATCAGATACATTGCTCACAGCTCCACCCATTGAGAAGGCTAATCCCCTACCCACTGTCTTTCCAGGCCCCCAGAATATGTCTATAATAGAGCTGCCATCCATTTTTGGCTTGCATCCATGTACCAAGCTGACCCTTCCATAAACTAAGCTTGGGCTTTTTCTCCTCCATCAGCTGATTATATGGGACACCCTGTCCCAATATGACCATAGGTGTGAGTTAGTGCAATTAAGGTGGGTGATGTGGGAATCTGGGCTACCTACTAGTGTAGTTATTCATGTCCACTGATCCTGCTCGGGTTCAATCCTGAATGTACCCCTTCCATCTTCCAATGGACTACTGCTGTGCCCATCTGACTTTATGACTGGGCGAGTCCAGCGAAATTCAACTTATAATGGACAGTTCCGGTGGCATGATTAATTGACACCTCATAGCTAAGTGTTCTGTCTTTACCAGGGCAATATTCCAGATGCTGTTTCTCAAAAGTCATATAATTCTCTGCTGCAGATGGCATGGCCTTCCTCCAGAATCCCAGGGACCTGAGTTATGATTCTTGCCCTGCGGCTGCCATAAGCTCTGTATAAGGTCTTTTCCCACCATAGACACCTCCAACACCATAAGGTCTTCTGATCGTATGGCTAAAGTGGCAGGGCTGCTTGAGCTGCTTTTAGGGCTGGCTGCAGAACCCCTTCCTGCTCCAGGCCCCACTCAAAGCTGGCTATCTCAGTAAATGGGCTAGAACAGTATCCCAGGTGTGGAATGTGATGCTTTCTTATTCCGAAGAGGCCTAACAGGTGCTGTGCTGCTTTCTTTATGATAGAGGAGAGGAGAATCATTGATTTGCCTTCTTACTTTGGAGGTTTTACTCCTTATCCCTGGACCACTAAAAACTTAACTGGTGACAGTGTTCCTGAACCTTTGTAAGGTTTATATCCCTTCCTCTGCAACTTATGTGTCTTCCAAGCAAATTAGTCACTTTTTGCTCCTCCTATATGAACAGCATGAGATCATTAATATATTTTATCCGTGACAATCTGTGTGATGGATGTTTGGGTCATCCTGATCTTTTATTAATATATCATGACAGAGGATGGGAGAGCTAATACAGCCTTGAGGCAAAATCTTCCCTCTTCAGCCAGATGATCCAGCAGACCTTATGAAAATTGTTGTCTGTCCTACATAAATACAAAGTCTTTCTAATCCTTTTTTCTAATTAGAATGGAAAATAACACATCTGTCATATCAATCTTACATACCGTGGATTTGAAGGCTTATTAATCTGCTCTAGCTATAATACGTGCCTGGCATAGCAGCTGCAGTTGAGGCTTCTAGTTGGTTATGCCTTCAGTGAATTGGTTATGCCAATGAAGTCATTTGTTCTTCAGGATCCATCTGGTTTCTGCAGGAGCCAGATTGGAGTATTAAACAGAGATATGATTACTGCCACCCCTGCATCCTCTAGGTCTTTATTTAATGGTGGCACTATCTCTCTGCCATGCCTCCAAGGATGTGTTATTTCTTTTGATTTACCATCTTGACCAGGTATCTACTTGTTCTTATCCACCATAGTAGCTCTTATCCTACAAACCAAAGACCCACTGTAGGGATTATTCCAACTGTGAAGCATATCAATTTCAATTATACACTCCAGAACAGGGGAAACAAGAACTATGTGGGTTCCTGAATCCAGTGAGTCCACTGGGAGCCAGATATTAGCCAGGACTTCATACCTGGCTCTCAGAAGCCCCCTCTCTAACAGAGGGGCCATGATGCTCTTTAGGTCACCAGCTACGGACACCAGATCAGGCTCTGTGTCCAATAGTTCTCAAAACATCTAGGCACTTCCATTTCTACAACGTACAGTAACCAGAATAAATAGCCCTCCGTCACTATGGGGGAAGACTCAGAGAATCATTATAATTTATATTTGCCGTAGTATCACTAGATTCTTCTTCCTGGGGATCTGGCATCCTCTTCAGCTAATGAACTTCTAAATGAAAATTGGTTCAGTTCTGGGATCAGGCCTTTTTATTGGGGTGAACACCCTCAGTAAGTCTCCTGCTCTCTGATTCATTCATTCATCCTCTCTTTCTTTCCCTCCTTCCTCCCTCCCTCTCTCCCTCCCTTCCTTCCTTTTCTTTTTTGCTATATGTTTAGCAACATCCTTGTAGGCTACCCACCTTTTTTGCCCCTAAGGATCCCGAGCTCTTTTAACCATCTCCACAACTCCTTGTGTGTCAAACTTCCATGATAGTAATTGTGGTCTCCTGGCTTCTGCTAATTAAGTGCTGCCACCTGGCCTTTATTAGATAGGGACCACATCATTCTCATGTCTGTTAAAGCTCTGTGATTGTCTCTCCTACCATCATCCCTGGCCTGCAGAGGACAGCCACCACTTCTCAGTGGTTCTGGTACCCCTCTCACCTGTGCATTCCTGATAGCCCTGATAAAAATTGTGTCCTCTGGACCCTCCTGTGATGGGTTTTCTAACCTCACAAAGTATAACTGTGTCAGA
This sequence comes from Stenella coeruleoalba, assembly GCF_951394435.1. Classification (NCBI taxonomy): domain Eukaryota; kingdom Metazoa; phylum Chordata; class Mammalia; order Artiodactyla; family Delphinidae; genus Stenella; species Stenella coeruleoalba. Next base: position 70,919,062 of record NC_137154.1, read on the forward strand.
ATTCCCACTTTGTTTCTTCCTCTACCCTCTACCAGGGCAAGGCAGGCACTTATACTTTGCTCAATATTGGTCATCACTTTTTCTAAGCTTCTAAGAACCACCCTAGCAGAAAGTCTGTCCCATTCCCTGGGGTCCTTGCAGATGTTAAATCCCATGTCCCAAGAAAATGTTCCCAAGTCAATAAATTCTTATTTTTCCAATCTTACGTACTAGCCCTCTTGATCTAGTACGCTCAAAATTCTATGCCAGTGGTACTTCATTTTCTCCTTCTGGTACATCTGATTCCATCTTGGGATCTGCTTCTTGCAGAACCAAATTAACACACAGTCTTTCAGAGAACCCCAGTGGGTGTGAGCCAGAGTTGCCCTAGTGGAAATTTACTCATTAGCATGTTATTTATTGGCTTTTCTATTTTCACTGCCTAACTCCCCAATTCTCTTACATGTTTCCCAACATCTCCTTTCAGATATACTACTAGCATCCAAATGCCTGTGTCAGAGATGACTTTTGGAGAAACCCAAAGTAAGACAATCTCTCTCTTAAAGGATAGCTACATAAAGGGAATAAATAATTTCTGCAAATATTTATTTGCTAAAATCCTTTTTATTTTAGAGATTATCTTTATTTTCTGACCTGTGCTTCTTTTAGAGTCATGATAAGTTATGATTGGATGTCATTTAAGATGACCTCTCCTACCTTATAGAAAGATAACAGGTATCAGAACCTCTCTGCTCTTTAAAGCCATTTTTTCAGTTACACCCATGGTGCTTGCTGACAGGTTGTAACAAACCCTTTTGAACACCTCTAAGGACCACGGGAACTATGTCAGCTCAGCAATTCAGTCCACTTTCATTTCCAAAGAAATTCTGCCTTTGGGAAAGGGCAGAGTTGGTCTCTATCTCTTAAGATCATGAAGCTTCTGCTTCATTGTGAATAAAAGAATGTAATTAAGAGGAAGCTTTGAGGTGTGGGAAATGAATTTCTTTATTTTTTTTCACAAGCCCTAATAAGGTTTATATTGAACTTTTTAAAGTCTTAAAAATCTTTCATTTTAATATATTATTTCTTTTTAAATATAAACTGATATCCTCAAAATCAGCAATGAAAATTAACATGCCAGAAAATATGACTTGTTTTCATAAGAATTCACATTTTTTCCTTGAACACTGCTGCATATCCCAGCCCAACTTGAGAATTGTGTCTTTACATTACAAAGATCCACTGCCCCAAGACCCTTCCTTTGGGGTCCAAAAAGAAAATGAATTCTTGACAGTAGTGATATGAATGCATATATGAATATAAATGTATGCATGATATAAACTCTGCTATGTTCAAGCAGTTCCTAAAGATATACATGTAAAAACAAAATAATGAGAAAAATTATAAAAAGGGAAAATAAGGGTAGCAGGGTATTAAAAAAAAAAAAAAAGAAAAGAAAGCAATGAAATGAGTATATCCCCAACACTTATGCACTGGCTTGAACAGCAATGGGAAAAGAGAGAATTTAACCAAACCCAATGCACAAAATGTGAAAGGATAATAGGAAAATAGGAAAGAGATTCCCAATAACTACAGCCTAGAGGAAAAGTACCTCTATGAACAACAACAACACCAACAAAAGCAGTCACGAAATCTTCTAAAAACTTTCTACAGTTAAGGTAGCAAATTCCATGTGATAAAATGCCTTAATGTTAAATAAACAGGGGACTCTGAAATCCCTACTAGTCAATCAGTCTAATGAAATCCCAATTAAAATACTATTTTTCTCCACTGACTTAAAAAAAAACATTTTGAATCTGATTGGACCAAGTAATTATCTGTTCCTTTATTGATGCCTGATGAACGGTGGGTCCGTGATTGAAATACGTATCACTCAGTTTGGGATCTTGAAACTATCATACTTGGTTGGTCTACCTGCCCCCACCCATCAGGATGAGTGGTGGGAGGTGGTTACATCTTGGCAGCGGAGCAGCCAAGATGCTGCTGTAATCTCAATGTCATAAAGATCTGGCACCTGTACAGGGATGCTGAGCTCAAAGTGATGCCAGCTTTGCATGCCCCGCTACCCTTGTCCCTAATTACATTTTGCCTTTAGCTACTCATTTATAATAAAGTGTCCTGGAACAATGAAGCATAACAAATTTTGGGAGAGATTCTGGCAAGAGTGAAGATTGGCTCTCCGTGGCATATACGATGCCCCTGGGGTAGCCGGTGAGGCTGTTAGAAGGATGAAAAATACAGCAGTGTCTCTGTCAGTCCTTCTGTCAGGAAAAGACAGTGGCTGCTCAGGGCGAAACACATTAATCATTGATAGGAGAACTCAAATGCAGTCTTCCCATCTCAGAAAATGGTACCAGAACCCACCCAATCGCTCAGGCTGAAAACTTAAGAGTCATGATCCTTTTTTACTTTTTCTCCCTCATACACAATTTCCAAACAACTAGTATGCCCTCTCTATCTCTGAAACTATCCTGAATCCACCCACTTGTCTTATCTCTGCAGACTTTACCTTGGGCCAAGCACCATCATTTCATATCAGGCTCCTGGAACTATCTCCTCATTGGTTACTCTGATTCCTTCTTGCTCCCTTACAATACATCTTCCTCACAGAAGTTGGTTATATTTTTGAAATGTAAATCAGATAATCATTCCTCTGCTTAAGACCTTTAGTGGTCTCATATTGACCTTCAAATAAATCCAGAATTCTCACCATGACTTACTTTGCCCTCTTCACTGACCTCATCTTATTCCCCAATTTTTGCCCTATTTTAGGCATTTTTTTCTTTAAGTTTAGTCCCACCTCAGGGCCTTTGCACTTCCTGTTGCTTCTGCCCAGATCTTCCCACTTAGGACTTTACTCAAATATTGCCTCCTCATTCTAGACTGTATTGGTGAATGTTGTCTAAAATACCTCTCCCTACAGCCTACCCTTGTTCAGAGTAATTACCTATTATATTATCCTCTTTTATTATCTTCATAGCATTTATCACTATTTCAAATCATCTTATTCATTTATGTGTATGTTTATTGTCTGACTCCTCCCATCTAGAATGTAGACTCCAAGAGACCAAAGCTTTTGGTCCCCAAAGCCTACATCAGTGCCTGTTACATAGTAGGCAACCAAAACACAATTGTTGAATGAATGAATGAATAAACCACGTTTGTTGAATGAATCAATTAATCAACCAATCAACCTTGCAATCAGTCAATGGGAAACTATATTTTATATCCCAATACAAAGAAACCCTGCCATCTTTAATTTAGTAGGTCTAACAAATACCTAATTTTCTTCTGGGGAATATGCTTGTTGATTGGGATGGCAGGGTGAAATTTCTAGGGCAAGTTTTTTAGGGTAAGATTTTCCATGATAAATGATATCATTCAGCTAATTTGATGTTAAGAATAAAAGTTCATTCAACCTTCCCTCATAGAATAGAGCGTCCATTGTCCAATGTACTTCTGATGTTTATGTACTTCCAGGATCAGAGCATGTTATGAGAAAAAGAAATAATATAAATGAGACCCCTTCTCCCACTAGCCCTTAACCTAATCTTTCTCTGACCACACAGAAGATGAGTCTTGGGTGCAGAAAATTTATTAGAGAGTACTATCAGGATCAACACCTGTAGAAGGAAAGAGAAGGAAGAACTGAACAGAAGGAGAAGTTAAGCTGTTATTCAGTCTCATTGAAGGCCTTAGTCAACCCTACAAGGAGTTCTGGAGATGGAATTACCCTTCCTTTGTCGCAAGTTGGGGCAGGTAGGCTGAACTTTTATATTTCCACTGGGATCAGTCATTGGATGTGAGATGCTCTGAAAAATGGCACAACTTTCAGCCAGACAGCTCTCTTGAGCAGAGGTGATCCCCATAAGGGAATCAGGGATGCCAGGGCTCTCCACCAGCCTCACTCCCAATCAGTTGGGGAGTAAGTCAGTCATGCTCAAAGGGGAATCTGGGAGATGAATCACAGCGTCCACCACAGACCCAGAATCCAAGAAGGACTGAAGTTAATACTTCCTCACAAAACAGAGAGAATAGGAAACTTGTGCTCTCTGCTTTGAGCCAACATTACAGAGTGGGAAGTCAGGGATGTTCTTAAGTGTAACATTCAACAGCTGCTTTTAAAAGACAGGCTTTTTTCTTGTTCTTGTTTTTTATTGCTGTTGTTGCTTGTTTTGTTTTGTTTTAAGATTTTTTGTTTATTTCCTACTTAAGAAATGGAAAAATCTTTCTTCTTTGCTCTGTGTCAGACCATGGCTATGCTCTTTTCAATCTAAATTCCTGCCTTTGCTATGGAGCCTCCTCATTTAATGACTCTCTTCCATCCATACCAGCTTCTAGGACACAGAAGGGTGCATCTGAAAGAAATATTTTCTTAAACCCTATAATGACCAAAAACTAGTGGTAGGGGTTGACCTGGGAAAAATCTATGATGAGTATACTTCTAAAGTTCAGAAAAGAAGGAGTAAATATGCCAAACTGTCTTACTCATGTTTTCTGTTTTGTTTTGTTTTTAATTCACTCTAACGTCTCTGATGTTAACAATGTGTATTTCTTTGGACCTCAAACTCCAATGTGTCTTAGAATAAGCTGGTATGCTTATGAAAAACAAATTGTTGGGCTTCATCCCCATGGAGTCAGAAGATCAAAGTGGGACCCAGGGGAATCCACATTTAGAAAAAGAAAATTCCAGATGATTTCTGATGCAGGTGTCCCAGACATTATACTTTGAGAATCACTAACTCATTTCATGGCGAGCACATTTAACTAATGAAACAGTACTCGCAGTGACTGATTCTTATGAGCAATACAAGTAATGCAATTTGCGCAACAGCTTAAAGACAGGCTGCTGCCTTGCACAACTTCAGGGAACTCCATTCACACAAAACACAATCGGATTATGCTCCCAGGGTTCCATTCGTGTTGTGGTGCCTGCAGTCTGATTTGAGAGGTGGCTCTGTTAAAGGCAATACAAACATCTCAGGACAAGTGGGATACCTAGGTCCTCACTCAACTGCTGCAAACTCTGGTTTCCTTTCACATAGAGAAGGTCAACAATGGCTCTCATTCATCCGAAAAGTAATAAACTTTCTCCCGGTTCCAGTCCTGGGGGCTTCAGTCTGTTCCCGGATACCTTCAGAGAAAGAAAGTTTCTTATTCCCATCCCATCCACACCATGTTAACCAGAACACAAGCTTTTCTTAATCTCTCTCCCCAGCCATCTTGAACCCCAGCTGCCATCTCTCATAGGAGGCTAAACCCCATCTTTCTGGGAGGCAAGGAACATTCCTCGGCGTTGTCCTTCTCCTAAGCCACTCCCTCGAACTTCTCTCAGTTAGAGAAAGTGTCCTTTAATTGGTAACTTAGCTCCTCTGATGGGTCAGACTCTTTTCTTTTGAAGATTTTAAAACCACCAAGCAAAACACAACATGTTATGGTTATGAATCAATTTATACAGATCTACCACAATTACAACGTGCCCAACCTAAAGAAGCTGTTTCCTTCCCAGGATCAGGAAAGAAACCATATTCACATTTGCTATCAATAGTTACACTCTAAAGAGCAGCTGTGTAAATTAATCCTTCTTTAGGTCAAACAAAGATTGTATTTGCGTAAATATATTTTTGGAAGATGGGACTGTGTACTTGAAATGTACCAGATACTGTACCCAATATACTACCTGTTAATACAGGCTCATTTAAGCCTCATTAAAAACCCAAGGTGGGAAGCAGTGTTAGTCTCCCCATTTTACAGACAGAAAGCTGAGTAAAAGTTAATTTCTAATGATCACATAGCAAGAATTGGCAGAGCCAAGACTTGTACCCACGTTTATGTAATTCTAGAATCACAATTAAGCACAAAAAACACACTTCCCTGGACAAGGCTGCAGTCTACCTCATGAGATTTTGTAAGTATCACAAGGTCTTCCCTGTCCCAAAGATGTCTTCCTGCAGTCTTGCTACCATAAACTTCATATTATTAGACAAATTACTTGATTTTCAGAAAACCATCATTAAAGCAGGAATATAGCCTAAGACCAACAGACCTTTTCCTCCTTTACATGCAAGCACCACTAGAAAACATTTCTGGAATATTTTAGGAGATAAATGTAGTCTAATGCTGAAACACAGTGAAAAGGAGGCCTCAGGGAAGAGGGTTTAGGACTGGTAACTATTGATGGAGGAATGAAAGGAACACTCTGGATATTGAATCACTGATTAAATTTCCTTGCACATTTCTGGGAAGCTCTGACTAGTGAATACGCTTTGAGAAGTAGAATTGAAGAGAAAGAGTATATAAGATAAAGTCAAGAGATGTGCTGCCCAGGACAGATTAGGCCAATTTTTACCATTTTGCTTTATTCTTTACAGTCTTCTTTCTAATTTGACTTTCAGAAATTGACTTGCCAGGCACAGCTTCAAGCTTTCCAATGGATGATCAGGAAACTCTTTCTCCAGATCTAACAATTGAGTGCTTATCGTTTAAAATAAACCCCTACCTGACAGCTCACACCACTTCCCCACCACACTTTATCTTGATACCCTGATTATTCCTCTTCAAAATCCACATCATCACCTGAAATCATACTTAATTATGTTATATTTTATTTTGTTATGTTATATTATTTGCTTGTATATCACCTGTCTCTCTGTCAAGATAGTAAATTCCATGAGGAGTAACTTTGGCAGTCTTGTTCATCCCTGCCTTTCTAGCACCTAAAATAGTCCTTGAAATATAGTAGGTACATAATAGATATTTGTTAGTTGAGTGAATCAATTATGGTATAGACTGCTGTAAGAGGTACGGAAACAGTTCATACATAACATTATTTAGTTTTTACTATTTCCCAGGATTGTTCCAAGCACTTCACATCCACTCAGTCCTTTAATATTCATTACATTTCTATAAGGTAGATACTATTATTATCCTCATCTCATAGATAAAGAAAGTGAGGCACAGAAGGTTATGTAACTAGTTCAATGTCATGCCCAGGAAGTGGTGGTTCCCTTAAACATCACACTAAAATAAGACAAGACACTGCCGGTTTGTTTGGGAAGACAAGTCTCACCCACATGAAAAACAATGAAGTTCATTTCGAATAACAAAAGAGGGATGATCAAGTTTTCCAAGGGTTGAGAGGAGAGAAGGCTCCCAGAGGACTGAGATGGTCAAGGGAGGCCTCAAAAAGAATCTGAAATTCGGACTGGTTCTTGAGTAATGATTTGGCTAGTGATGGAGATCTCTTATCACTGAAGTCCCAGTGATTATAATTAAAAAAAAAAGGCTTGTTCCAATAAAGATGTAAAGGACAGTGATCACATGACACACAGATATCTTTTTGAAGGTTCTGTTTGCCTTTGCTTCAAAACATTTACTGATGCTTATAATGAATCAGGAAAAGAGGAAACAAAAACTAAGGGCCTGAAGATGTCAGTCCCCTGAGATGTTCTGGAGAAAGCAGCACTGCTTTGGGGACCCCAGTAGCCCAGGAGTCAGGAATTCTGCCTGGAGAAAGCAAGACAGTTGAGAAACATTCACCCTCCTTCCCCCATTCTGTCTTCCATCACTGCAATGAAAACTGGGTTATTACCAGAATGTTTAGAAAGTCGGAGCTTTGTTAAGAACGACTCATCTGTACTGGTTGGTGATTTCCCAAGTGAAGTCAAAATTTCAATACATGATTCAGCACTGATTGCTGTGATGATTATCAAGATGTCAAAAGATTGGCATTGCTGTCAATGAGAAGTGAAGAGGCTCATTCTCTTTTGGGTTATGATCAACATAGTCTTAAGCACTGTAGGGTTTCAGTGAGGTGGGGAATGCGTTAGAAAACAACATGCAAGACATAGCTCCCATTTTTTACTTTCCTATCCAAGACTAGACCACAAGATTCCATTAGTGGTGCTTTCAATTCCTTCTATTCATCGGGGTAGCAGGATTCATGATTCAATGACCTAAGAATTAGAATCCTTTCTTTTGAGAATTGGTTTTTAAAAGTGCCTGGTGGGTATGACTAAGAGGTTTTGTGCACTGGGGTTTCAGTTGATGTTTGTATTTTTTCTTGTTATGACTTAAAGGAAAAAACCCAAATCTAAAATTAGCACCTGTTTTTTTCAACTTGGAACTTTGTAAACACACCAGCAGTGGGGTGTGTGCATATGTGTGTGTGTGTGTGTGTTGCAATAAGCAATATTACAATTTTTTGACATTTTCATTGCTGTTCCTTGACATATTTAGTGAGGTTTTTAAAGGTTTCTTTAGAGAGAAGGGAAAAAAAAAGAAAGAAAAAAAATGGCTGGCTTCCAGATCACCATATGTTTCCAATTGCAAATTCAAAAGCAGAAGGCAAGCCTCAACTCAAGCTGTACAGACTTTTGTGGGAGTTATAGAGCTGGGGAAGTAGGTCCTCTTTTTAAATTTACTTATTAGAACTTCAGTGTTATCCAATAACAAATGATTGGGAGGAAGATGAAGCATTCAGCAAATATTCATTGAGTAGCATCTATGTGTAAGACAGTGGGTAGGAGACGGTACAAAGAGGTTTAGATGGGATATAGTTGGGGACATAAGATATGAGGGAAAACAAAAATCCAATACAAGATGGTAAGTGTGTTCAACCAGAAATTCTCTGGGAGATCAAAGAGTAAGGAGCTGACCTGTAAAAGAAGGATTCATGGAAGAGGTAAGATTTGAGATGGGTCTTGACGCTGGACAGTAGGATATTCCAGGTGAAAGGAACTATAGCACCAAAGCCACAACGATGGAGTTGTGCAAAGCATTCAGGTTTGGTCACTGAGTCTGTGCAGCTGTAACTGAGTACATATGAGGGTGGAGAAGGGAGAATGGAGAAAAGATTGGAAAAGTAAGTGTAAGTCAGATTACGGTGAACTTGAATGACAGGTTTGATATATTGTTGTTTAAATTTTATTGAATCCAAACAATTCCTTGAGTTAGGTATTAATTATTAGCCCCATTTTATAGATAAAGAAACTGAAGCTCATAGAGACTAAGTAACTGTCCAAAGTCAAATAGTGAATATTTGCTGAAACCAGACTTGAACTAAGGTCTATTTGATTTCAAATCCTCTTAATCTCTTTACCTACAATGTTTGAGCAGACTTGAGTGATAGCTACTGTGAGGTATTCCAGTAGGAACAGTGATATTTTATCACAAGGCAAAGAAATTAGAATGTGGAAATTAAACAGCAACTGCTTAGACCAAGGGGGCCACAGGCATGGTAGAAGTAGTAGGACCCCTAGAGCTATCGTGCCCTGGATGAATCCTCAAGAGGGACCTTCACTGAAGTCTAGACTTCCTAGCCTCAGAGTTGGACAGTTCTCCTTCCATATGAATGGAAGCACATTCATTTATTAAGAAGCCCATGTGGGGTGAGGAGTATTTGGATAGTAGCTAAGGGTATTTGGATCCATGGCAGTCCAACATATACTATTTGAGTAACTGTCCTCCTTGGAACATTAAAGGATTTCCAAGACTTAGTTCCTTGAGTCAAATCCAGTTAATAAATGCCCCAAGACACTGTGAGTCACTGAAGTGACAGGGGCTAGGGCTTCAGAAGCCACTTTGTTTGCAAGCAACATATATCTAATTGTAAAAAGGGTTTATTGTTTCATGTTACTGTAAAAAACAAGGGGCTAAGTTGACTTCGATCCAGGTGCTCAGACAATATATGTGATTCATCTTTCACTATCTCTCAGCTCTGTTATCCTCAATATTGGTTTCATTCTCAGGTCATTTCTCCAAGTGGTGGTAAAAATCACTAACAGTTCACATACCCCAAGGGAATGAGGACAGTGTGACAATTGAATGCTCCTTTCTCCAAAAATACAGCAAAATTCCCAGCACTAGGTCTTAAGGATCCAGCTTGAGTCACATGGCCATTCCTAAACCGATTACAGCAGCCAGAGGTTATGCTCTGATTGGCTAGTTCTGGCTCACAAGCCTACCCCCACCGTTAGGAGAGAGGCCCAGCTGCACCCAAACCGCATGGTATGAGACTGGGAAATGGATGATTCTCCAGGGGAAATGGGGTTGCTGTTACTAAAAGAAAGAACATTGGTTATTGCACAGCTGTCATTGTGGTGTTGAAGACACTACGGATATGAGGAGTGGAGACAGGCCAAAGGGATAGGAGAAAAAGGGCCATCTGCCACTATGATGAAGTAGAATGGCTTCTAGGTTTCCCACTTTCTACGGGAAGTCTGTGCCTCCCATCCCTCACAACTTCTTTGCTACACCCTTTGCTCCAGACTTGCCGAACAAGCTGAGCCCCATCACACATCCAGGCCTCTGCATGGGCTGCTCCTCTGTCTGGAATGTAGACTTACCCCGACATCCTCCTGGTAAGTCTGTATTTTCACATCCTTGAGCATAACTCCCAGCAGCACATCAGACATTCTTTTCTGTCTGTTCCCATGGCAATTCAGCTCTTTTTCAGGGGGGAGGGGAGCTGGGCAATGGTCATTATCTTTTATGGTTTTGCCTTAAGAACAGTGACATGTAGTAGGCCACCTTGATAATCCCTAATAGTATGTTGAATAAATTGTTTTCTGATTGCCATCTGTGAGGGGGCAAGGGAACCCAGTCCTTTCCCTATAGCTGATGTGTTATAGACCCTACACATAGAACACATACGACTTAATATCATGTATGACTTAATATCAGCCCTTAGCAAAGTCATGTAACAAGGTCTTTTACCTCATTTTCTTCTGAGTTCTCCAGAGGGTCAACTCTGTCTTCCTCACGAACATAAGTATCTTTCAAGGAGACATCAAAATAAAAAATCTTCTAGAACTTTTTAAAAGATTAATTTAGTCCTTCCCTTACTGCTATGGCTCGGTGCTAAATAAACCTTTGAGGTTCCTTCTAGTCATGTGTGAGGTGGCCTGATCCTTCCCACAGAGGCTTCCTAATGGATATCACAATTCGGGAGACCATTCGGACAGGTTTGAAAGATGGCAGAATATTCCAGGTTTGATGACAGAGCCACAATCCATATCCAGGTAACCCAGTTTATTGCATGTGAGGAACCCCAGGGAAGCCTACTTGGGATTAATATTCCTGCCATCATTTTTCACAATGTGACATATTTAGGACAGGAACCGTCAGACGCTTTATAATGGTGCTTCCCTAGAGGCCACTGACAAACTCACAAGCCTTAGCTCTTCACCAGGCAGAACTCTCACCTTTTGTAAGTTGCAAGAACTGTGACCGTGAGCTTGCCAAGCTTCCAGGGTGCAGCAAGTCCTGCCCAACTAGCCTGTCAGAGAGTGAGGTGATTTATAAGCCAGAGTCTGAGGGCACCAAAAGGGAAAAAAAAAAAAGGGAAAGTTTCTGAAGGGGGCAGCTAAGAACAGTTTTCTTTCTTCACCTTTCCATGATGCTCTGGGGCAGTCTTGTAAATAGGCTGCTGCATTGGTCTTGGGAAAACCCACTGCATAGTCACAGCAGACATTAGTAATCAATCAGGGCAGTCTCGCTCTCAGACCTGAGCTGGTCCTTCTCATTACAGCCAAATACTTAGAAGAGGCACCTGAAATGAAACTCATTCTTCTCTTAGAGTATTTTTCTATGGCTTCCCACTGAGTTCTAGTACCACCTTTTCCTACTCTAGCCATATCTCACTGATTCTCTAATATTTCTCCTCTCTAAATCCTATTTGAGACTCTTCATCATTCCATTCAGTTTAGCATTCATTTGACCTCTATTTATCCTAAGGTGTTCCAATAAGATCATAAGGATCTTAGTGGACTCTTCTGTATCTATAACTTCCACAGTGCCAGCCAGAGGTAATACTAACAAATAGCTCACTGACTGGCAAATGAGTTTTGGACAAATAATTTAGCTGCTGAGTATGTGGGGAGGAACTAACATTTATTTAGCAATAGCTGTACACACACATTACCTAATTTAATTCTTACAGCAGAACTTTGAGGTAAGTATTATCATCTCTGTTTTACAGGCTAAGACATTGAAGTTCAGAGGAGCTATAAAACTGATTAGTGGGCTTCCCTGGTGGCGCAGTGGTTGAGAGTCCGCCTGCCGATGCAGGGCACACGGGTTCGTGCCCCAGTCCGGGAAGATCCCATATGCCGCAGAGCGGCTGGGCCCGTGAGCCATGGCCGCTGAGCCTGCGCGCCCGGAGCCTGTGCTCCGCAACGGGAGAGGCCACAACAGTGAGAGACCCGCATACTACAAAAAAAAAAAAAAAAAAGAAAAAAGAAAAAAACTGATTAGTAATAAATATACCCAGAAGAATTAATAGATTTAAGGAACGGCAGTACTTAAAGAAATCCCACAGAAGAACTGGAGATATATAAGACACCACGTTTTCTGAGATTCAATATACCTGATAAGTTCTGTATTGTGATAACGGACAAGAAGAGAATTATTTAAATCAGAATTACCATGAAAAATCCAGGAAATGTGGCAACTGCAATAAGAGAGGAATTTAAGGCTCTGCTCTTGTAGGATATGTATATATGAATATACTTATTAGTTTATTCTCACCAGCAAGACTTCTTTTTTCAGCTTTATTGAAATATAATTGACAAAATTGTGCATATTTAAAGTGTACAATGTGATGATTTGATATATGTATACATTGTGAAATAATTACCACAATCAAATTAATTAACAATCCATCACCTAACTTAATTACTCTGAGTGTGTGTGAGTCTAGTGAGAATGCTTAAGATTTACTCTCTTAGCAAATTTCAAGTATACAATACAAATTATTGACAGTCACCATGCTGTACATTGGATCCTCAGAACTTATTCATCTTGTAACTGAAACCTTGTAACCTTTGACCAACATATTCCAGTTTCCCCCACCCCTCAGCCCCTGGCAAATACCATTCTACTCTCTGTTTCCATGAATTTGACTATTTTTCTTTTAGATTCCACATATAAGTGATACCATACAGTATTTGTCTTTCTCTGTCTGGTTTATTTCACTGAGCATAATGCACTGCAGCTTCATTTGTGTTGTTGTAAATGGCAAGATTTCCTTTTTTATGGCTGAATAATATTCCATTGTATATATACCACATTTTCTTTATCAATTCACTCATCCATAGACTCTTAGGTTGTTCTCATATGTAAGATAGATATTTTTAAATTCCCATTCATTGTTCTTACTGTCCAAAAGATTTTCACTGTTGATGATTAAAACTGTACTTTCAGATGAGTTATCAGTGTTAAAGTTGGTGAAGAATTAGCCAGATAAAGAGGAAAAGTTTGGGAAGGTGTGCTCAGCGAGTGGAAAACAGAGAATATCATTTCAAGCAGAGGACGCTGCAGAAGTAAAGGCACACAGGAAAGAAACCAGATAACTTGGGTGCAGAATACAGCTAGTCTGACATTGCTGGAACATAAAATATGCAGATGAAAGTGAATCAAGATGGAGCTAGGGAAATAAGCCTGAGCCATATTCAGAGGTAATTTTGGATGTAGTTGACAACTGGCACACTACAGCCACCAAGAGATACTGGCCTGGGAGGCACCATATGCTGATAGGCATTACCGCTTTAGATGCTTGATTATGGACGAAAGCCTAGGAAGCTTGGAGGTAGAGCTGGGGTGGATGGAATGGGAAGTTAAGCTCAAGAGGGGGAGTTGGACAGGGGCCTAGACAGTTCATCTAGAGTAAACAGAGAGAAGGCAAGGTATTGTATGCCAATGGGGAGCTGCGGTCTGGAACTTGTGGAAATTCTTTTCTAATTGCTTGGCTTCTCCCAGTGAAATATGAAGCCAGGTCATCAGCTAAGAGTGAAGATGAAGCAGGAGGGCCTGGAGGATTGTTGAAGGATGAGAAGGTCTGTAATACTCACGTGAAAGAAAGGGAGAGTGAATCAAGAAGGGTTGCTTGGGAGCACTAGGAACCCACTTGAGGTTAATAATCGTGAGACTGAAGTGGAACCCATCGCTATGATCCTGTGTTTTTCTCTGGCAGTGCTGAGTTCCCTGAGTGCTGGTGTACAGTAGGTAGAGTATTGGATTTAGACAAAGTTGTATTTTTTCCAAGTAGGTGTGAACAAGAAGTTAAGGCCTGATGTTGTAGAATTATCTATAGTGTTTCAGTCTTCTGTATTATAAAAGGGGACTGAATAGAGCATGTCTCATCCTATATCTTAAATCAATTTCACATACATGCCCCTGATATCTTGTTCCTCCCCTTCACAGCTAAATCTCTTGAAAATGTTGTCTACACCAACTGGCTTCATTTTCTCGTGTCCCATTGAGTTTTCACTTACTTCTCTGGACGCCTCTTCCAGCCTTCTTTGTGAATTCCTTTCCACTTGTTCATCTCTACATCCCTTCCTACCCTTCCTGTTATCCCTGGGCTCTCTCATCTCCTCCCATGGTTTTTATTACACACTTGCAGAGGACTTCCATATCTGTGTCGTCAGTTCTTATCTCTCTTTGAGCTCCAACCAGCCTCTCCCACGCCTTACTGGATCTAACCATTCAGATGTTCTTCCCACACCACAAGTTCAAATGTCCTAAGTAAGTTATTATCTTTCAGCCTAACATGTACCTCTTAAGAGTGTTCTCTGTCTCAATGCTTCCACCATCTACCAAGTTGGTCTAGTCAGAAGCCTGAGGAATTACTCAATCCCCCTTTTCCTCTTCACATATATCCTATTAATTAATCAGCAAGCAATCATCAATTCTACCTTCTTGGTATTTTTCTGAATTTCCCAAATTACTGGTAATGGATATTTAATCAGAAAACTATCTTAATTAAAGAAAATATTTTTTAATGTCAATTTGGGTCTAGTGCTCAGATCACCTCCACACTCTTGGGAAACTTACTGCAGACATTTGGTAAAATTGCTTTTGTCTCTAGAAACAGCATGACAGCTTTGGCTTCTGCAGAAAGAGATTGAGGGCAGAGCTATGAATATTTAATCTGTTTCTCATTGAATTACCCAAAAAACAGAAATGGAAACCCCACCCACTGACCAGCCCTGGTTGCATAACTCAACATCTCACATTTTATGGTTGGGGGCCACAAGGGAAAATTGAAAGCAAAACTATGGGCCCTTTATCTTATTGTGTCAGAACCTTCCATGGACTCGTGAGCTGAACATGTACCTTTCCATTTAGAGCTGCTGCACATCATGACTTCTAAAAGTAAAACAAGCTGGGTGGATTTCTTGGGAAATGCTGGATGGCTGGGGGCATATCAAAGGGAATTTGGAATGGTTTGTGTGGTTTGAAAATTCTTGGGGCAAAACTGCCTTCCTGTTGCTTTTGGAAACTACAGTCCAGAATTGGAAAGGAGGTAAACAATAGGAACTCCCTCACCATTTGGGTTGTTTCCCGTTTGTACTTAGCTAACTATTTTATGCTAACAAGAGAGCATGTTTCTCTACAGTCTCTTTTTCAAAGGCTTGCTGCAACCATGGGACACTTGGAAGATGAAATTAGTCCACTTTCCATTTACAAGTTTACACACAAATGAAGCCCGGTGTCTTCTGCCATACAAACCAATGAATGAACTTTCTTATCTGCTTCCCTGCCCTCTCTGCTCCATTGTACCTAAAATGGGTGGAATTCATTTGGTATATGATTAGCCATCATCCAAGGCTAGCAGTACTGAAAATTTCCAAGTGGTTGGTAGTCATGAATTTAGAATAAGTTTAGTAGTCATGTTCCGTCTTCCCACCTCCCAATCCCCAATACATATTGGTACCAACGTGGAGGCAAATCTCTCACTTCCTTCTGTATCCCCCTCAGCAGACTCTTGGGTTGTTAATTTCTTCCATTCCTCTAAATCTGCTACTTCTCTGCTATCTGCACTTTTTATTTCAAACATTTGCTCTCCTGTCATTGTCTCTTCTATTCTTTTTGTTCCTATGGATTAATACCTCTTTCTATTCCTTTACTATCTGTTTTGTAGGATCTGAGGAAGGAGAGGAGATAAACCGGTATTATCAGTCACTAATTTTTAACCGGAACCCTTAATTATTTTTGTATTTATGTTTCTGCCACTAAATTCCTTCAGGGCAGAACTGGGTTAATTAATTTCTGTCCTGACTACCTTTCACAATGCTTGGCGTTTTCAGTAATGCCTAATAAAAAAAAGAAAAAGGGCTTCCCTGGTGGCGCAGTGGTTGAGAGTCCGCCTGCTGATGCAGGGGACACGGGTTCGTGTCCCAGGCAGGGAGGATCCCACATGCCGCGGAGCAGCTGGGCCCATGAGCCATGGCCGCTGAGCCTGTGCGTCCGGAGCCTGTGCTCCGCAACGGGAGAGGCCACAGCAGTGAGAGGCCCGCGTACCGCAAAAAAAAAAAAAAAAAAAGATGGAATGAGTGTCTCGAAGAGCCCTTTTGCTATGCTAATACCTAGAACAGGATATAAGCTACCCCTAAAAATTTAAACAGACAGGGGTTACAGAGCAGATAATGATACTGGACATTAGGTCAAACGTGCTTTTGGATCTGTAGAAAAGCCAAAATGTATTTTTCTAAGTGGTGTTTTCAGAGATTTGATACTTTTCTTTGACGCATATGTATTATTCAGGTTTCCAAGAAAAGTTTTCCCATTGCCCAGGTGTGGGGCATGTTGGGCCCCTCACTGCCCCAACTCTGGCCATAGCTGCATCTTTTCTGAGTTGTTCTCTGAGGGTGGGAGTGCAGGCAGCCTGAACTCCTGGCTCAGGCAGTTGAGTAGGAGAAGAGGTGGGTGGTTCAGTAATTTATTTTTGCATGCTTGATTTAAACCATTCCCTCCTCACCAAATGGGAGCTTTCAGCTATTAGAGAAGACGTGTAGCCCCTTTTGTCTCTCTGCCTTTCAAGCTGCAAAGATGCCTTTCACCAGATCAAAAGATTAAGGCTCCTTCCAGAATTCCATACCAGCTGGTTCTGAGCATTTTAAATGTGCCTGAAAAAAGCATCTGTTCTTTCCATGTTATTTCTACCTTCCCTTTATACTAAACACCTATTCATTTATGTCTGCTAAGGCTGATAAGTGGAGAATCTATAGTTTGTAAATATAAAAGAAGAACCCTCTACCATGCATTTATTATTTGCCTAATTTTGCTGGTTCCATAAAGACTCTGAACTAAGGCTTACAATCCCTGTTTTTGACCAGCCGCCAGCCTGGAGTACTCAATGTTGACTGGAGCTATATTTCTCAGGGTAGAACATGACATTCGCACAAGAACTTGGCTTATATATTTTGAGAAACTTAAATCCTTGAGAGGCTTTCGTGAACTGCTGTTTTGAAACTTCCTAATGCCCCAATTAAAGAGGTTTGCAGTTTTCTGTGAGTTTCACAGCTCAGCCTGGTGTAATCTGGATTGGGACAGTTCCAAGAGAGGAGGTCAAAAAAAGTGCAGATTCATACATAATGTATGTAGGATTTTAATAAGCATCCTTTCATACGACAGCTTCTCTTCATGGCTTCCCATAAAACTTCACAAGCCACAGGCACTATGAGTATTATTTTTTAAAAGAGTAGCAGAAGGAAATGTTCAACCTTTTGCAATCTAAGTTGCTCCCAGAATTAAAATGTCTTTATACAGATGCCTCACAACAAAAATCTGTATTCTATGGCAGTAATCCTCATCAAAATTAGATAACTCAAACTCTATGAATTTATATCAAGCTTGAGAAATTTCAACACTCATTTCCCATTTATAAAGTGATGGTAGATTAACATCTAATGGGAAAGGGGGTTTGAGCAACTACCTACTAACCCTAGAGATGGAATAAACAAGAAGATAAACTTTAAATGAAATAGACTAGGAAAAGCATTTTTTAAAGTTGATTTTGTTCTATATTTCATAGGATAAGGGCATATCAGATTTGAATGGAACCTTAAAGAATGTATAGGATGCTTTCTACAAAAATCTCTTCTGCCTCCATTGGAAGCAACCTAATTGTCCATTGACAGATGAAGAGATAAAGAAGATGTGGCACATATATACAATGGAATATTACTCAGCCATAAAAAGAAACAAAATTGAGTTATTTGTAGTGAGGTGGATGGACCTAGAATCTGTCATACAGAGTGAAGTAAGTCAGAAAGAGAAAAATAAATACCGTATGCTAACACATATATATGGAATCTAAAAATAATAATAATAAATGGTTCTGAAGAACCTAGGGGCAGGACAGGAATAAAGATACAGACGTAGAGAGTGGACTTGAAGACACAGGGAGGGGGAAGGGTAAGCTGGGACAAAGTGAGAGAGTGGCATGGACATATATACACTACCAAATGTAAAATAGATAGCTAGTGGGAAGCAGCCACATGGCACAGGGAGATCAGCTCAGTGCTTTGCGACCACCTAGAGGGGTGGGGTAGGGAGGGTGGGAGGGAGATGCAAGAGGGAGGGGATATGGGGATATATGTATACATATAGCTGATTCATTTTGTTATACAGCAGAAACTAACACAACACTGTAAAGCAATCATACTCCAACAAAGATGTTTAAAAAAAAATCTCTGCTGAGTGGTAAGGCACACAGGGTTGATTGCTTACCCAAGAATTATCCCCCATCCATTCTTTCTCTCCTAGGAACCCTTCAGAATACACCTCTCAGCACCAAGAGGAGTCACATTGGGCCTTGATAGAATGACAGTGTCTAGAGCTTATGGACTGAGAGCCAAATACGGTACTGGATGAGATTTTAAGTTGTCTCCCTTTGGGTAGTGATCGAATGCATTTCGTAGATATGGTTACCATCCACTTATTGGATAACCTCCAGGGAACGGGAACTCAAAATAGCCTTTTCCATTCTTGGCTAAGTCTGAATGTTAGGAAATATTTCCTATATAAGAAGCTGAGGATTAGCCATAAATCTTTCAGTTGCAAGTCACAGCTCCCAACTCAAACTATCTTGGTTTTTAAGAATGGATTAATTGAAAAGTCCCCCAGTGTTGTTTAGGCTTAGCTGGATCCAGTGGTTCCAAGGCCCTGGGAAGGCTGGTTGAACTGATTGTCTCACACCCTGTGCCAGTGACTATAGTCCTGAGCTTAGAGGATCCTGGTCCATCAGTTCTAAGTCAAACATCCAACCCTAGGGACCAAGGCACTGGGGGAAGAAGAATCAGTCCCCCTTGAAACACACGGGCTGAAGAGAATTCCTATAAAGTGAGGGAAGGAGAATTACCCAAAAGAAGGAATGTAGAATGGTACTGTATAGGCAAAATCCCTTTCTTTGTGCACAATTTAGCATCTATGCCCTTTCCCCTACGTGATGTCAATTACTCCATATACAGCAGGAAAGAAAGGACATACTTCCTCTGCCATGGGAACAACTCAGTTGCCCCTAGTTTCTGCACCTAGCTGTAACCTGAGGTTCTCCAGCTGACAAGCATTCTTCTAGGGCAGGGCCAGATGTGGTTCTGCATGGGCTTATAACCCATTACTAAGTGATAGACTAAAGCATTCTCAAAAAAAAAAAGAACATGCAATATGGAGGGGAAAATAGAATATTCACAATTCAAATCCCCAGCTAGAAAAGGAGAGAAATTAAGACAATATGTAAAGTTTACTAGTTCACAGCAGATCTCACACAGGTGGACAGAACTAGTGAGGAATTCCTGCATGCAGTGGAGTGAGATATCAGACAGCCATCCTGGCTGATCCCAGGTTTTGCTCCAGAGGGACCTTCCTTATTTTTGTCCTCTATGGCCTTGTCCAAAGACTGTTATATGATTCCTCTTTGGGGAACTGCCATGTGTCTGTTAGATCTAATGGTTCATTTGCTCTGGGCACAGATTTGGAGTTTTACGATTTTTTAGGGTTGAGAAGTTGTAGGCCTAGGGTTTCTCTGGCAGTACAACTCCCTTAAAAACTCAGTCAGAAGCCGGCCAGCTTGCTAGTAAACAGAACCAGTTATCTTACTGAGTCATGGTCTTTGAACATGTACCCAGACTCTATAGTTTCTGTGTCTTAGGAATATGCCTTGCTTTTTACCATCCTTCTAGCTCTCAAAGAACTGCTTCTATATTGACTCTGCCTCAGAGCAACTCAAAACAATAGGCTAGAAGAAGTAAGGCATAGGTAATTTGAGTGAAATACACAGCAGGAAGTGTTTGCATATTCTCTGGATCCTGCTGGGTCCCCATGTTATCTCATGCTATTTTTCCCACCTCCTTGCCTTGCTCCCATCAACATTTCTTTGAGAGAGAGAATTCAGATTTTCAGTCCTACAAAGAGCGTGATTATATGATGCTGAGCTACCTTGGATTTCTGGGCCGGGCAGATATATCCTCTTTTAGCAATAAACTAGCCCAGGGTTGCATATCCATCCCTGAACCTCTCCCTGTGGCAGGTGGATGGAGCGCCCTGAGTGGTCAAGCTGAGCCATGTCCTCAATCCTAGGAGCAGAATCCTTCTTACCACTACCACAAGGACAGGACCTCCCGTGCCCACCTCACATCCTCTCTGCTCACTTGTTTACTCCAGCCACTTGCAGCACCCAGGCATAAATGACTGCATTTTACTTCAGTTACATATACACACACTGTGTGTGTGTATAATACAGAGGAAGTATATATATATAATTTATATAGAGGATGTGTATATACATATAAAAATATGTGTATATATTTATATATGTATATATACTCTGTATATATTTGACATTATGTATCTCTTTATATAATACAGTGCATTATTATATATAACATTGTATACATGAGTCTTTCCCAAGACCTCCTTTTCTCTAGCTGTGAGGCTTGCTCGACTGTTCTGACGCATGTGCACACAGGACATGAAAGAGATTTAACACCCTACAGGCAGACCTTGACCAGCACGGACAGGAGTCAGTGGATGAATACCCTTCTCTTCCACTTCAAGTCACACTCTCCACAGCTCCTCACAGGGTTTCTAGCAGGATGGAGGCTTTTCCTACTTCGTATTTTACTCTTCCCTGGCCCACACTCTTGTTCTTTGAGAATATTTTCAAAATAAATTACTTGCATGTAATTTGCACTTTAAACCCTACTTTCGGGTGGATGCACACTGTGCATGGCTATTACAGAGTGAGACCTAAATGAAGAATCACGGTCAGTGTCATGGCCGATGTGTACTGAAGCCTTACTCACATCAGGTGTTCTTTGAAATATGCTACTTGTTTGGACTCGTTTGGTCCTCACAACAAGACAGCGAGATAGGTGTTCTTTTGCCTGTGAGCCATGGAAGGATGAATAACTTGTCCAAGGCCCTGCAGCTGTTAAGCAGAGGAGGTAAGATTTGAACACAGGCAGTTGACTCCACAGTGTGCGCTTTTTATCACTACGCTGTCCTGCTTATGAATCCTCCTGTTGTCTAACACCTCTTTGATAGGTTTGCTTGGAAATATTTGAAAGTATCTTTCAGGTTTTTTTTTTTTTGTGACTTCTCTTCTCCAGGCTTAACTAAGCATATATCTCTACAAATATTTATTGAGAAAGTATTATGTGCTGAGCAATGTGACAGGTATTGGGTACACAGTGATGAACAAAACAGATCCTTTGGCCTCAAGATGTTTATAGACAAGCAAGGGCAGGAATGGGTGGGAGGCAAACAAGGAAGCAGGGCATGCTGTGTGATGGCCATAGAGATACAGGTCTGCACAGGCACGATGAAAACACCTGGGAGGTACAATTACCCCAGACCAGGGGAAGTCGGAATATGACTAGGTCTGTGATGAACTGGATGCTGGGAGTGAATGAGAAAGGGAGGGCAACTGTGTTGCCTAGTGTGTGGTGGGACACCTGGGTGTTAGAGTGCCTTCAGGGAGGGAGAGAACACTGCAGGAGAAGGACTGGGGAAAAAAGTAGTTTGGTTTTGAAATTAAACAAAGCTGCTTTGGGACCTTATATAATCTACCCTCCTTGTTTTTTATGTGCAGTTTTGGGGGAACCGCAGATATAGGCTCCTAAATACATTTTGTTCATATATTTTATAATATGGGTAAACTCTGTAATTCCAGCCACTGGTAATCTTAATTCTATCAACTAACATAGGTGCTCTTCTACTGAGCTTCATGTTTTTTAAAATGTCACTGTCATCCATGTTTCTGAACATTGTACTACTACTCAATTCGTGTTTTACTATTTTTGTTTTTGTTTGTTTTTCTTTTTGTTAGCCACGTCACCCTTATGACTCCTACTGAGCTGGCAGTCAGTCAAAATCGTTGATTTCTTTTCCTAATTCTTGGGGTTTTTTTAATTGTTTTTGTTTTGTTTTGTTTGCTTAAGTATAGGAGTTGATACTTTCTAAAATGTATTTCTTGAAATTGAGTTCATTGCTTTAACTTGTCAAGATCTTCTGAGTCTGGATACTATTCCTAAACATTTAACTTCCCCTCCAGTTTTGCGCCATTGATACAAGGCTGTAGTTTTAATAACTATGAGAATAAACAAGGTTTCAAAAATTTATAGGCACATGCTGTCCTAACTTTAAAAAGGAGGAGAAAGAAAAATCTCAGGAAAGTTAGACCACTGAGATTTCCTACTAATTATTGTCAAAATTCTAAAATAAATTATTAAATAGATGTTTGGATAGCATTGAGCAAAGAAAGTGCTGATTGCTTGAAAACAGTGTAAGTCTACTAAGAAAAAATATACCAAACTAATCTGATTTTTCCTTTCATGGTGTTGTAGATATATGCTATGTGAATTTCAGCAGGGAATTTAACAAATCCAGTCCTTTCAGATGAGGTGGATTTAATTATAACGAAATAAGTCATCCTAACTGAGCGTATATGGTATAGTTGAAAGAGCATGAGCCAGGGTTTATTGTCAAAATGGTACTGTGGGTCCCTTCCCTGCTCAAACACAGAAAAGTAAGATAAAACAAGAAATAAAGGTTAAAAAGATGATAGCCTTACTCAAAAACAAGACAACTTCTCTGTCCACCAAATAAACAACAGAAACATACAATGCCAAATGGGGTCCAAAGGCCAGATCTCCAAAAACAGGAAGAGAGAACTGAAAGTTTGAGTCCTACAGGGTGAAAGGGCCCGAAAACAGTCCATTCATACATTTGGGTGGGGACATATTCAATCACGCTTTGAAAAGGCTGGATTTACAGTTTCTCTTAAGAGAAAAAATAGAGATGCTCGGACAGTAGTAAGCCCAACAACAATAACTTGCTAGAAGTAAGTATAATCTCTCATTTCATCCTTTCTACAACTTTTTTAATGTAATTTGCCTGGCATCTATAGGCTTTTAAGTTTGATATTTCCACCAAGGGTAAAAGTAAAAATAAATAAGTAAACAAAAATAAATTGAATTACATTAGTCTGTAATTCAAAGCATAGATCCAAAGTCAGCTGCTCAGGGCCATGCACCTATATCACACCAACTCTCCTTTACTTTTGTTCATTAAAGCAAAGAAATTGTTTAACAACCAAATTATGGGAAGAACAAGAATGCTGTTGGGGAAGGAAACAAGAACCAGCCAGAGACATATAATGTCAGAACATTCTCTCTTTCTCCCTCCCACCCCTCTCTCTCTCCAACTCTTGCCTGGTCTTCTTTCCTCACAGGAGCTTTTGAAGGAAAAATTGTGGATGTCAAAGACTACTTCTCGTGTTGAAACTTCAAGTATAAAAGGTGGTGCAGACCAGTAGAGACCTATCTCAGACTTGCCTGTCCACTGCCTATTGCTTTTGACATTGTGGCTTTTCTGTGTTTCCCATGTGTGTTTCCCACTAGTGTAGTTTTCAGTTGGCTGCAGTGGAAGGTAGCTGAATGCCAGGGTGTGAGAAAGAGCACACAGGCCTGCTGTTTTGCAGCCAGAACTCACCAGGGAAATTGACGCCCCACAAAACACACACAGATCCTGCCCCATAAGCTGGAGTAGATGACCTCTGGCCTCCATTTGTGAACCTTAGTGCCAGAGAACTGGGGGGAGAAAGAGAATCATGAGCACCAGGAAAAATAAGCAACTTGCATATGTGTCATATAATACTCTCTTTCCTTGTCTTTTTCCTCTCCCTTCAACTCCTTTTTCACTCCCTTCTTCAGCAAATCATCTGAAATAGAAGGCTTACATGCAGCCTAACGGGGTAAACACTTTTAGGAGAACCTTTCCTTCTTAATTTCTCCAACATTTTTCTTATGACGACTCTTTGTTCATCTGACCCAAACCAGCCAAAGAATCTTTCCTTATAGTTTTGGACTTGAGATGGTAGAAAAGCCTGCCAGTCCTCCCAAGGGGCAGAAACTGTAAGACTTAAAAAAAAAACCAAAAAACTTGGAACTATCACTCCCACCCCACCACATGTTTTCAGCAATGTGGACAAAACTAATTTGCAGTGACACAGAATGAAATGCCTGTGAGGAAAGAAGACCAGGCAAGAGTTGGAGAGAGAGAGGGGTGGGAGGGAGAAAGAGAGAATGTTCTGACATTATATGTCTCTGGCTGGTTCTTGTTTCCTTACCCAACAGCACTCTTGTTCTTCCCATAATTTGGTTGTTAAACAATTTCTTTGCTTTAATGAACAAAAGTAATTCCCTTAAAAAAAAAAAAACTAGTTCAAGTTTTAGTGCTGTCATTGCAGCCAAAAGGGTCAACTAATATAGCATTAAAATTCTTCTGGTAGGTAAATATCTTTCGCCTATGATTAGATTATTCTAAGATGCAACATTCAGACCCATCAAGATGGGCTTGTTTGCCAATACCACATCGAGATGGCATGCCCTTCTCAGTTGTGAAAAGGTCACATCCTACAAATGTTTCAAGTAGAACACCATCCCTGGAGGAGATAATATCAAGTTATCACCCACATGCCTCAACCCGTGTACTTTTCAGTTCTCTTAAATGGTCATGCATCTCCCAACCTAAGGAAAAAAAAAAATCCGTCTTGACCTTACCTTACTCACTCAAAGATGAAGAGGTAGGCAGCTGAATTAGCTAGAATTTCAGACCACCAATGTTGTCCTGAGAGAACAAAAAGGCTTAGTTATACCCTCTGAAGCAGTGATTCGGAGTCAGGGCGCATGGGGAGGGGGTGGCCTCAGGAAAATTGCATCAGATACTCTGGACAGGGGTGGGATGGGTATGCACCCATTTATGCTTATTCAGCCCTTCCCACAGCTTAAGCTACTCCCTTCTCAAAATGAAGACCTAATTCTGGCTATAGCTTGTAATTTACTACTATGTAAATAAATACAAGTGCCTTTATTTCAAAAGACAGAAATCATAGCTAGATACGGTCTTCAATGTGAATGCATGCTCAACTCACTCAGAGAGTACAAGGGTGCTTGCTAAGGTCGGCTAAACAGTGCTTTTTTCCAATTAGGTGGCACAATCAACTGTAAGATATGTTTGAAATAAATTATTACTAGTAATAAAGTACTGAAATTCATACAGTGTCTATTATAAAATATAGTGGACTCAGTGGCAATCCTTTACATCACTTTTTACTTATCTCCACTCTTCTGTGCTTTCTTGAAGGAAAGAAAAATGTATAGGTATTACATTTAATTAAAACACAAGAAACTGGATATAACCTTAGATAAATGTAACACATAATCCTAGGAAAAGTCTTAAATGCAAATACTATCAGTCATGTCTGTGAGAGAAATAAAGCTGAGAAACACTGAGCAAAGGGTGTACTAAAAGAGGTATGGGCCATGGAATGATTATGTACAAAGATGAACACTACATTTATAATGGTGAAAATTTGAAATCAATCTAAATATCCAACAACAGAGGATTGCTTAAATACACTACGACATGTAGATGCACATTTAGACTGTGATTAAAATACACGTCCTCAAACACTAATGACATGGTAAAGTGCTTATGATATACTTTGAGTAAAAAAGGTGTATTTTTTATAATGTCATTTTTAAAATAAAAGATAGAAAAATAAATTAGAAATATGTCAAAAGGTTAACAATGTCAGAATAGTGGGATTGTGGGAGATTTTATTTTGATCTTTTAAGTTTTCTGTATACTTTATATTTACTCTGATGAGCACATAATAGTTCTATAACTGGGATTAGTGGGAATTCATTCTGAAAATAAAAATTAAGAAAGTTGAGGTCAAAATGAACAAGGGGGATGTTACTGTTTCCCTCATGCTTTCTCCACATCAAGTCAAATGTATTTGGGCAGCTAAATGTGGGAGGAGGTAAATTAGAAGGGCAGACAGAATAGCTTGATAATCTCAACTGGAAATTATTTAAGATGATAGCTTTCAATGTTTTCCTCTTTTTCTCATTTATAGCAGAATCACTTACAAAGAAGTATTCTGCTTCTTTGACCAAAATCAAAATGATTTTATCCTCTGATATTTACCCTTTCGACAACAATTTTTTTTCTACTTCTTGGTTCTACTTGGTATTTCTACTTTCTCCAAAAATTGAAACAGCCACTTGAAGCCTTTTCTAATATATATTCTTGGTCAAAATGAAGATTATTTACAATGACAAAGTCTGGCCATACACAGTGCTAAAACTTAGGTGACACTGAGCTGACTTCTGATGTTCTTTTTTCTAATTTACTCCTGCTTCATAAACTCTCCTCTGTACTCACCAGCTTTGTTCACGTTACTTACCAATGATAAACTCATTCATACTAAGGGGCAGGATTCTGTGATGGTATTAGACCCACCTTCTGTACCTGCACTCTTCACTCAATATCCTCCCAGGACTCAAGTTTCTAAACATACCATTGTGGGGTTTTTTTGCACTTCTGCTCCCAGATGCCCTAAGGGGGTTTAGAAAGAGTTTTGAAACTGCACTCACAAAACAAAAAGAAAAGAAAAAAAGAGGAGAAGAAAAGAAAAGAAAAGTGGATTTGACTCCTGGCTCCACTAATTACAAATTCAATAACCCTGGGAAATTTTCTTAATCTCAGCAGCTGTGAGGATCAGAGAAAATAATTAAATATTTTAGTGCAACACCTGGTAGATGCTCAGTACATGTTTAATTGATATTTCTGGGATCAAAGATATTTGATATTTCTGGGATCAAATCCATATTCTATCACTTACTAATTCTATGAACTTGGACCAGTTTCTTATTCTCTCTAATCACTAGAGACAATGATATCTACCTTGCAAGTCCATTGTGAGGGTTAAGTATATCTAGGAGAAAATGCATGATAAATGCCCATCATATAGAATGTGTTTAGTAATAATAATAATTTTAGTATATTGTTATTTTAAATTATTATTAGTAATTAGTGAGAGACCAGAAGGAAAAGCCATAGCAGAAGACTCTCTATATAGAAAAATAAAAGGAAAGGAAACCACAAACACACACAAAAATTTTCTAAGTTTCATTGCTCCTAAATTCCATCCAAAAAAGAATTCCTTGCTAATGTGAGTGAATATGAAGGTGTTTTCTTTCCCTCATCCCCAGAGATGGTAGCAGAAATGGAACTGGTGAACAGGCCCAATTCAAACAAAGATATCTACAGGAATAACATTGAGAGAGACACAAGATTTGTTTTGGCAAATAGAAGAGATTTCTGATTGTTTTGGTTTTCTTCTTTTGGAGCCAGTTGGCATCAGGCTTTGAGAGCTATGGGTATGGTCACCATATGTCCTACATTTTTTTAAGGCAGTTTCAATTTAAAATATTGAGTCATGTTGCCTCCTTAAGAACATTTGTATTTCTGAGACCACGGATCCTTATTTACAGTTCAGAAAATACAGTCATGTAACTACAGAAGTCTGCTTTTGACAGGGTAAAAGTAGAAATCACAGCAAAATGGGGTAGGTCATGAACTAAAGGAAAATAAACTGGGATATATATATATATTTTTTCCTCTATGATATCGATTCCCTCACACTTTATGCCAAGTGCTGGTTTGGCATTTTTCTCTAAGGAAAAGAGGGAAGATAATAGGTTTCCAGGGTGATTGTGACCAATCCAATATCTTTGAACAGAGTCAGACAATCTGAGATGTAGGTCCCTCCAGTCTGATAATTTTCTATTGAAAAAGTAGAGCAGGGAAGGATGTAATAATAATAGTAACAACTGGCATTCATTAATTCATTGAGGGCTTATATGTGTCAGAACTCTGCCGAGTGTTTACATGCATTAACTAATCTAACACTTGCAACAACCCTATAAGCAAACACTAGTATTCTCTCCTTTGGCTTATATGGAAACAGGCTCAGAGAGATTAAGTAACTTGCTGACAGTCACATGGCTGGTGAGTGACAGAGTTGGGATTCAAGCCTGGCTTGAATCCTAACTTTTCTCAGTAGGTAAACTCATCATACATTTAAGTAAAGTGATTATTTTTGAAACAGGGAGGTCGAGAGTCAGGTCTGAAATTTCTGGGGTGACTCTGCAGCTGTGGGAGAATCAGGCAGGCCACTGCTCACAGAAGAGCAATTTTCTCTAGGAGTTGTTTTTCATGCTGGAAAAACCTTGGAACCAGATATCCATTATGCGAAAGTAAATGTATCTGGATGGGATTATTAGAGATGTGCAAACCCAGGGGTGTTTGAGGTTTGGCTACACATTATGTTCTAGTTTTCAAAGGTTCTGGGAGAGGCAAAACTCAAAACATGTTTCAGCACAGTAATTATCCACTTTGGTTTCAAATCCATGTTTATTTCTAGAGGAACTAACTACTCTGGGCCTGTTTCTTATTTTAGTGGATGTCCCTCATATAAACATCCACAGATAGACCAAGCCTATAGTCCTACAGGATGCTGTGGAAGTCAGAAGACCCAAACTCAGCCTAGTGAGACCAGAACAAGAACAACAAAGAAACATCTTTAAGAATCTCCATCCATACTCTAACCTTGGGGAGATAGATAGATCTGTATCTCTCTCTCGCTCTCTCTCTCTCTCTCTCTCTCTCTATATATATATATGTATATCATGATATACGTATATATATATCAGGGTGAGAAAAAGGAAAAAAAACAAATAATATACTGGGTACCTACTATGCAAGCTAATGTTCTTGATGCTGGGGACCATCCTCATCCTCAGGGAACACTCACCAGGAAGGTGACACAGGCAAGTCAACAAGTAATTATACTACAGTGTTTTCAAGAAAATTTTTTATCTAAGTATAGTTGATTTACAATGTTATATTAGTTTCAGGAGTACAGCATAGTGGTTCAGTATTTTTATAGATTATACTCCATTAAAAGTTATTACAAAATAATGGTTATAATTCCCTGTGCTGTACAATCTTTGTACTTGTCTATTTTATGCATTGTACTTTGTATCTCTTAATCCCATACCCCTATCTTGCCCCTCCTCCCTTCCCTCTCCACAGTGGGAACCACTAGTTTGATTTCTATATCTGCGAGTCTGTTTCTGTTTTGCTATATACATTCATTTCTTTTTTAAAATTCCACATATAAGTGATTATCATACAGCATTTGTCTTTTTGTCTGACTTATTTCACTAAGCATAATATTCTGTAGATCCATCCACATTGCTACAAATGGCAGAATTTCATTCTTTTTTATGGCAGAGTAATATTCCATTGTATATACATACTACAAATTTTTAATCCATTCATCTGTTGATGGATACTTGGGTTGCTTCCATATCTTGGCTATTGTAATTAATGCTGCTATTAACATGAGGATACATGTATCATTTCAAACTAGTTCTTTCCTTTCTTCTGGATATGTACCCAGGAGTGGAACTGCTGGGTCATAAGATAGCTCTATATTTAGTTTTTTGCAGAACCTGCATATTGTTTTCCACCGTGGCTGCATCAGTTTACATTCTCACCAATGGTGTAGGAGGATTCCCTTTTCTGCACATCCTCACCAACATTTGTTATTTGTAGACTTTTTGATAATAGTCATTCTGACAAGTATGAGGTGATATCTCATTGTAGTATTGATTTACATTCCCTGATGATTAGTGATATTGAGCATTTTTTCGTGTGCCTGTTAGCCATCTGTATGTGTTCTTTGGAAAAATGTCTGCCCATTTTTTTGATTGGGTTGTTTATTTGATATTGAGTTTTATGAATTGTTTATACTATTTTTTAAAATAAATTTATTTATTTATTTATTTTTGGCTGTTTTGGGTCTTTGTTGCTGCATGTGGGCTTTCTCTAGTTGCAGCGAACAGGGGCTACTCCTTGTTGTGGTGCACGGGCTTCTCATTGCAGTGGCTTCTGTTTGTTGCAGAGCACAAGCTCTAGGCACACGGGCTTCAGTAGTTCTGGCACGCGGGCTCAGTAGTTGTGGCTCTCAGGCTCTAGAGCACAGGATCAGTAGTTGTGGCACACAGGTTTAGTTGTTCCACAGCATTTGGGTTCTTCCCAGATCAGGGCTCGAACTGTGTCCCCTGCGTTGGCAGGTGGATTCTTAAACACTGCACCACCAGGGAAGTCCCTGTTTATACATTTTTAATATTAATCCCTTGTCTGTCATATCATTTGCAAATGCTACCTCTCATTCTGTAGATTGTCTTTTTGCTTTGTTGATGGTTTCCTTTGCTGTGCAAAAGCTTTTAAGTTTAATTAGGTCCCACTTGTTTATTTTTGCATTATTTCTTTTGTCTTAGGAGACAGACCCAAAAAAATATTGCTATGATTTATGTCAAAGAGTATTCTATGTTCTCTTTTAGGATTTTTATGCTTTAAGGTCTTACCTTTAGGTCTTTAATCCATTTTGACTTTATTTTTGTATATGGTGTATGCAAATGTTTTACTCTCATTCTTTTACATGTAGCTGTCCAGTTTTACCAGCACCACTTATGGAAGAGACTGTCTTCTCTCCATTATGTATTCTTGCCTCTTTTGTTGTAGATTATTTGACCATAGGTACCTGGGTTTATTTCTGGGCTCTCTATTCTGTTTTTGTGTATATGCAGTGCTGTTTTGATTACTGTAGCTTTGTAGTATAGTCTGAAGTCAGGGAGGGTTATACCTCCAGCTTTGTTCTTTTTTTCTCAAGACTGCTTTGGTAATTCTGGGTCTTTTGTGGTTCCATATAAAATTTGGGATAATTTATTCTAGTTCTATGAAAAATTTCATGGGTATTTTGATAGGGATTACATTAAATCTGTATATTTCTTTTGGGTAGCATGGCCATTTTAACAATATTAATTTTTCCAATCCAAGAGCACAATATATCTTTTCATTTCTTTGTATCATCTTCAATTTCTTTCATCAGTATTTTATATTTGTCAGAGTATATGTCTTTCACAGATATATACTGCATAGTTTAAAGAGGACAGGGTTTCATAGAGGCATAGACACAGGGCATTTATAGCTAGCCTTGAGTGATGTTCCAGTAATTTTCTGCTGTGTAACAAACTATCCCAAAACTTAGCCACTTAAAACTACAGCCATTTATTTAGAGTTCATTAGTTTGTAGGTCAGGAATTTGGGCAGTGGTCAGCTAAGTGATTCTTGTATTTCACATGGTATTGATGGAGGTCACCTGGTGATATTCAGCTCGGGGGATGGATTAGTCTGAAAAATCCAAGATGACTTCACTAACTTGTCTGTTGCCTTGCTGAGGATAACAGGACTCTATTGATCAAAGCAGTCACAAGCCTTCACAGCTTCAAGTGGAGAGGATTTTTAGATACCTTCTTTCAATAAGAGTGTTAAAGAATCTGTAGCTATATTTTAAAACTGTCACAGTCATCTCTATTACAAAAGGTTGTTTAAATTTCTCATATATGAAAATACATTCACTTCCTCCTCCTTTAAAAGTCTCATTCTATTATGCCATTGGGTTCAGGCCTGAGGTCCAACATGTCATTGCCCAAATTAGATCCAGAAACAGATAAGTCTCCTCAGGTCTAGTTCTCTAGGTATGGTTCCTCTCAATCTAAAGATTAAAGGGGAATTTTTCTATCCTCACCCCCATGGTGCTGATAAGGAATAGGAAAACCGCAATATACTGTCCTATTCCAAAAGGAGGGCAATAGAAGGCACATAGCAGTCACTGGGTCATAGCAATTCTGAAATTCAATCATGAGAGTGTTGTGTATTCTTTGATTAGGCCTGAATCATGCTCCTAGGAATTCTCCACGACTCTCCAGTCCATTCTCTGATCTCTTAGTTCCACCCCTGAGTCATTCCTGCCTATGTTTTCAGCTAAGTGATTTTCTCAGTGTGCTTCTTGCTCACAGAAATCTTTTATTTTTGGAATGTTTCTGTCCCTTTCAGTTCATACTGATATAATTTCTTGTAAAACTTTGTGGGTTTCTTATATAACAATTAATAAAATTCATTTCAGTAAACAAAAAGTCACTGTCATAAATCTCTTAAAGATTAGCTCTTCTAAACTTTGGGGTGCCTGTGAAGCAATTGTGGGAAAAAAGTGCCCCTAAGAGTCTTAGAAACACAATATGTTAACTATGAAGCCTATGAGACACATCCTTAAGATACTTAAGAGAACGTTTTACTAAAATAAGAGGATATGTGAAGCATGACACAAGGTCACGTTGTGGTATTCATCTAGGGGATGAGGTAGGATGTAGGATCCCAGATAACTTCATTCACTTGCAGTTGCCTTGGTAGGAATTTCTGGAAGGTTAGGCTTAGCTGGAGATATTGTCCCAAATATACCTGCACATGGCCTTTCCATCATGGAGGCTTCAAAATAGCCAGATTTCTTACATGGAATAGCAGGGGTCCAAGAGAAAGTATTCCAGTAAATAATGTAGAAATGCATGGTCTTTTTTGACCTAAATTCACAAGTCACATGGTGTCACTTCCACTGTTTTCTATTGGTCAAAGTGTCAAAAAACACTGAGATTTAAAGGGAAGGGACTTAGAAGTGTTCATAGACTTGTTTAAAACCACCATCGGGGTCCACAAGGAAAAATTTCCACAGAAAAAGATATTTAATCTAAGATTTAAAAAGAAGGGGAATTAGGTGAAGGAATAGAGGTGAAGGGGGAAGGATGTTCAAGGCAGAGATGAAGGCAGAGGTTAAGTGTAGACATCCTGGGCCCTTCAAGAGGTCTGAGGACTGTGTAGACAAAGCTAAGGAGTTTGTATTATGTTCTGAGAGCAGCATGGAACTTCACTTTCGGCAACTCTAACCCAGACCATCTAAGAAAAGGGATTCTGGGAAATGTAGTTCCAAACATAACTAAGTTGTCAACAGATCCATACAGTACATTATATACTGTATCTCTGGGTGTTAAACTGCCTCTGGAAAGCAGAAAATCTCTAAAATCACTTCTATTTTGAAATACTCTGGGTTTCCACTGGTCAGCATCTTAAATACTATTGCAATGGGCTTCCCTGGTGGCGCAGTGGTTGAGAGTCCCCCTGCGATGCAGGGGACACTGGTTCGTGACCCGGTCCGAGAAGATCCCGTATGCCGCGGAGCGGCTGGGCCCGTGAGCCATGGCCACTGAGCCTGCGCGTCCAGAGCCTGTGCTCTGCAACGGGAGAGGCCACAACAGTGAGAGGCCCGCGTACAGCAAAAATAAATAAATACTATTGCAACAACCCATTAAGTCATACAATGGTAGAGATTTTATTGTTGGGATTCAAGAAGAGGAAATATATAAGAAAGGTTGAGCATATGGATTTTGGCCTAAGATCTTTATTGCAACCTTTGACAATGTTACAACACAGACTTTACTGGAAATAAAATTATCCAAGAAAATTGTGCATAAATTAAAATCATTTCAATCCAGATTAGCCCTGCCCCTTCTGACATCTGCCCTTCCCAACATCACCTCTTATTCTTCCCAGAATGCTTCATTCATTCATACCTGCTTACCTAGTTTTCCAGAGGAATCAGGCTTTCTCTTGATTTTAAGTTCTTTGTAACTTTTCTGTCCTCTTGACTGGTTAAATCCACTAGGATTCAGTGTCAATACCAATTCCATAAGGATACCTTTCCTGAATGGCTTCCTGTTTGAGCCTGGCTTATTGGCCATTCTAAGTGATATTATTACTTGCATTTCTCCTGTTATAGTCCCTTTAATATTGCACTTTAACTGCCCATTTATTTTCTGGGATTCCCACTAACTTTAAGTTCTTCAAAGGCAGAAATTGTGCCATTGTGTCCTCAGTATCTGGCTTGGTGTATGGCAGCTCGGTGCTATATATGTGAATGAATCCATCTAAAATAAAACAACTCTAAATTAGTATAGTCAATTGGGTGGACCACTCCTATTTCCATTCTGCAGATGAGAAAACTAAGGCTCTGCATGATGGATCTTCTCCCAGACACAGTGTAGAGGGGCTGGGACAGAGGCAGAGCCCCTCCAAGGCTGATCAGGGGCCTTCCCCGGGGACGTGTAGCTAAGGCAGCATGGAGCTGTGTCACATGCCTTTCCCCTGAACTTTCACAGGAGATTAGCTCTTGATTCTGGGAGAACTGAACTGAACAAGTGGGAAGAAAAGATGTTTGTAACTAACACCAAAGAAAAGTCTGTTTGTTCTCAAGACACTGAGCATGTTGTTCAACCCAGTGAGTTCATCCATGCATTTTCTTGGACCCTGCAAGGGTCATAATGGCAGCAGGGTGACAAGCTACTCTGTTCAAGTCAGGCCCATTCAGGCTGCCCCCAGGGCAGTATTAATTTAAGCAGTTGCTTTTCTTTCTTTCCCTGGGAGAAAAGAAAAGAAAAGAAAAGGAAGAGAAGAGAAGAAAAGAAAAGGGAAGAGAAGGGAAGAGAAAAGAGAGAGAAGAGAAGAGAAGGGAAAAGAAAAGAGAGGAAAGAAAAGAAAAGAAAAGAAAAAAGGGAAAGAGTGTATGTGCATTTTGCTTATTTTCTCACTTGTACTCTTTCTCTCTCTCTCTCTCTCTCTCTCTCTCTCTCTCTCTCTCTCTCTCTCTCTCTCTCCTGCCTTTGGGCAGAGACAACCCCCTGCTGTCCTCATTCTCAATACTAACTCTTCTTCCCTAGCTTGGCATTGAAGCACAGGAATGGGGCTTCTGGCAGAAATAAGGGGTCCAGCTTGAAAACAGGGAGGCCTCCAGCTCCACCCTGGAAATTAGCTCCCAGGATGCCACAGGAAAACAGAGGGCAATGGAGGGCCCCAAGCCTCCTAATCTAGGTACACAGGAGTTAGGAATTCTAATCCTTGATTCAATCTGATTACTGCTGAGGATCAAAATCCTATAAGCCCTTTAAGGTGAGGGCCCAGTTCTGGGGAGTTCTTATCCTAATGCCCAGAACAGCACATGACCAATTAGATGAAGGAAAAAAAAATGTCTCCTTAATCAGCCAAGCATATAAAGACTAACATCCAAGGATGAGTATTGCCATATTATTTATAGAATTTAAAACTGGACATAGCCTTAAATATCTACAATAAAGATTACTTAGATATATTTGTGGACTGTACATAGGGGGTGAATCTATGCAATCATGTGGCAGAGAATATTTGATATAGGAAAATTCTTCATTATTAAGGAAAAAAGAACACATAGTGATTGATCCCAAATTAGAGAAGGCACATAAGTATCTATAAAAGAAAAAAAAAGCATATGTAGTTAGGTATAATTTTTGAAATCATTTTTTCAAATTTTTAACAATAAACATGTCTAATTTTTATAAGCAAAAAACCAATTAATACTGTTTAAAATAAGTTCTGATTACAGTAGTTCACATGGAAAAGAACAAAGCATGGGGGGGCCTGTTCTTCTAACTGCTTGGAAACCAAATAATTAGCAAGCATTTACTCTGAGAAACTGAGAGGCTGACAAAATGATTTGCACAGCCATGCATGACAAGAACCCTAGGTTCAATCTCCCTTCAAGTCAGAACCTATTTCTAGGAGATCATCTGGCATCAGTATTTAATACTCTAGTGTTACCAGAAGTCAGTTTATTGTGCTTTATCTCTTTCTGATATTTGCACTATAAGTCTTATCTCCAGTAAGACCATAAAGGCACTGCCATTTGCTAAGGAACTTCACATGTCCAGGAGGGTATCAAAGGCATGTATAACTGGTTTTATGATGAGAGCCTTAGGTTCGGATTCAGAATCCTGGGCCTTGAACCACAGCTTTGCCAGTTACTCTGTGCCTTATTAAGCTTACTCAGTTCTCTGAGTTTCAACTGCTTCATCTTTAAAATGAAGATGATAATAACTACCTCTGCATGTGATCATGAGGATTTATTCATTTAACCAAGAAGTATTTAATGAGCATCAACTTTGCTAGACATTTAGGATATGAGTTTCAATCCCTGTTCTAACACTGTTTATCTCTAGTAGAGATAGAGGCAGATTCACAGAAAATTACAAAAGAGTGTGGCAATTACTATGACAGGGACAACACTGCAGGAGCCCATAAGAATGGTACCTAACCCAGAACAAGTAGGAATAACTAAAATAAAGCACACAGGTTGAGTAGAAATTTTCCAGGCAAAAATGAGGTTAAGATAGTTCCAGGAGGGCTGGAAATATTTCCAAAATATTTCCAAAATTGAGAAATATTGACCAGTTTAATGAAAATTCAGTAGTTTTAAATTGGTTGAACACATTCACATTCACCCAAAGTGTACTACTTAGTGAAGACCTCATGCTGTCAGTTTTGGGGTTAGGACACAACATACTCAATAATTTTATTGATGACTTGTATAAGATATAAAGAGTTTTCTCATCAAAATTTGCTAATGATGGGTAGGTAATTGAAAGAGCCCATTAATACCCTGGATAGTGTATCCAAAAATATCTTAGCATTTCAGATTGTAAAAAATAACGATAATAATTTTTCCTACTATAAGCAATCAGCTTTTAATGATGAGTACTACACTGAAAATTGAAAATGCACATAATTTATATCTGAAGAAATACAATCTTTCCTGTATGGTAATGCATATGTATTATATAAATAATAATTTTTTTAAGTTTCTCATGTCATCACCTGGGTCATTTTCCTTACTTTTGTTCTCCCCAGCTCCCCAGAGTTGGATGATACATGGACCATGCCCATCTTATGACATTGCCTTGGGTCCAGATATAAGTGTACACATAAAAACATAAGGAAGATGTGCATGGGAACCATGTTCAGGTGTTTTGGGGCCAAGGAGCTCAGTATAGTCAACAGTGAGTTGTGATCATGGTGCAGTAGAAGTGTAATATATAAGGCCAAGAGTTCATAGTCTCACTCTATATGAGAGTGGTGGGCCCATCTATGGATATTATATTCAGTTCTGGGCATCAAACCTTAAGATAGACATTGATAATCTGGAATCTGTTTACGGGACAGAATGTGGAGATTACTTAAAACTATCAGGGGTAATGATGGGAGCAATAAAGCAGTTTATTTAAAGAAGATTGACTCAACAAGACAGGCCAGTTATCTTCAAATATAAAAAGTCATGCAAATGGAATTAGATTTACTCTCTCTGGCTTCAAAGTGCAGAACCACAAAGTGTAGAAACACTAATGGGACACTTTCCAGATCAGTAAAAAGGATACTGCCATAATAAAGCTGGCTAGAGATGGAATAAGTTCCTCCAGAGGGGATGAGTTCCCTATTATTGTGTAAGTAGATATTGAATGACCTCTTGTAGGTGATACTCTAGAAAACAGTCAAGCATTGAAAGGATAATTAGACTACACAAACCTTAAATTCTCTTCCCAAGTAAAGATGCTATATGTCTGGCATACTCAGAGTTAATAATAATTTCATCATTACCATCCTTATCAACAACAACAAAATCAAAATCTACTCTTACACTCTGGAGATATGCTATCCATTATGGTAGACACTACAGCCACATGCGGCTATTGAGCATTTGAAATGTAGCTGATTTAATTTGAGATATGATATAAATGTAAAATACAGGCTAGATTTAATAATTCTTTATACAGATTTCATGTTGAAATAATAATATTTGGGGTATGCTGTGTTAAATAAAATCTATTGTTAAAGTTAATTTCACATGTTTCCTTTTTTGTGTGTGTGTGGAAACTTTAAAATTACATATGTGGCTGGCCAAGAAGAAGGCTATCACTCCTGCCTTGACCCAAGTTAAGATACACACACACAGTCTTGGGCAGAGATTTTCTTTGGCTTTTCCACATTCATTAGGACAGCTTATGGGCCTACAGGAAACCCAACAGCCAGGGCCTTGCACCAAACCGGACTATAAACCATGATGGGGAACAAACTGTGCTGAACTCAGAAACAAGCCCAAATGGATCAAAAGGTTTAAATTTCCTAAAACACTCGGCTGAAATATGACCAAGGAATGTCTTCAAATTGGAATTGAACCTACCTACATATTTCCTAAAACTAGTGAACAACCATATCACGCTGAGCCAAAATTAACTGGATTTGGGTCCTTGCTTGTAACCAAGTACAAAAT
The DNA here is from genome assembly GCF_951394435.1 of Stenella coeruleoalba. NCBI lineage: Eukaryota > Metazoa > Chordata > Mammalia > Artiodactyla > Delphinidae > Stenella > Stenella coeruleoalba. Next base: position 70,957,289 of record NC_137154.1, read on the forward strand.
ATTTACCAACTCTGTGTATTTTGGCTTCTGGCATAGAGAGTGCTTTTAGAGTAAAATGAGTAAAGTCAGCACTCTTTTCTACTAAGCAAGCATAAATGGGTGTTCGCTGTTCATGAGTAGGTGGAACTGCCATATCCACATTAAGACAACCTGCGAAGATGGGGTGACCTTTTCACATGATCTCAGACTGCAAAGGTCAAAGAGCTCAAGGTTGAAGACCACACCTCTGGAGTCAGAGGTTGTTTGAGTCATGGCTCTTCCCGCTGACTAGCTATGCCTCTTGCAGGTTATACAGGTTAGTTCTAAAGATAAGAGAGTCCCCTTATCTATATAGTAGACATGATACCACCTACTTCAGAATTTCGTAACTTCATATATTTATTATGAAGAGTATAATGATAGTATATGTGTGTATATATATGGCACTTAATAGCATGTACCATCATCATCATCATCATCATCATCACTATCCTCGGTTAGACTATGAGTTCCTTAGGGTCAGGGTTGTGCCTTTATTCATTCATTGTTCAACAACTATTCATTCAGGGCTGACTGTGTACCAGCCCTGTTCTGGGTGCTGGGGATTTGGAAGGGACAAGACTGGCAAAGTCCCTAAGCTCTTGGAATTCACATTCTACTAGGAATCATACCTAAATTAGTTTACAAAAAAATCTATTTTCAGCAGTGATGAGTGCTAAGAAGGAAGACAGCAAGGTAAGGGAGTAGAGGGTGGCACAGGGAATGGTGAGGGATGTTATTTTCCACTAGGACGTCAAGGTGACTTCTGATTGAAGTGAGGCAGAGAAATTGATGAAGTTCTGAAGGAAGCACATTCCAGGAAAAGGAAACAGCCAGTGTGCAGGGGAAAGAGCATGGTGCTTTGAAGAAGAGTAAGAATGAACAGGTGGTTGAAAAAATTGGACAAGGTATGACATGGTCAGATTGTTGGTTTTAGCTAGATGGAAATTATTGGTGGTCTGAATCAGAGCGTTTTCAATAGAGTTCAGAGATACAAATGTGACTGGAGTGGGTTAAAGAGACTATAAGAGGCTAGGAGTTAGAGACATATAATATAATATAATATAATATAATATAATATAATATAATATAATATAATATAATATAATCCAATATTATTCTTTGGAAGAGTTTTGCTATAAATCAGGGCAGAGAAATGGGTCAACAGTTAAGGTGGGAGACAATAAAGCAAATTGTAGTTAGATGAGAATGATTCTGCAGAGTGGGTAAACTGTCAATGCTGGAGAGAGAGGGGATAAAGCAAAATCCTTGAGTAAATGAAAGAAGATCAGAAGCAGTGCCCAGGGGAGGGACAGGGACTGGTAGCAGCAGGACACTTTTCTGTGCATAACAGGAAAGTGGGCAGAATGTGTGGGTCTGAACACAGGCAGGGCAGTCGTTTTGGTGGTGGATAGATGACAGAGTTCTCCTGGCTTCCATCTGCTCAGGAAATAAGATGTGTTGAGAGGGAGGAGACAGTTAGTAGGGTCACATGTGCCATCTTACCTCTTGCACCTGAGCAGAGCCTACGCAGAGGTTCTCAGAAATCTTGGTTGATTACCCAAAAGAGTTCAGCTACAAGACCTGTAGGAAGAGAAAATACCCACTTCCCCTCTAGCTGTATTCCCACCTCTCCCCTGTCTTACTCTCTCTTGCACCTGCTGAGCTTTATTCACGCTGACAACATTTCAGTTCAGCCCAACAAGCATTTACTAAGTGCTTTCTCAGTGACATACCTGTACTAGGTCTGACCATATGGAATTGAATAGATAAGGATGAGGAGTTCATCCTCTTGTCTTAGGTCCAAAGAGTACACAATAAATTACAGTCCTGATGATAAGTGCTTTGACAAAAGTCCCCAAGAGAGGGGCCTTAGCCATTTGGAGGATCTCAGAAGATTATTTCTGCCCTGAGTCTCCAACCCTATCCAAGTTTTTCTTCCTTTATCTTCTCCAGCCATTTTAATCAGTCCTCACTTTTAATGACCTTCTCAAATCTCACCTCCACAATTAGAAGTGATCTTTCACTGTCCTGGTTTTAAAAGGGCACATAATGCTGTCTGCTCCAGCCCAGTGCCAAGGGCTTCCAAGTGCTTCCCTCAGGAAAGGTGTCTCTGGTGTCAGCAACTTGATTCCAAGCCAGGACTGTGGATAAAGGAAGAGTTCATAGTTCCTATTGGGCCTTTCCATTGCAGCTGCCAATGGGGAGCAGTGAGCATGGGAGGGACGAGGGAGGGGTCAGGCTAGGACCCCATCCATATTCCTCTTGTGCGGCTCTGTGGGGCTCTGCTGAGCGCTCAATTTCATTTAAGATGCTTGAACTGAGCAAAGAACCAAAGCGGCTGTCCTGAGGGGAGGCCTTGGGCAAAGCAAGCATGCTGCCAGGCACATTTGCTTGAGGGAGAACAAGAATGAACATTGTAGGACTGTTTTGCAGGACCAACCACCAACTTCAGCAGGTGGAATAGCAGGCCAGAGACTCTGTGAACTGTCCCAAAGCACAGGGAGCATCATTAAAAGGGCTCCGGTTTATCACCGGGAATATTGATTGCAACATATTCTTAGCAGTAATTTCTTATAGGAGTGGGGCTGTAAATGCCATTTTTGGCTTCTTTTTTTACTTATTTGTACTTTCCACATGTTATATCATAAGCATGGGATTCTTTGATCACAAAAACGTAAAGCAATGCAAAAAAGAATTTCAAATCTTGTAAAAAAAAAAAAAAAGGGCAGTGGGGGAGGCCCTGGTTTGTGTTTTGCTCAAAGCCATAGCAAATATTTGCTGCATTCCCTTATGGATATAATACCAAAGAACATGCTTAGAAAGCTCCACCCACATCCATACAATATCATCCAACAGCCACCCAGGTATCCTGCCTGCTTCCTACCCCACATGAAAAAGGTAGTCTGAGTATGTTTATGCAGATTTTAATTTCCTCCCTTTTTCCCCTTTTCCTCTCTTTTCTTTCCCACTCCTTCCTGACAAAAGAAATGCCTCAGAGCAAAGCCCAGTGGCTTGAAAGGCTAAGAATAAAAATGATATGGAAAAAGGAATTTTTCTGAGTCCAGTTCATGTTGAGATTAGAATAAAGATATAGACATTTGGTGTGCTGACTCTGCTATCATAGATTTACTGGCATGATAGCCCAGGGCTGGGGGCCAAGGGTGAGCTCATGCAGTAATTTCTTTACCTACACAAGAGTGGAGCTAAAAGCAAAATGCAATCCAAATCGCTTCACTAAATAGGCTGAGAGAGCGTGAGGGGAAGAAATTCCCTCCTTAAAGCTATAATTGCTTCTCAAATCCCACTTTTTTCTTGTTCTGAAACAACACAAAGATCACAAATTTTTCATCTAGACAAAATAAAAATGACTGTTGCTATAAAATCCAAGTAGCCTGTTCAGTTCCATTAAGCATGTGGAAAGCCCCACTCAGATGTACTAATTCCCAACAAGGGTTGAAAGGAGTGGATGGTACCTGCTTCATGCCAAGGTCTCGACATCAAAACTTGACATGCTTCTGTGATTGAAGTACCCAAAAAAGTAGGAACACAAAGTGAAAATCATGTCTTTTTTTCATATTCTTTTTTCCAGGAAGCCTTTGGTTGTCTTAAAATTTGTGACTTCACCCCTCATCCTTCTCACACCCATCTTCTTGCAGTTTGAGTAAAGGCCTCTGTTTTTCTGAAACATCTTTTTTCTGGCCCTCCCAAGGGGCCTGGAAACATTGAGAACCTGGAGATTTAAGCTCAGGTGCCTGGCATATATTGGTATTCCATAAATATTTGTTGAACAAGTGAATGTATGAATGCATGAATTGACCATCTTATTTCATTTCAACATAATGATTAGTCATAATCATATGATATTTGCTTCCCCTGAGATGAGATACAGATTCAAGGTAGGCTTAGAAGTATCCTAAGATGATAGATCAATTCTAGGCCATGAAGAGAAACATAAGCGTGTTCATGGTATGAAGAGCAAGACAGAGGATACCTTGACCATCCCTACACTCTGTCCTTTGCTCATCTTTTAGGAGTTCCTAACATACCCTGAGTATTGGTCTGATTTAGTATGCTCAGTTTTCTGTTCTCAAGGAGACACCTGAGGTCTGGTGGGAGTCAAACTTTCTCAGAAGAATTAAACTTGCAATAAACATCTCGGTCTGAAAACTTAGAGCTACTTGCTTCCCTTTCCATATCCCATGGTCTTCCCAAGTATTTACACTCCATCCACTGAGGCATGGTGATCTCAGACAGGCCAATTCTATCTCCATCTCAGAGCTGTGTCTTTTAGGAAGAAACACAAGGCCTCAGCTATCCACCTCTGTCCCCAGCCCTGTAAGATGCTGATTTCTATCCCTGGGACATCCAGCCTCTCTGTAGAAGGACATACAGCCTGTTTCCCCCAACAGACATAGGGCTCACAGTCAGTTGTTGCAGTGTCCATGATGAATTTGAAAGGTCTTAGGAAGCAAGCTTAACAGGGTTATAGAATCCATTTACTAGAGGTGTTTAGAGCCTGACTCATGATACCATTGATGCTTTACTAAAACTTGGTCTAAATATAAAACTCTTAGAGGAAAACATAGGCAGAACACTCTATGACATAAATCACAGCAAGATCCTTTTGACCCACCTCCTAGATTAATGAAAATAAAAACAAAAATAAACAAATGACTCCTAATGGAACTTAAAAGCTTTTGCACAGCAAAAGAAAACATAAACAAGACGAAAAGACAACTCTCAGAATGGGAGAAAATATTTGCAAACCAAGCAACTGACAAAGGATTAATCTCCAAACTTTACAAGCAGCTCATGCAGCTCAATATGAAAAAAAACAAACAACCCAATCCAAAAATGGGCATAAGACCTAAATAGACATTTCTCTAAAGAAGATATATAGATTGCCAACAAACACGCGAAAGGATCCTCAACATCACTGATTGTTAGAGAAATGCAAATCAAAACTACAATGAGGTATCATCTCACACCAGTCAGAATGGTCATCATCAAAAAATCTACAAACAATAAATGCTGGAGAGGGTGTGGAGAAAAGGGAACTCTCTTGCATTGTTGGTGGCAATGTCAACTGATACAGCCACTATGGAGAAGAGTATGGAGGTTCTTTAAAAAACTAAAAATAGAACTACCATATGACCCAGCAATCCCACTACTGGGCATATACCCTGAGAAAACCATAAATCAAAAATAGTCATGTACCACAATGCTCATTGCAGCTCTATTTACAATAGCCAGGACATGGAAGCAACCTAAGTGTCCATCGACAGATGAATGGATAAAGATGTGGCACATATATACAATTGTTTGTTACTCAGCCATAAAAAGAAACAAAATTGAGCTATTTGTAGTGAGGTGGATGGACCTAAAGTCTGTCATACAGAATAAAGTAAGTCAGAAAGAGGAAAACAAATACTGTATGCTAACACATATATATGGAATCTAAAAAAAAAAAAAGGTTCTGAAGCACCTAGGGGCAAGACAGGAATAAAGACGCAAAGGTAGAGAATGGACTTGAGGACACAGGGACGGGGAAGGGTAAGCTGGGACAAAGTGAGAGAGTGACATGGACATATATACACTACCAAATGTAAAATAGATAGCTAGTGGGAAGCAGCCGCATAGCACAGGGAGATCAGCTCAGTGCTTTGTGACCATCTAGAGGGGTGGGATACAGAGGGTGGGAGGGAGACGCAAGAGGGAGGAGATATGGGGATATATGTATAGCTGATTCACTTTGTTATAAAGCAGAAACTAACATACCATTTTAAAGCAATTATACTCCAATAAAAATGTTAAATAATAATAATAATAAATAAATAAAACTTGATCTGAACTTTGCACAGCCACTGTACCTTGGCCTTAGGTGGCTTCAGTATCTGGCTTGGGAGGGGAACATAGTATGAGTCCTAGAGAAATAACAACTGTCAGCTTCCAACCATGAGTTGAAAGAGCATTGCTATGGTAGCAAGCATTGGGATTGGAATTAGGAGTCTTCTAAGTTTGAAAGAAGTTAAATGAGGAGTAAAATGTTGATGGGAAGGGCAGCCTGAGCTGGAATGCCTGAGTTGGTAGATGACTGATGTATCTGGTCAACTGAACAGTCTCATAAGACAGTTTTATATCTTTCTATCACTGCCTGTGCTCCCTGGCTTCTTCCTTTCCTTTCCTTTAATGACGTCTTGGGCAGATTCCAAAACTTCCCAGGGTACATAATTGTTCTTTTATTTTTTAACAAAAAGCCTATGTCGTCCAATTAAAAATTCCCAACTCAAACCAATTTACTCACTATCTCTTCCCCACAACTCCTGCATAGCTTGAGGGATTAGACTAGGAAGGGAGACAGCTCTTCCATGTCCTTTCCTACTCCAGCTCCTTGGAGAGTGGAGGAGACTGTGGTCCATGCCTGGGTCTGGAATATTTCCCCTAATTCTCTTTCAAAGGCTTAAGTTCTCTGCTTTTTTGAGGTTGGCTGTAAGAGCAGGGGTGGTGGGGCCTGTGGTGGTGGTCCCCTGCCTGGTGGACATTGCTGATTTTTTGGCTGACACTGATTTTGTGGCTAACACCTTCTGCTCTCTGGGAGACATCTTTATGATCTCCTCAGAGGATCTGGCTGGGCCTCCCCACAGCCCAGTTCCCTTACAGAATTCAGGTCCAGACATTGCTCCAACCAGGCAAGAGTCTCATAGAGATAGACACTAGCTCTAGACATGTTCCCAGTGGAGTGCAGTGGTGAAGGCCACGAGAACTGGAGTCAAGGACTGAGGTCCATTCCAGCTCCATTATTTTCTTAACTACTCTGATCCTCAGTTTTCCATCTATACGTTGGGGATAATGATGCTTGTCTCATAGAATTATAGAGAAAAGGACCATGAGCTTTGTGAAGTTCCACTGCCTGGGTTCAAACCCCAGATCCACTAGTTAGTCCCTACGTGTGTGATATTAGGCAAACCTTACCTCTGAGACTCAGTTTCCTTATCTGTAACATGAAATAGTATTTTTAACTCCTTCATAGGGTAGACATAAGAATTAAATAAGTAACGGTATGGAATGTACCTAGAACAGTACATGACAACAAAGCAAGCACTCAAAATGTCAGTTGTTATTATTCTGCAAGGAAAGCACTTAGCTTGAACCCTGGTACTTGATAGCTGCAGTTACAGAGCTAAGGAAGGAATATCTAGCCCTAGACCTCTGTGCTAAGGTTGGTATTCACACAGGGCATTTCTCTTCTTACTCCCCACTTGGTTTTAAACATTTCCTCGACCTTTGACAGTGCTCTTTTCACCACATTCATGCCTCTTTGGATTTGTCAGCTTCCTGTGGTCTGCCTGCAAACTCAGGAGCCTGCACAAGCCCAGGCAGCACTATTTCTGCCTCGAGAGCCAACAAAATCCACCCCCAGCTGAGCTGTCTCCCCTCAGAAAAAGGCCACTGTTTACCCAGAGGGTAGAGCTCTGAGCAAAGCTGTTTATCCTGTAGTCAGACTCCAAAGGCTTCCACTCAGCAGATTTCCTCACTGTCTGGGAGCTTAGGCCCAGTCAGTCATCGGTATTTCTGCATCAGCCACCGTGTGGGATCAGACAGAAATCTGAGGCAACTGATTTGTCAGCAACCAGCCTTGTACTTTGAGTTGTTTTTCCAGCGTGGATATGAATTAATACCTCCTCACCCACGTTCTCACATTCAGACTCCCTTGTGACCAAGAGACATAATAGCCTCTTCACAGTCTGCACCCTGCTTACCTGTCCTGTCTTATCTCCCCTGAGCCCCAGTCAAAACAAATTACAGATAACAGAGGAACTACACTCACCACTCTTGCAAACCTTCAGAAATGTTTCCTCTCCCTCTGCTGAGAATCTCCTTCCCTGCTGTTACTTCCACCCTTGACAAACTCATCCTCACCTTTCAGAATTCAGTCAAGCATCACCCTCCCTAAGATCCTTTCAGAATCTGGTTTGTCTATCCCTTTGCCAGATGGGTAAGGGATAACCAATTTTGGATTTTCCCACACCCTGTGGCTTAGACCTATTACTACATCATGTTTAACTTGTATTTTATCTTCCCCACTAGTCTGTGAATTCCTTAGGTGCAGATATTTCATGTTATATAGTTCTGTATCCCTAGTACAGAGTGCATAGCGATACACTTATATAGAGTTGATACTAAGTAAATAGAGAACCCTGAATGAATTTTCAAGATTGCTGCCTAGGGTAGTTTTGTTTAGTAGTAGCTCAAAGAACAAAAGGAATAAAGAAAAAAGAAAAAAGAAAAAAGAAACATATCTATCATGGAACTCATTAATGTACCCTGGATACACAGGGCAAATAAACCGAGCTCTCCAACCATAGAGAAGGTTCTGTGAAGGGATATAAATCTAGGAAGAAATCCTTATCTAAAACAATAAAAACTCCTTCCAGTAGATACCATCTTGGTCATTATCACCACCTGGATTGTTGGAAGAGGTTAAGATGGCCAATATATAAAAATCTTTCTTTTCCACACTATACCCATGTCAAAATGGTAAGTTCATATTTTTAAAATGATTAAAACCATCGCTTCTCTGACATATCCAGGCAGTACCAGTCATATTAGTGCCCATAGGAGTAGGGTGCTAATGCTTTTTCTATATATATATATATTTTTTTAAATTTTTATTTATTTTTTATTTTTGGCTGCATTGGGTCTTCATTGCTGTGCATGGGCTTTCTCTAGTTGCGGTGAGTGGGAGCTACTCTTCATTGTGGTGCATGGGTTTCTCATTGCAGTGGCTTCTCTTGCTGCGGAGCATGGGCTCTAGGCACACGGGCTTCAGAAGTTGTGGCATGCAGGCTCAGTAGTTGTAGCTCATGGGCTCTAGAGTGCAGGCTCAGTAGTTGTGGTGCATGGGCTTAGTTGCTCTGCGGCATGTGGGATCTTCCCGGACCAGGGCTTGAACCCGTGTCCCCTGCATCAGCAGGCAGATTCTTAACCACTGCATCACCAGGGAAGCCCCACTAATGCTTTTATTTCCTATCCAAGGACCTCTACAAAGAATGCCCCTATGTCCTCATGCTTCCTAATTTATGAGAGCCTTCCAATGAGATGCCTTCCCCCCCCACACACCTATCCAAATGCATATTTAGCTCTGCTCTTGTTGGGCTGTCCTCTGAAATAAAATTCAAGTTCCTTCTCTCAGCTGCAGCAAAAATAACTTCAGAGGAGAAGTACTTTTCATAAGCAATACTGTGAAGTAAGTATCTTCATGATCTCTAGTTTTATAGACATGGAAACTGAGGTTCACAAAAGCAGAATACTTGTTCAAATTTAAACAACCAGTTAAGAGAGTTAATATTTCATAGCACAGTAATTATGAGGATGAAGTTGGGAATCAGATGATCCTGGGCTGTAATTTTCTACTTATTAGCTACATGACTTAGGAAAACTAATTTGCCTCTCTGAGCTTTCATTTCCTTAATTGCAAAATAGGAATAAAATGCCCATTTAAATAAAAATTAATTAGTTACTTATTAAAGCATCTACCCAAATTATTAAAGAAGCACCTGAAAAGAGCTATTACGAATCTTAAATAAGCTCAATAATTTAAAGGAAAACATGAACACAATGGGTAGAGAAATGGTAGATATATGAAAATGTAAATAGAATTTCTAGAAATGAAAAATATAGTATGTGAAATGCAATATACACCAGATGATGGGATTACAGTAGATTAGAAACTGAAGAAAAAAACGAATAGTAAATTTGATAACAAATCTATAAAAGTTATACTACATGAAACATGCAAAGAAAAATAACCTGAAATAAGTTAAAAGATCCTCAGTAAGCTGGGGGCCCGTATCAAGCAATCACACAATGTAATACATGTAATTATTTCTTCAAGTGTGTCTCCAGAAAAGGAGACACACTTGAAGAAATAATAATAATAAATGTCCAAATGTGAATAAAACTACAAATCCATATATCTAAGAAGGTCAGCAAACACTAAATCAAATAAGCATAAAGAAATTCACACCAAGGCACATTATAATCAGTTGCTGAAAACCATTGACACCATGAAAATCACAAAAGCGCTTAGAGGAATAAATACACACATACATTACTTAGAGTAGAACAAAGATAAGAATGAGAGCAGGTTTCTTATCAGAAACTATATAATCTGAAGCCAATAGAGCCACATTTTTGAAACTAGTGAAAGAAAAATTTGTCATTCTGAAATTCTAAGCCTGCCAGGAATATCTTTCAAGAACGAAGGCAAAATAAAAACTTTATGACACAAATACTGAGATAGTTTATTAACAGTAGACCTGCACTCTGCAAAATGTTAAATGAAGTTCTGTAGGCGGAAGGAAATAACCAGAGAGAAATTTGGAGTAACGCAAAAGAGTAAAGAATGCCAGAAATGGGAAGTATTTTGGTTAATATTTATAAAATGTGCCCCTTTTTTTGTGTCTTAAACTCTTTAAAAAAAAAATGGAGAATTCCAAATCCTCTGTGGCAGTGTTAAATCTTTATAACCCATCCTTTGCACTGATTACAACTATACACTCTGGAAAATAGAGAAAAAATGACTGCCCGAGAACTCTCAGAAGTAATTAAGAACTCTTCTGCTTCTGGGAAGATGGAGTAGGCATATCTACCCTATTATTCCTACTGAGTACATTGAAAAATCCCTGGACATTGCATATAAGACAAATATAAGAAGACTCTGAAAAGTGGACAGAAAAAGGCAGACCAACTAGAGAAGCTGGGACCCAAAGAATTACACAGTGGTAAGTTCTTTGGAATTTATTTTGCCCCACTTAGCCCAGTTTGGATATTGGAGAAGGTGGAAATTTGGGAAGCCAGGAGACACAAACAAAAAAGCCCAGGAAAGCCTACATTCTTTGGCCAAAAGATGAGGAATAGGGAAGGTAAGGGAAACAGAAGATTTTTAGATAACCTTTTTACTTAAGGCAAATGTCACAGAAAAGACTATGGCCCTACCCCATCTCTGCCAGCAAAGGCTTGATGGAGAGCCTAGACTTCCACTCATGTCAGGCTATAAAGAGTCACCCAACCCCCCAACTCAGTGATGTCTGAGAGGGCCAAGTGGGGATGTGGGTTTTTCATCCCCACCAGATTGGAGCAAAGCATGCAGAAAACTAACAAAATTTTTCGCCAGCAAACCTATCCTAAAAAAATAGCTTAAGAAAGTTATCTGAACATAATGGAAATTACAGAACAAGGAATCTTGGAACATGAGAAAAGAAGAAAGCATGATATGGCTTGATGGTCTAAGTAGAAAATCCCAAAGAATCTACTAAAAATTTTGAGGACTAATGAGTTCAGCAAGGGTACAGGATAAAGATCAAAATACAAAAAGCAATTATATTTCTATAGAAATAGAAACAAACATGTAAAAACAGAAATTAAAAATACAGTGGCATATACAGTCACTCTGAAATAAATATTTGGTTGTTGGAGAACATCTAACAAAAACACGCAGGACTTCTATGCTGAAAACTACAAAATATTGCTGAAAGAAATCAAAGAGGACCCAAATAAATGGAGAACTAGTCTGTGTTCATGTATTAGAAGATTCACTATAGTTGTGTCAATTTTCCCCACATTGACATGAAGGTTTAGTGCAATTCCTATCAAAATCCCAGCAATATTTTTTGTAGATATAAACAAGATTATTCTAAAATTTACAAAAAGTCAAATAACCTGGATTTGTTCAAATAATTCTGAAAAGAAGAATAAAGTGGGAAGAATCTCTTTGCTTGATTTCAAGATGTATTATATAGTTATAGTAACAAGAATGTGTGATATTGATGGAGGAATAGACACATAGATGAGTGGAACAGAATAGGGAAACCAGAAATAACTCCCACACAAATGAGGCCAAGTGATTTTTGATAAAAATATAGGGAAAAACTCAGTGGAGGAAAGGTAATATTTTCAATGGATGGTGCCAGACCAATTGGTATTTTATCCATAGGCAAAAAAATGAACCTCAATATAAGCCTCACACCTTATATAAAAATTGACTCAGACTAGATTATAGACTTAAATGTAAAACATAAAACTGTAAAATTTTAGAAAATTACATAAGATAAAATCTTCAGGACTCTGGTTTGATAAAGACTTCCTAGACTTGACACCCAAAACACAATCCATAAAAATAAAATGAAATATTGGACTTTATCAAAATTTGAAACTTTTGATTTGAAAAAGATCCAGTTAGAAGGATGGAAATACAAGCTACAGAATGGAAAAAAAAAATATTTACAAAGCACATATCTGACAAATCTAGAGTATGTAAAGTATTAGCCAAACTAAACATGATCCAATTAGCAAATGGGTAAAGGACATGAAGAGATACTTCACTGAAGAGCACATACAGATGTCAAATAAGCACATGAAAAGATGTTCAACATCACTACCCATCAGGGAAATGCAAATTAAGACCTCAATGAGCTATCACTCACCGTTATTAAAACAGCTAAAATGATGGCAAGGATGTGGAAAAACTTGGTCTCTTATTTATTGCTGGTTGAAAGGCAAAATCGTATAGCCAATCTGGGAAATACTTTGGCAATTTCTTAGAAAACTAAATATACTCTTACCACATGAGCCAGCAATTGAGCTTTAGGTCATTTATCCCATAGAAATAAAAACTTATATTTGCACAAAACTCCACATATCATTGTTCATAGCAGCTTTATTTGTAATAGCCTAAAACTGGAAACAATCAAGACGTTCCTCAATAGGTGAATGGTTTAACAAATTATGTACTTACATACCACAGAATACTATTCAACAATAAAAAGTAATGAATTATTGATACATGAAACAGCTTGGATGGATCTCAAGATTACTATGCTAAGTGATAAAATCAAACTCAAGTTTCACAAACTATATGATTCATTTATATAAGATTATTGAAGAGATAAAATTATAGATATGGAAAGCAGATTAATGGTTGCCACTAATTAAGGATGATGGGGGGAGGGCTTGAATGTGACTATGAAGGGGTAGCATTAGGGACATCTTTGTGCTGATTGAATGGTTCTGTATCTTGTGGTCATGGTTACGTGAACCTACACATTTGATAAAATGACAGAACTCTACACAAACATTGTACCTATATGAACTTCCTGGCTTTGATATTGTACTATAATTATGTAAGATGTAACTTTTGGGGGGAATTGGATGAAAGGTACATGGGAACTCTCTGTACTATCTTTTCAACTTCCTGTGAAACCATAATTATTTTAAAATAAAAAGTTGAAGAAATTAAAAGAAGAAAGGTTATAAAGGGGAATCGAAACTTGGGGAAGTATCTGCATGGTGGTGAGTTTCCTGTTGTTATTTTCTCCTGATTCTTTTCTCTGAGGGGACCAGTCATCAAGCAGCACAGCATTGGCAACTAAAAGTCTAAAAAGAATCCTAATGTCTTTCTGGCCAGAGGAACTGTGGAAACCAGGTTATGCAAGCCAGAGTGAAATGGGGAGAATCTGAGAAAGGAAAAGTCAGGAGAATGCTGTCCCCTAATTCTGCTGAAGAAATCACATCTCAGCTTCTCTCCTACACAACATATATGTGAGACAGAAGTAAACCAACATAGCAAAGGCTTTGAGAATTTAACTGATATTTGAACCATCTCCACAAGTATCAGTTTAATCCTTGAACCATGCATGTGTGGGACAAACTGAAACCAACCTAGCAAAGGCTTTGAGAACTGAATTGAGAATTGAATGTCACTCACCAAAGGTGAGACAGACCTGACAGTCTGATCCTAACTGCATTGATTGTCAACTAAAACAAAATTATCAACAATCTCCAGAGGAATATAATAAAAGCCAGAGTCTACATAATATAACATTCATAACATATCCAACAATCAAAGAAACAGAAAAATATAACTTAAGGGAAAGACAATCAATAAACACCAACACTGAGATGACCCAGAAATTGGAATTAACAAAGACTTTAAAGTAGCTGTTATAGCTATGCTTAATGTGCATATACGTGAAATAAATACAAAGATAGAAAGTCTAAGAAGAGGAATAGAAACTATACAAAACATAATCAAATGGAAATTGTAGAACAAAAAACTACAGCCTCTGAAATAAAATGACACTGCATGGACTCAATACCAAAATAGAGATTACAGAGTAAAGAGAGTGAACTTTAAAACAAATCAATAGAAACTATACAATCTGAAAAATAAAGAGAAAAATTATTTTAAAAGGACAGAGCTTCTAAGACCTGTAGGACAGTATCATATGGTCTAACATACATAGAATTAGAGTCCCAGAAAGAGAGGAAAAAGAGTTTGTAAAAGAAAAAAATTAAGGAATAATTGCTGAAAACTTCCTGTGTTGGTTTCCTAGAGCTGCTGTAACAAAGCACTACAAACTGGGTGTCTTAAAACAACAGAAATATATTTTCTCACACTTCTGGAGGCTTGAAATATAAAATCAAGGTGTCAGTGGGGCCATGCTCCTCTAAGGCTTTGGGTAGAATCCTTCCCTGCCTCTTCCTAGTTTCTGGTGGTGGTCATAGATCTTGGTGTTCTTTGGCTTATAACTGCATCACTCCAATCTGTGTCTCTGTCATCACATGGTGCTCTTCCTTTGTGTGTTTGCATACAGATTTCTCTCTCCGTATAAGGAAACTGGTCATATTGGATTAGAACCTACCCAAATGACCTCATCTTACCTTAATTACATCAATCTTATTTCCAGCTAAGGTCACATTCACAGGTACCTGGGTTAGGACTTAAGCATATCCTCTGGGAGAACACAGTTCAGCCCACAACATTTCCCCAATTTGGTTCAAGACATAAACTTACAAATTCTAGAATCTTGGTAAAATCTAAACAGGATAAATTCAAAGAAAATCATGCCTAGATACATCATAATTGATGTACTTGAAATCATAATTGAACTTTCAGAAATCAAAGAAAAAGAAAAAACTTCAAGGCAGCTAGAGAAAAATAACACATAATATATAGGGGAACAAGAATATGAATGACTGCATATTCTCATGAAGAACAAGAAAACAAAGGACCAACATCTTTAATGTAGTGGAGGAAGATAATCCATAAACCTAGAATTCTAAATTCAGCAAAACTATTCTTCAGAAATGAAGGTGAAAGACATTTTCACATGAGTAAAAGCAAAGAGAATATGCCACCAGAAGATATACTCTTAAAAAAAAATAAAACGCTAAAGGTAGCTCTTCAAGCTGAAAAAAATAAAATGTCACTGGAGGGAAACTTGGATCATCAGGAATGAAGGAAGAGTGTCAGAAATGGTAATTATCTGGGTATATATAAAAGACTATGCTTTGAACTTCTAGTTTCCAGTTCTATATATAAGGAGCTTGGAAGTCACCACTCTCTCCTAATAAGAAATAAAAAGCTAAACAGAATGAAAAATCAACAACTCTTCTTGGATCCATAGTTAGTGGAAAACACAGGGCAAACCACTGTCCCTAAACTAGAAACACACACAGGCAAATACAGGGAGTCACAGGCTTACAGGAGCAGAGATCCACCAGCAGAAACAGCTATGGGAACCAGTGCTGGATTAGGAAATCCTGAACTGTAACTGACGAATTGCTGGGGGAAATTCAGTGTTCAGTGTGGAGAAGTCTGAGAGTTAAACACTTCAGGAGGACTCAGTCATAGGGAGCACCCCCACAATATTGTGAGATTCATTTCCAGGTACTCGGTCAACTTCCCTCAGTAAATAACAGAGAAAAATCCCCTCACGCTTCTGGCAGGGGAAAAGAAAAATGAACAATTTTGAAATAAGCTGGAGCACTCTTTTTCTCAACAAGGACTGCCCTCAAGGGGAAGTAGTTAACCAGCGTCTTATCTGCTTAGGTATTACCAGAATCTAACTGACCTGGGGGCGGGGAAATACCTAACTCCAGCCATCTCTAGCCATCCTGTTCTACCTAATGGGGGAGTGAAAACTGAGAAACACTTGTGAAGTTCACACGGCAGAAGCATAGGCTCACTAAATGACTGAGACCTAATCATAGGACTATAAAACACTTTACTCACCACACCTCACCACCCCAGTACGAAAGACCTATTTACAGCAGTTCTTTTTACCCAGTACATCATGTTCAGCTATCAAGAAAAAATTACAAGGCATACCAAAAGAAAGAAAACACAATTTGAAGAGACAGACACTTGGATCAAAAAAGAAATCCCAAGAGTACTTTAAAAATATTTTGAACTAAGTGAAAATGAAAATGCGACTTATCAAAATTTGTGGGATGCATTAAAAGCAGTGCTTAGACCGAAATTTATAGCATTGAATGCATATACTAAAAAGGAAGAAAGATCTAAAACCAACAATCTAAGTTTCCACCTTAGGAACCTAGAAAAAGAAGAGCTCATTAAACCCAAAGTAAGCAAATGAAAAGAAATAAAAATAGAGCAGAAATCAATGAAATTGAAAACAGGAAATCAATAGAGAAAATCAATGAAACCAAAAGCTGGTTGTTTGAAAAGATCAATAAAATCTTTATATAATATAAAGGTAATATAAATCTCTAACCAGGCTAACTAAGAAAAAGGGAGAGTATACTAGTTACTAACATCAGAAATGAAAGGAGGGACATCTATTTTATTTAGATCTCAGTACAGATCCCATTGTCATTCAAAGGATAATAAAGGAATATAATGAAAAATTCTACGCCCATAATTTGATAACATACATGAAACGGACCAATTCTTTGAAATGCACAATTTGCCAAAACTCACTCAAGAAGAAATAGACAATCTGAGTAAGTCCATACCTATTAGAGAAATTGAATCAATAATTAATAACCTTCTAAAACAGCACCAGCTTAGATGAGTTCAATAGTGAATTCTACCAGACATTTAAGGAAGAAATTATACCAATTCTCTACAATTTATTTCAGAAGACAGAAGCAGAAGAAATACTTCCTCACTCATCCTATGAGGCCAGCATTACCATTACCTTAATACCAAAATCAGACAAAGATGCAATAAGAAAACTACAAACCAATATCTCCCATGAGCATAGATGCAAAGATTCTCAACAAATATTAGCAACCAGAATCCAACAACATATAAAAAGAATTATACAACATAACCAAGTGAGATTTATCTCAGGTATGCAAAGCAGGTTCAACATTTGATTTTCAAATAATGTAAGCCATTATATAAACAGACTAAAAAGAAAAACTACATGATCATATCAATAGATAGAGAAAAACTTGACAAAATCCAACACCTATTCATGACAAAAACTCAGTAAACTAGGAATACAGAGGAATTTCCTTAACTTAATAAAGAATTTCTATAAAAACTTATAGCTAACCTCATATTTAATGGTGAGAAAGCAGGTACCAGGGAAAGACTGTCTTTGTTCACAGATGACATGATCATCTATGCAGAAAACCCAAAAGAATAGACAAAAAAAAAAAAAAATGAACAAACAAACAAAAACCCCTGGAACTAATAAGATATTATAGCAAGGTTGAAGGATATAGGGTTAATATACAAGTCAATCATTTTCAATACTCAAGCAATGAACAAGTGAAATTTGAAATAACAGAGTATCATTTAATATTAATATAAACACCCCAAAATATGAAATACTTAGGTATAAATCTAACAAAATGTGTTTAAGATCTATATAAGGGACTACAAAAATCTGATGAATGAAATCAAGAACTAAATGAATGGAGAGCTATTCCATGTGTAGGGATAAGGAAGACTCAATATTGTCAAGATGTTAGTTCTTCCCAACTTGATCTATAGATTCAATGCAGTTACAATCAAAATCCCAGAAAGTTATTTTGTGGATATTGACAAACTGATTCTAAAGTTTATATGGAGAAGCCAAAGACCCAGAATAGCCAACACAATATTGAAGGAAAAGAACAAGGTTGGAGGACAGATACTACCCTACTTCAAGACTTACTATAAAGCTATAGTCATCAAGACAGTGTGATACTGGAGAAAGAATAGACAAATATATCATTGGAACAGAACAAAGAGTCCAAAAAATAGGCCCATGTAATGTAGTAAACTGATCTTTGACAAAGGAGCAAAGACAATACAATGGAGCAAAGACAGTCTTCAACAGCTGGTGCTGGAACAACTGGATATCTGCATGCAAAAAAATGAATCCAGACATAGATCTTACACCTGCCAAAAAAAAATAGCATAAGAGAAAACCTAGATGACCTTAGATATAGCAATGACTTTTTAGATAAAACATCAAAGGCATCATCCAAGAAAAAATTGATAAGCTGGACTTCATTAAAATTTAAAATTTCTGCTCTGTGAAAGACAATGTCAAGCAAATGAGAAAGGAAGACACAGACTGAGAGAAAATATTTGCAAAAGATACATCTGTTATCCAAAATATACAAAGAACACTTGAAACTCAACAATAAGAAACAACTCGATTGAAAAATGGACCAGACTTTAACAGAAACCTCACCAAAGAAGATAGATGATAAATAAGCATATGAAAAGATGCTCTACACCATATGTCATCAGGAAAATGAAAATTAAAACACCAATGACATAAGCACTACGCACCTATTAGAATGGCCAAAATCCAGAACGCTGACAACATCAAATGCTGGTGAGGGTGTAGAGCAATAGAAACTTTCACATATTATTGTGGGAATGTGAAATGGTACTGACACTTTGGAAGATAGTGTGGTAATTTCTTACAAAATTAAACACACTTTTACCATGCAATCCAGCAATCGCATTCCTTGATAATTACCCAAAGGAGCTGAAAACTACATCTATATAAAAACCTGCACCTAGATGTTTATAGCAGCTTTATTCATAATTGCCAAAAGTTGGAAGCAAATAATATATCCTTCAGTAAGTTAATAGATAAATAAATCGTGGTACATACAAACAATGGAATATGATTCAGTGTTAAAAAACAATGGGCTATCAAGCCATGAAAGGACATGAAAGAAACTTACATGCATGTTACCAAGTGAAAGAAGGAAATCTGAAAAGCCTACATACTAAATGATTCCAACTAGAGGACATCCTAGAAAAGGCAAAACTATAGAGACAGTAGTAGAAAGGTCCAGGTTGAGAAAGGAAGGATGAATAGATGGAGGAAAGAGGATGTTGAGGGCAGTGAAAACACTCTGTATGATACAATAAAGATGGATTGTCTACACCCGTAAAATATACAGCACCAAGGGTGAACTGTGATGTAACCTATGGACTTTGGGTGACTAGGATAGGATGTATCAATGTATGTTCATCAGTTTTAATAAATGTACCACTCTGATGGTGGATGTTGGTAATGGGGGAGGCTGTACATGTGGGGGCAGGAGGTATATGGGGAAGATTTATATCTTCCCCTCAATTTTCTGTGAACCTAAATCTGCTTTAAAAAATAGTCTTTAAAAAAAGACTGTTTTCCTCTTTAGCCCTTTAAAATACATATGACTGTTTAAAGCAAAAGCTATAACATTGTCTGTGGGGTGTTCAATACATGTAGGAGTAATACATATGACCACTGTAACATGAAGAACAGTGAGGGGATATAAAGGGACATATATGATTGCCAAGTTTCTATATTTTATATGATGTAATATAATATTAACTGTAAGCAGATGTGAAAGTTTAGGTATGTAAATCCCTAGAGCAACCACTAAAAATTTACACTTGAAAAAAGTCTAAGCGACAAAATTAATAAAAAATAGTAAAAAAAAAAAAAATACATTAAATAACCCAAGAGAAGGAAGAAAACATGGAACAGAGGAACAAAAAATGAAGTGACAAACAGAAAAAAAGTTACAATGGTAGTCTTAAACTAAACCACATAAAAACATATTAAATGTTAATGGTGTAAGAAGTCTACTATGACAGAGTTCATAAAAAACTGCGACTCACTACATGCTTCTTACAACAGACACATTTAAAATATAAAGACACAGATAGGTAGAAAGTAAATGGATGGGAAAATATATATCACATGACCCACAAACATACCAAGCTTGGAGGGGCTACATTAATGTCATATACCACAGAGTTTAAGGCAAAGAGTATTACTAGAAATAAAGAGATATTTTAAAATGATTAAAAGGACTAGTCATGAGGATGACACAAAAAGTATAAAAAGTAAACACCTAATAATGGAATCTCAAAATATGTGAGGCAATACTTGAAAGAATTTGAGGAGATTTAGACAGCTACACAATCACAATAAGATATTGTTAACACCCCGTCACAGAAATTCTTATACCAACTAGACAAAATAATCTGTAACAATCAAGAAGATGTGAACATCACTGTAAACTACCTCCACCAAGTTAACATTTATAGGCCACTACATCAAGCAACAGCTGAATTATATTTCAGCATTTATATAAACAGCATTTCAGGAATATATGGTACATTAACCAAGATAGGTCTTATTTGGGTCCATAAAACAAATCTCAATAAATTTAATAAGGATTAAAATTATAAAGAGTGTGTTTTCTACTTATGTATTAGAATTCTCCAGAGGAGAAAAAAAACTGATAGAATGTGAGTGTATCTATATCTATATCTATATATAGGTATATACCCATCTATAAACATATGTAGCTAGCTAGCTAGCTAGCTCACTATCGAGAGAGAGAGAGATTTTGAGGAATTGGTTCACATGATTGTGGAGCCTGGCTAATCCAGAATATACAGGACAGGCCAGCAGGCTGGAGCACAGGGAAGAGTTAAAGTTACAGGGTCAAGTTTGAAGACTTCCTGGAGGTAGAATCCTTCTTACTCAGGGGACCTCTTTTCTTTCAAGACCTTCAAATATTTAGATAGGTTCTACCCACATTATGAGGGTAATCTTCTTTACTCAGAGTTTTCTAATTTAAATGCTAATAACATCTAAAAGCTACCTTTATAGCAATGCCTAGACTGATGTCTGACCAAAATCTGGGTAAGGTGGTGTAGCCAAGTTGACATGCAAAATTAGCCATCACAAACTACAACAGAGTTGAATGGGAAAGCAATAGTAATAAGACATCTAGGAAACCCCAAATAACTAGAAATTAAACCATACAGTTCAAAATCATTCATAGGACAAAGACAAAATCACAAGGGAAATTATCAAATATTTTAAATTGAATGGCAATAAAAATAAAACACATCAAAATTTGTGGGATGTAGTTAAAGCACTATGTGGAAGAAAACAAATAACTTTAAATGCTTGTATTAGAATACAATATCTAAAATCAGTGAACTCAGAAAATTGCAGACCAATAACTCTGATAAAGATAGATGCAAAAATACTCAACAAAATATTAGCAAACTGAATCCAACAACACCTTAAAAGGATCATACACCATGATCAAGTAGGATTTAACCCAGGGATACAAGAATTCTTCAATACACTCAAATCAATCAATGTGATACACCACACTAACATATTGAAGAATAAAAACCATACGATTATCTCAAAAGATGCAGAAAAAGCTTTTGACAAAGTTAAACACCCATTTATGATAAAAACTCTTCAGAAAGTGGGCTTAGAGAGAAACAACCTCAACATAATGAAGAACATATATGACAAACCTACAGCTAATATCATACTATGTTGAAAAGCTGAAAGCATTTCCTCTAAGATCAGGAACAAGACAAGGATGTGCACTCTCACCACTTTTATTCAACAAAGTTTTGGAAGTCCTAGCCACGGCTATCAGAGAAGAAAAAGAAATAAAAGGAATCCAAATTGGAAAAGAAAAAGTAAAACTCTCACAGTTTGCAGATGATGTGATACTATACATAGGAAATCCTAAAGATGCCACAAGAAAACTACTAGAGCTTATCAATGAATTTGGTAAAGATGCAGGATACAAAATTAATACACAAAAATCTCTTGCATTTCTATACACTAATAATGAAAGGTCAGAAATAGAGATTATGGAAATAATCCTATTTACTATCACATCAAAAAGAATAAAATACCTAGGAATAAACCTTCCTAAGGAGGCAAAAGACCTGTACTCAGAAAACTATAAGATGCTGATGAAGGAAATAAAAGATGAGAAAGATGGAGAGATATACCATGTTTGATTGGAAGAATCAATATTGTGAAAATAACTATACTACCCAAAGCAATCTACAGATTCAGTGCAATCCCTATCAAGTTACCAATGGCAGTTTTCACAAAATTAGAACAAAAATTTTTACAATTTGTATGGGAACACAAAAGACCCTGAATAGTCAAAGTAATCTTGAGAGAGGAAAAGGAGCTGGAAGAATCACACTCCCTGACTTCAGACTATACAGTAAGTTCCCTACATACAAATGAGTTCCATTCTGAGAGTGTGTTCAATTTGTTCACTAAGTCCAAAAAAGTAGCCTAGGTACCCAACTAACACAGTTGGCTATATAGCACTATACTATAATAGTTTACAATACTTCTCACACATATAATACATAAAAAAATACAAATACAGGAGTCAAGAGGGCATACTAGGAGGATGCGGAATTTGCATCTCCTCACAACTAGGGCACCTACCAGGCAATGGAGGGGACCATGAACACCTAAGGGGACGGGAGGAAACCCCAGCAGCCAGCTTGCGGAATCTTGGTTCCCAGGCTGAGGTCGGGCCCAGCTCCTGTGGTGGGAGCTCCAAGTCCAAACTGCTGGACTAACAGAGAACCTCAGACCGCAGGGAATATCAGTTGGAGTGAGGCCTCCCGGAGGTCCTCATCTCAGTGCCAGGACAAGGCTCTATTTAACTGCCTGCAAACTGCAGTGCTATACACATCAGGCCAAACAAACAGTGCAACAGGAATACAACACCACCTATCAAAAACAAAAAAGAAACAACAGAACATATGTTACAGATGAAGAAGCAAGGTAAAATCTACAAGACCAAATAAATGAAGACGAAATAGGCAACCTACCTGAAAAAGAATTCAGAGTAACGATAGTAAATATGATCCAAAACTCAGAAAAAGAATGAAGAAAATACAAGAAACATTTAACAAGGATCTAAAAGAACTAAAGAGCAAAAAAACAGTGATGAACAACACAATTACTGAAATTAAAAATACTCTAGAAGAAGTCAATAACCAAATAACTGAGGCAGACAAATGGATAACTGAGCTGGAAGATAAAATGGTGGAACTAACTGCAAGGGAGCAGAATTTAAAAAAGAATGAAAATAATTGAGGACAGTCTCAGAGACCTCTGGGACAACATTAAAAGCCCGACCATTCGAATTATAGGGGTCCCAGAAGAAGAACAGAAAGAGAAAGGGTCTGAGAAAATATCTGAAGAGATTATAGTTGAAAACTCCCCTAACGTGGGAAAGGATGTAGTCAATCAAGTCCAAGAAGCATGGAGAGTACCATACAGGATAAACCCAAAGAGACACATGCCAAGACACATATTAATCAACAATCAAAAATTAAATACAAAGAAAAAATATTAAAAGCAGCAAGGGAAAGACAACAAATAACATACAAGGGAATCCCCATAAGGTTAACAGCTGATTATTCAGCAGAAACTCTGCAATCCAGAAGGGACTGGCAGGACATACTTAAAGTGATGAAAGGGAAAAACCTACAACCAAGATTACTCTACCCAGCAAGGATCTCATTCAGATTCGATGGAGAAATTAAAACCTTTACAGATAAGCAAAAGTTAAAAGAATTCAGCACCACAAAACCAGATTTACAACAAATGCTACAGGAACTTCTGTAGGCAGGAAACACAAGAGAAGGAAAAGACCTACGAAAACAAACCCCCAAATTAAGAAAATGGTAATAGGAACTTATATATCAATAATTGCCTTCAATGTAAATGGATTAAATGCTCCCACCAAAAGACATAGACTAGCTGAATGGATACAAAAACAAGACCCATACATATGTTGTCTACAAGAGACTCACTTCAGACCTAGGGATATATACAGACTGAAAGTGAAGGGATGGAAAAAAATATTCCATGCAAATGGAAATCAAAAGAAAGCTGGAGTAGCAATTCTCATATCATACTTTAAAATAAAGACAATGACAAGAGACAAAGAAGGAGACTACATAACGATCAAGGGATCAATCTAGGAAGAAGATATAACAATTGTAAATATTTATGCACCCAACATAGGAACACCTCAATACATAAGGCAAATGTTACCAGACATAAAAGGGGATATTGACAGTAACACAATCATAGTAGGGGACTTTAACACCCCACTTTCACCAATGGACAGATCATCCAAACTGAAAATAAATAATGAAACACAAGCTTTAAATGATACATTAAACAAGATGGACTTAATTGATATTTATAGGACATTCCATCCAAAAATAACAGAATACACATTCTTCTCAAGTGCTCATGGAACATATCTTGGGTCACAAATCAAGCCTTGGTAAATTTAAGAAAATTGAAATTGTATCAACTGTCTTTTCTGATCACAACGCTATGAGACTAGATGTCAATTACAGGAAAAAAATCTGTAAAAAATACAAACACATGGAGGCTAAACAATACACTACTTAATAAACAAGAAATCACTGAAGAAATCAAGGAAGAAATAAAAATATACCTAGAAACAAATGACAATGAAAACACGATGGCCCAAAACCTATGGGATGCAGCAAAAGCAGCTCTAAGCGGGAAGCTTATAGCAATACAAACCTACCTCAAGAAACAAGAAACCTATCAAATAAAATATCTAACATTACACCTAAAGCAATTCGAGAAAGAAGAACAAAAAAAACCTAGAGTTAGCAGAAGAGAAGAAATCATGAAGATCAGATCAGAAATAAATGAAAAAGAAATGAAGGAAACAATAGCAAAGACCAATAACACTAAAAGCTGGTTCTTTGAGAAGATAAACAAAATAGATAAACCATTAGCCAGACACACCAAGAAAAAAAAGGAAGACTCAAATCAACAGTATTAGAAATTTAAAAGGAAAAGCAACAACTGACACTGCAGAAATACAAGGGATCATGAGAGATTACTACAAGCAACTGTATGCCAATAAAATGGACAACCTGGAAGAAATGGACAAATTCTTAGAAAAGTATAACCTTCCAAGACTGAACCAGGAAGAAAGAGAAAATATAAACAGACCAATCACAAGCACTGAAATTGAGAATGTGATTAAAAATCTTCCTACACACAAAAGCCCAGGACCAGAGGGCTTCACAGGCGAATTCTACCAAAAATTTAGAGAAGAGCTAACACCTATGCTTCTCAAACTCTTCAAAGATATAGCAGAGGGAGGACGACTCACAATTTCATTCTATGAGGCCACCATCACCCTGATACCAAATTAGACAAAGATGTCACAAAAAAAGAAAACTAAAGGCCAATATCTCTGATGAACATAGATGCAAAAATCCTCAACAAAATATTAGCAGAGTCCAACAGCACATTAAAAGGATCATACACCATGATCAAGTGGGATTTATCCCAGGAGTGCAAGGATTTTTCAATATATGCAAATCAATCAATGTGATACACCATAAAAACAAACTGAAGGATAAAAACCGTATGATAATTTCAATAAATGCAGAAAGAGCTGTCAACAAAATTCAACACCCATTTATAACAAAAACCCTGCAGAAAGTAGGCATAGAGGGAACTTACCTCAACATAATAAAGGCCATATATGACAAACCCACAGCCAACATCGTTCTCAGTAGTGAAAAACTGAAACCATTTCCACTAAGATCAGGAACAAGACAAGATTGTCCACTCTCCCCACTATTATTCTACATAGCTTTGGAAGTTTCAGCCACAGGAATCAGAGAATCAAAAGAAATGAAAGGAATACAAATTGAAAAGAAAGAAGTAAAGCTGTCACTGTTTGCAGATGACATGCTACTATACATAGAGAATCCTAAAGATGCTATCAGAAAACTACTAGAGCTAATAAATGAATGTGGTAAAGTAGCACAATACAAAATTAATGCATAGAAATCTCTTGCATTCCTATACACTAATGATGAAAAATCCAAAAGAAAATTAAGGAAACACTCCCATTTACCATTGCAACAAAAAGAATAAAATACCTAGGAATAAACCTACCTAAGTAGACAAAAGACCTATATGCAGAAAATCATAAGACACTGATGAATAAATTGAGATGATACAAACAGATGGAGAGATATACTATGCTTTTGGATTGGAAGAATCAACATTGTGAAAATGACTAGACTACACAAAACTATCTACTGATTCAGTGCAATACCTATGAAACTACCAATGGCATTTTTCACAGAACTAAAAAAAAAAATTTCACAATTTATATGGAAACACAAAAACCCCAGATAGCCAAGACAATCTTGAGAAAGAAAAACGGAGCTGGAGGAATCCAGCTCCCACTTCACACTATGCTACAAAGTTACAGTAATCAAGACGGTATGGTACTGACACAAAAACAGGAATATAGATCAATGGAACAGGATAGAAAGCCCAGAGATAAACCGCAGACATAGGATCACCTTATCTTTGCTAAAGGAGGCAAGAGTATACAAGGAGGAAAAGACAGCTTCTTCAATAAGTGGTGTTGGGAAAACTGGACAGCTACATGTAAAAGAATGAAACTAGAACACTTCCTAACACCATGAACAAAAATAAACTCAAAATGGATTAAAGACCTAAATGTAAGTTCAGACACTATGAAACACTTAGAGGCAAACATAGGCAGAACACTCTATGACATAAATCACAGCAAGATCCTTTTTGACCCACCTCCTAGAGAAACGGAAATAAAAGCAAAAATAAACAAATGGGACCTAATGAAACTTAAAAACTTTTGCACAGCAAAGGAAACCAATAACAAGGTGAAAAGACAACCCTCAGAATGGGAGAAAATATTTGCAAATGAAGCAACTGACAAAGGATTAATCTCCAAAGATACAAGCAGCTCATACAGCTCAGTATAAAAAAAACAGATAACCCAATCCAAAAATGGGCAGAAGACCTAAACAGACATTTCTCCAAGGAAGATATACAGATTGCCAACACACACATGAAAGAATGCTTAACATCATTAATCATTAGAGAAATGCAAATCAAAACTACAATGAGATACCAGCTCACACCAGTCAGAACGGCCATCATCAAAATATCTAGAAACAATAAATGCTGGAGAAGGTGTGGAGAAAAGGGAACACTCTTGCACTATGGGTGGGAATGTAAATTGATACAGCCACTATGGAGAACAGTATGGAGGTTCCTTAAAAAACTAAAAATAGAACTACCATACGACCTAGCAATCCCACTACTGGGCATATACCCTGAGAAAACCATAATTCAAAGAGAGTCATGTACCACAATGTTCATTGCAGCTGTATTTACAATAGCCAGGTCATGGGAGCAACCTAAGTGACCATCGACAGATGAATGGATAAAGAAGATGTGGCACATATGTACAATACAATATTACTCAGCCAGAAAAAGAAACGAAATTGAGTTATTTGTAGTGAGGTGGATGGACCTAGTGTCTTTCATACAGAGTGAAGTAAGTCAGAAAGAGAAAAATAAATACTGTATGTTAACACATATATATGGAATCTAAAAAAAGAAAAACAATTGTTCTGAAGAACCTAGGGGCAGGACAGGAATAAAGACACAGACATAGAGAATGGACTTGAGGACACAAGGAGAGGGAAGGGTAAGCTGGGATGAAGTGAGAGAGTGGCATGAACATATATACACTATCAAATGTAAAATAGATAGCTAGTGGGAAGCAGTTGCATAGTACAGGGAGATTAGCTTGGTGTTTTGTGTCTACCTAGAGGGGTGGAATAGGGAGGATGGGAGGGAGATGTAAAGGTAGGAGATATGGGCACGTATGTATATGTATAGCTGATTCACTTTGTTATACAGAAGAAACTAACACACCATTGTAAAGCAATTTTACTCCAATAAAGATGCTAAAAAAATAAAATAAAAATCTGCTGGTTCTGCCAAAAAAAACAAATGGTTCTGCTGAACCTAGGGACAGGACATGAAAAAAGACACAGATGTAGGCAGTGGACTTGTGGACATGGGGAGGGGGAAGTGTTAGCTGGGGCGAAGTAAGAGAGTAACACTGACATATATACACTACCAAATGTAAACTAGATAGCTGGTGGGAAGAAGCTGCATGGCACAGGGAGATCAGCTCGGTCCTTTGAGACCACCTGGAGGGGTGGGATAAGGAAGGTGGGAGGGAAATGCAAGAGGAAGGGTGTATGGCGTTATACATATGCATATAGCTGAATCACTTTGTTATACAGCAGAAATTAATACAACACTGTAAAGCAATTATACTCCAATAAAGATGTTTAAAATTTTTTTTAAAAAAAGAAAACATTTTTAATGTTACAGTACAGTACCTTGAAAAGTACAGTAGTTCATGTCAGACATGTGAACTAACTTATGTGATTGGACATGCAAATTCGTGTTTACATCTTTGAAAGTTTGTAACTTGAAGGTTCATATGTAGGGGACTTACTCTACTACAAAGCTACAGTTATCAAAATAGTACGGTACTGGCATAAAAACAGACATACAGATCAATGGAACTGGATAGAAAGTCCAAAGATAAGCTCATGCACTTATGGTCACCTAATCTATGACAAAGGAGACAATAATATACAATGGAGGAAAGACTATCTCTTGAATAAGTGGTGCTGGGAAAACTGGACAGCTACATGTAAAAGAATGAAACTAGAACACTTCCTAATACCATGAACAAAAATAAACTCAAAATGGATTAAAGACCTAAATGTAAGGCCAGATACTATATAACTTTTAGAAGAAAATATAGGCAGAACACTCTCTGACATATATCACAGCAAGATCTTTTTCGATCTACCTCCTAGAGTAATGAAAATAAAAACAAAAATAAACAAATGGGACCTAATGAAACTTAAAAGCTTTTGCACAGCAAAGGAAACCTTAAACAAGATGAAAAAACAACGCTCAAAATGGGAGAAAAATATTTGCAAATGAAGCAACTGACAAGGTATCAATCTCCAAAATATACAAGCAGCTCATGTAGTTCAATTAAAAAAAAAACACTATCAAAAAAAGGGTGGAAGATCTAAATAGACATTTCTCCAAAAAAGACATACAGATGGTTAAAAAGCACATGAATAGATGCTCAACATCACTAATTATTAGAGAAATGCAAATCAAAACTACAATGAGATAAAACCTCACACTAGTCAGAATGGTCATCATCAAAAAATCTACAAACAATAAATGCTGGAGAAGGTGTGGAGAAAAGGGAACCCTCCTACACTGTTGGTGGGACTGCAAACTGGTACAGCCACTATGGTAAACATTATGGAGGTTCCTTTAAAAACCGAAAATAAAACTCCCATAAGATCCAGTAATCCCACTCCTGCGCATATATTCAGAGAAATCCCTAATTTGAAAAGATACATGCACCTCAATGTTCATCGCAGCACTGTTTACAATAGCCAGAACATGGAAGCAACCTAAATGTCCTTCA
This sequence comes from Stenella coeruleoalba, assembly GCF_951394435.1. Lineage (NCBI taxonomy): Eukaryota > Metazoa > Chordata > Mammalia > Artiodactyla > Delphinidae > Stenella > Stenella coeruleoalba. The sequence goes on from NC_137154.1 coordinate 70,986,815, forward strand.
GTGGAGGAATGGATAAAGAATATGTGGTACATGGATAAAGAAGATGTGGTACATATATACAATGGAATATTTCTCAGCCATAAAAAAAGAACAAAATAATGCCATTTGCAGCAACTTGGATGGACCTAGAGATTCTCATACTGAGTGAAGTAAGTCAGATAAAGAAAGACAAATATCATATGATATTGCTTATATGTGGAATCTAAAAAAAAGGCTACAAACGAACTTATTTACAAAACAGAAACAGAGTTATAGATGTAAAAAATAAACTTCTGAATACTGGGGGTAAGGGGGGGAGGGATAAATTGGAAGATTGGTTTGATACATACACACTGCTATATATAAAATAGATAGCTAATAAGGACCTACTGTATAGCATAGAGAACTCTACTCAATATTCTGTAGTGGCCTGTATGGGGAATGAATCTAAAAAAAAGAAAAATAGTTGATATATGTATACATATGACAGATTCACTTTGCTGTACACCTGCAACTAATACAACATTGTAAATCAATTATACCCCAATACAAATTAATAAAAAATAAAATAAAATCAGTGAACCAAGTTTTTACCCTAGGAAGCTAGAAAAAAAGAGCAAAATATATAGAAGAAAGATAAGAGTAGAAATCAATAAAATAGAAACAGACATTACAGAAAATTAACAATGTCAGAAGCTGTTCTGTTAAAACATCAGTAAAATTGTTAAACATCTAGCTAGATAGATGGAAGGAAGGAAAGAAGGAAGGAAGGAAGGAAGGAAGGGATATCGTGAGGAAGGGAGGAAGGGAGGAAGGAGAGAGGGTGGAAAAGAGAAAGAAGGAAGGAAGGAAAAGAAAGAAAAGAGAAGAAAAGGAAAGAAAAAGGACACACATTGCCAGTATCAGGAATCCAAATAGCATTATCACCACAGGTCCTACAGAAGTTAGAAGAATAATAAGAAAATACATCGAAATAAATGGAGACAAATCGGATAATGGATTATTAAAAATGACAATTCTGTCCTACATGATATATAGATTCAAGGCAATTCCAGTCAAAATATTTCAGCAAGGATCTGTTGCAGAAATTTGCATACTGATCTAAACTTTATGTGGAAAAACAAACGGTCTAGAATAACCAAAGCAATTATTTTTAAAGAGAACAAAGTTTGAAGTCTTACCCAACCTGATTTCAAAATTTACTATAAAACTTTAACAATCAAGACAATTTGGTACTGGTGTAAGAATAGACATTTTGATTAATGGAACAGAATGGAGAATTCAGATCTAGACTCACATATATATTGGCAAGTGATTTTTTTTTTTTTTTTTGCCTTGGCAATTGTTTTTCAATAGAGATGCCAAGCAATTTGAAGGTGGTCACGGTGATGAAAACTCCATTGTGTTTCTATATCCCAGGAAAGAAATTATTTGGCAACTGAAATAAAAATGTTATCCCACACACTTGAGAAATATTTACACATAAATTAAAATATGAAAGATCGACTGTCAACAAAGCTGCCAGGGTAATTCAATGGGGAAAGGACAGTCTTTGTAACACATGGTGCTGGAAAAACTGGATATCTATATGGGACAAAAAGAACTTTAACCTTTTTCTCACATTTTATACAAAAATAACTCAAAATGAAACACAGACCTAAACATAAGACCAAAAACTATAAAATTCCAAGAAGAAAAATAAAGGAAATCTTTGTGATCTTGATATAGACAGATTTCTTAGCTAGGCCACAAAGAGAAGCATGAACAATAGATGAAAAATTTGATTAATTGGCCTTCAACAAAATTTAAAAGTTTTGCCTTTGAAGGACACTAAAAAAATTTGGAAAAAATATCTGGAAATTCTTTTTCTGATAAATTAATTATATCCAGAATAAAAATTTCTTTTAAAAAACCTCTACAACTCAATAGTAAGAAGGGAAAAAAGATTTGAATAGATACATCACTGAAGAATATATGTAAGTGGGAAATCAGCACAATAAAACATGCTCAATATAACTAAGGTAATGCCTGGGTTATAACCTGACACTAAGAAGAAGTCACTTAATTCTTACGTGAACTTGGACAGGTTTACTTCTTTGTCCTTCTTTGCATCAATTTCTTCATATACAAAACATCAATAATAATAGAACCTATCTTCATAGACCTGGGGTTGAGGATTTAAGAGTTTGAATGATATGAAGTGCTCAGAAAAATGCCTATCACCTAGAAAGTATACAGTAAATATTAGTTATAGTAGTTGTAATTATTCAGACCTCTCTGCCTGGAAATTTCTTCTGAGAGAATTTCTAACTATAGTTGTTTTTTTCTAAGGCCACACATGTTCGTATTTATCACTCCTCTCCCAAGAAAGAGGAATGCAACAGGTGGGGGAGGACTTGACCCACATGAGTTTTGACATTGCTATTTTTGAGAACTAAATGAAATAATCATTGTAAAGTACTTAGCTATGTGCTTGGTACACAAGACATATTCAATAAACGTTAATTAGTGCATCTTTTCTCCTAGGTGGCTGGCACAGAGCTGGATCTATAGATTGTACTGTAAAGTCATTGCTGAATGAATATAGTGGTATTTAGGTTTAAACTTCTATGCACGAGGGATTATATCTTTGGCCTCTTGTTACAGCATCATAGGACCCCCAATTCACTAGACGTTTAACAAATATTCTAGTTTACTCTGAAGAGGGAAGAGAAGAGGAGAATATTAGCTGATTGCAGCTCTTTCGCTGCAAATTTTCCACAGGAGCTGAGGTTAGAGATTTAGTGGGAGTAACACTAAATGCTTTCCACATTCTTAGAAAACCACAGTTACATTGATTATGCACTGTCAGTGGAATATTCACTGGAAGCTGTACCCCCTCTGAGGCCCTGAGTGGTGACGACTTTTCTCTAATCTCTCCAAAAGGTCTTACCAGGCTTCTCCTGCCAGCGCCTGGCATTTGAGAAAGTGCAGCCTTGGGTGAGGGGTGCTGTCCGTGGCTACAGAACAGAGCAAAGCTAAGAGGCCCATAAGGGGATTAAACCTATGACCCACTCCTCATTAGCACAATGTTCTAGCCGACGAGGAAATAATGCAGACTCCTTGAGTGTTAGCAAATACTGACCTACTTAGATATGAGGGATAAAAGCACACATTTTCCCTCTGACATCAGCACAATCTTTCTCTGGGAATTGAAAAGACAGAGAAAGCCCTTTTACAGGGAATTTCTGGGTCAATAACTCTCATCTCATGCTCCTACAGTAATTACTGGATTATGTTCCCCAATTATTCTTCCATCCACTAACTGCTTCTCTGCCTACCCACCCATGTTCCAACAAGTATTAGGCAACATGTCAGGCCGTTTGGCACTTCTGCAAATCAGTTACCTTCAAACAACTAGATAGCTCTGCCTAGAATACTTTCATCACCCACCCCCTTCTCCATCCCCCACCTCTGCCCCTCACCTCCACTCATCTGGCTAACACATACTCATCCTTCCTGTATCAGGGGGTTGCTCTCGAAGACTTCATTTAGGTATCTTTCCTGGGTGCACTTCTGTACACATACTCCCCCAATCACAATACTTACCACACTGTCCTCCCACGACCTGGTTTCTCTCTCCCTAACCCCTAGTGCTGGAAGCACCCTAGGTGCAAGGGCTGTGTCTTGAGCAGAGTTGAATCCTATCATCTCTGTGCCTGGCATCAAGTAGAAATTCAATAAATATTTGTTAAATAAATGGATGACTGAAAGAAATTCCCTTTTTCCTCTTATATATGAAATAGCTTAAGTTATGCTAAATAATATCCGCAATTACTTAAATAGTACTTACTTCTAACCAGTCTTAAAGGTACTTCTCAAGTCTTGGCTTTTGCTGAAGTAGGACAAGAAAGTGGTTTGGAATCATATAGACCTGAATTTAAGCTCCCAGGAGATTATTAACTATATATGTGTTAATGTTTCTAAAATGATGATAATAATACCTGCCTTGCAGAGTTTTTGAGAAGGTAAAATAAAATATATATACATATATATATATATATATATATATATATATATATGAAAAGTTCCTGCTGCTCAATAAGCATTAGTATGTTCCCTCTTTCTATTCTCTGATTAACAAGCTTTCTCCTGAATTTGTCTGGTCTTTCATCAAGCAATAAATACTGTTTTTTATTAGACACATAAATACACATATATACTCTTTCAAGTTAACTGGAAGAGCAAAAAATATTTAAAAATCAACTATCTTTGTGTGTATATAAATATGCTTTTTAAAATATCATACACATATATAAATTCTTTAAAATTAACTGGAAAAGTAGAAAAGTATTAAAAATCTAATTGAATGTATATATTTGCTTTTTTAATATCTTTTCAGTTATCTTGTAAGAGTGCTGGGCATTCAGTAGAACCTTACACACATCAGTTCTTGGACTTTTTTTCTTATTATTATTATTTCCTTGATAATATCATTTCTACTTTCCTTATTCTCTCTTCTTCAAACTACAGATAGTTGAAAGACCTCCTGAACTGATCTTTTTATTTTTCTATTCTCACATAGTTTCCAATATTTTTTACCTTTATATTTATTTCCTGGAAGATTTCATCAATTTTATTTTCTAAGCTTTTTGTGTATATTTTAGCACATTTACTTGTTCTTTTAGACTTTTTTATTCTTTTTTTTTTACATAGGAATTTCTATGTGAACAATCATATCTTCTGTGAATAGAAACAATTGCACTTCTCTTTTTTGCATTCTCTTTTTTCTTTTTCTTTCCTTATTAATGCTTTATGATCCCATCTGACAAAAGTAGGAAAAGAAGAGCAAATTAAACTAAAAGCTAGGGGAGGAAGCAAATAATAAAGATAACAGCATAAATCAATGAAATAAAAAATAGCTTAACAATGGAGAAAATTAGCAAAGCCAAAAGAAATTAATATAATTAATAAGCCTCCAGTAAGACTGACTAACAAAAAAATAGAAAATACAAATCATTAATAGCAGAAATGAATGAAAGTATATCACTACTGATTATTCACACATTAAAAGGAAATTAAAGGACTATTCTGAAGAGTTTAAAGTCAATAAATTTGACAATATAGATGAAATGGGCATATTACTACATAATATAATCTACCAAACTACATAAAATGGAGCAGAACATCTGAATAACCCTATTTCCATTAAACAAATTGAATTCATTTTCAAAAACATTCACAAAGAAAGCTCCACGTCCATAATTTGTCAATCCATAATTTTTAAACAATAACCCTCTGGGGATTTGATATATTTCAAAATGTATAAAACTTTGTTTAGAAATGAAAGCTAAAGATATATCTTTGGCTCAATTTTTGGTTATCCTTAGAAAACTATGGACTGGACAATTGAAGAACCAATGAAATTAAGAAATCATATGTTTTGAATACTTAAGTATAAAAAAGTCAATAATTTCATAAAATTTCTTACATATAAAAAAGTCAATACTTTCATAAGAGCATAGTGATTATGCTTAAAATGAGCCTTCATGACTTGTTGCTTAACTTTTTTAAGCCTCACTTTCCTAGATTAGTAAATAGAGATGATTCTTCCTTTCAAGTTAATTGATGTATATCAAGTTACACACCCAAAGGAAACACTGAAAATTAATAGATCTTTGAATATTGATAGTGTTCTCTGCAAAGCATCCAGCTTATTATACACAGTAAGGCAAGTCACAACTCAACAAAATCCTATTTTGAATTCAAAAGCTGAGAACTACCTCTTTTGTTCTGCGAGGTTCTGCCACAGCCCTCTTTCCCCAGATGCTTGAAGTGGAAAGTTCCCAACTGGGATGGGTTGAGTGGGCAAAAGGGAATCATCAGAATTAGAAAGCTTCATCATTCAGTATCAACAGATATACAAATATCTGAATAGTTAGAATTGTGGAGATAAGACTTCCATGTGATTGAATTGTTTAAATCAAGCTGCTTAACCATATACACATTCACAAAGATATAAAGACACTGGGCAAGTTATTGAAAAAATTCAGGTATCTAATAATTATGATACTAAGAGGGAAGGGAAATATATCAGAATTAACCATGTAATCCTGAAAACTGATAAAATTAAGCAGAATATTGCATAATTCTCCCCTTGATTTCTCTTGAATGTCATACCTTTCTAAGTTCAAAAATTTTCTTTCAGTCTGAATTTAGATGCTGGATTTTACTTATTTTTATTTTGTCTCTGTGTGCTTCTGGTTGTAAAAAGAATTAACATTTATGGTTATAGGTTTAGAAAATACAAGAGAAAACAAATAAAAACATGTCACATACAATTTTATGATTAATTGATGGCTGCTAACATGTGTGTATCTGTATGAAATTGAAATTGTGCCCTTTACTGTATTATTATATATTTTTTACTATATAAGATTAAAAAAGAATTACTGTATAATAGTTAATTTAACCAATTTTTTTAGTTTTAATATTTAAAAAAAATTATAACTGTTCACTGTTTTAAATAACACTATTATGAACTTTGTAGTTTATTATTCTTTGTTTGCACTTATGATCTTTTCTTCCAGGCATATTCCTAGGACATAAATTGTTACCAAGTCCCAGCTCATACTGCTCATCACATGACAGGCCAGTAAATGGAGAGACAAGGTGTTGGGGCAAGGAATAGCAACTTTATTCAGATAGTCTCCAGACTGAGAAGATGGCAGACTGGCATCCCAAAGAACCATCTTAAACGAGTTAGAATTCAGGCTTCTTTTATAAAAAGGGGAGAGGTGTGGCTGGTTGTTGCAGACTTCTTGGTGCCCATCAGACCCTGCAGACCCTGGAGGGGACATGAAAATCCTTTGCTCTTGCAGTTGTCCAGTCCACGTGGGTCTGGTCAAATGTTCCTGTAAACCTCCAACAAAATAAATGTTATTCTCTGTTAAGCAACTTTTTATCTCTTTATGAATGAAAAGTATTAGGCCTTTAAATGTCAAGCCTGGGATGCAGAGACTTGAGAAAGGGTTATTACGTATATTTCAGACTATAGGCAACATTCTTTTAGAAAGATGCAAGGCCAGCATGACTAAGCACTGGCAACAGAGCAAAATTGAATTAGGCTTGTTCTTCTCTGTTACAAAATTACTGTATCAAAGGAAATTAAATCTTAAGGTTTTGTCATATATTTCCAAATTACCCTCAAAAAATTATCAATTATCAATCTCACTATGAATACATGAAAAGTATTGCTTCATACCTTTCCACCCTTCTAACATTAGTTACCAATATTGTTTCTGATATTTATCAGTTTGGCAAATGGAAAAGTAGTGTATCATTCTGATTCTATTTTAATTTCTTTGATTAATCATGTATCCTATCTGTGTCTGGTTTCCAAATATCTTTCTAAAAGGAAATCTACTCCATAAAGTATAAACAAATAAGATTATGCATAGAACTCATATAATAGGTACTTACATGGCTAAATATTTAAAACATATTTGAGTTTATTACTTTAAAGAATTTTTATCAGATTTTTTTGAGAGAAGATATGAACAGCTATTGAATTTAAAGAGCAAAACAGCTAGTGTACTAGTTAAGAACACAACTCTAGTGCCTGACATCCTCAGCTTGAATCCTCGTTCTACCATGTAGTATACATGGCTTATGGCAGTTTACTTAACCTGTCTGTACCTCAGTTTCTTCATCTGCAAAAGAGAGCTGATAATAATGGTGCTATTTCATAGAACTGTTGTAAAGATTAAATGGAATACTCATGTGAAGGGTGAACAAACAAAAATTATTAATTACCATTGAAATGTAGTTTAAAATTTTTCCACAGTACTTCATCTCTCAGCTCTTTTGTTCTCTCATCTTCAAGTATGTAGTGAGGTTAAACCCTTTTATTATTATCATATGAATTTTAAGTGTTCAAATTTGTTAAGTTCACTAAGAATGCCAACAGAGTTATAATCTGTATCTCAAAAAATTGTCTTGCTCCTTTTTAGTTTTTATGGGACATAGATTTTTGAACTGCATCACAGTTGAGTCACCTCCTAAGTGAAGTCTGCCTATTCCTCCCTGCTCCTAACCCGTTCCAGTTATGATTAATTTCTTCTCCCTCTGGTTTCCCATGACACTTTATTCATCTTATAATAGCAGGCATGTGCACATTGTAGCCATATAGCCAAATTATTATTTTAAAAGTTTGTTTCCCACATGCTCAGGTGGCTCTCTGGGATAGTAACTGTCTCACTCATCCATTTCCCCAGGGCCTCACATAGTTTTTCAGCAATAATGTAAAGAATAAGTGAATAGTAAAGATACATTTGGGGCTTTCAGGATAAAACAACTTTGAACAGAAACTAATATGTGAACAACAAATCAACCATTCATAAACCATAGGCAGCAGGCCATTCAGACAAAATACATAAAACAATGGTTTTCAGACATTGGTCAAAAAGCAGTGGAAGACTGTGGTCCCTGAGAAGAGTAAAACAAATGAGCTAAGCCTTACAAATCCCCAGCTTACTACTGGAGGCAATTTGTAGGCTACAGTTCAAGGAAGGAAGAACCCAGAGCCTAGAGGACCCAAGTAGCTGAGGAGAAAGAAACCCACATTTGAGTAGCAGCTATGATAGAGGAAGAAGCTGTAGTGTCAGAGAGGGGAGAGAGAGAGAGAGAGAGCTCTGGAGATCTGCAGAACCTTTAGCTTGAACATTTAGCTGAGCACTTATCTGCACAGACATGAGAAGAAACCCACAAGAAAAGAATTGCCACAAAGCAGGGGGTTGAAAATTCCTCATACAAAGCTGAGAAGAGTCTGTGTTTCCACCAGACAGAATGGAAAGATATCAATGAATAGAATCCTTACAAGGACATTACCATAGTATAGGAGTTACATTATCCCCAGGCTAAAAGCTGCTCTGAAAAGGCAACAAATAAAGCATAAAGTCAAGTCTCAAAAGAATCAAATTGATTTAAAATAACTTATCTGGGTGCCAGAAGAAAATCTAACACTATTCAAAAGAATGCAAAAAAATCTCCATCAAACAGTGTAAAATTCATAATAAAAATTTTCCAGGAATCCAGGAAAGGCAGGAATATATAATATATAATCAGGAGAAGAATTATTCAATAGAAATAGACACAAAAAAAGACAGAGGTGTTAAGATGAGCAGACAAGGACATAAAAACAGGTATTACAAGTAAACTTCACATGTTGAAGAAAATAAAGGAGACATGAACATAATGAAGAGATAAATGAATGATAAAACAAATGATCCAAATAAAATTTTTGGAAATATACAAAATTTAAAATACATTGAGAGGGATTCACAGATTAGACACTGAAGAAGAAACAATCAGCAAACCTGAAATCATAGCAAAAAGTAATCCGAAAAGAAGCACAGAAAGAAAATAAACAGTATTTATGATCCATGGGACAATATCAAGCAGATAATATGCATATGATTCAAAAACATATTTGTAGGAATCATGCTCAAATGTATTCCAAATCTGATGAAAACTATAAATCCAAGAAGCTCAATGAATCCCAAACAAAATAAAAATAAACAAAATTATACCAAAGCAATCATGATCAAATTGCTGAAAATCAGCCATAAAAAGAAAATTTTAAAAGCACCCACACAAAGAGACACATTACATAAAGAGGAACAAAAAGCATGAGCCATTATGCAAGCTAGAAGACAAACGAGCAACATTTTTAAAATTTTGAAGGAAAATAAACTACCAATTTAGAAATCTATTCTTAGGGAAAATATCTTTCAAAAATAAAGAATTTTTAAGATAATCAGAACCTAAAAAGATTTATTACTAGCAGATATGCATTACAAGAAACATTAAAAGAAGTTCTTCAAGCAAAAAGAAATTGATATTAGATGCTAATTTTGAGCTTCACAAAAAAATGAAGAGCACTGGAAATGTTAGATTTGTGAGTAAATATATATTTCTTTCCATTTTAAAATTTCTCGAAAAGAACTGCTTAAATAGAGGTGATAATAATAAATTATTGAATTTATAACACATGTAAACTGTATGACAAAAACAGCACAAAGGAAAGGGACAGTGAAAGTGGAAGCACACTGCTGTAAGCTTCTCAGACTATACATGAAGTGGTATAAGATTAATTAAAGGTAGAGTCTAGTAATATGGAGATGTATTTTGTAAACCATAGAGCAACCACCAAAATTAAATATGTAGACAAATAAATGAAAAAAAGAGATTTGGCTAGGAAAGTTATAAATGCACTTAGAAAGGAGTCATAAAAAATTATTACTTAATCCAAAAAAAAAAGTAAGAAAAAATAGAACAAATAGAAAACAAATAGATTTAAATCCAGACCTATTGATAGCTACATTAAAATTAATAATTATATTAAATAAATTAATTGTAAAACAGAGATTGTTATAGTGGCTTAAAAAGCAAGCCCCAACTAAATACTGTTACAAGAAACCCATCTCAAGTATAAAACAGTTTAAAAGTAAAAGGATGAAAAAAAATACCATAAAAACACTAAACTTAAGAAAGCTTATGTAGGGACTTCTCTGGTGGTGCAGTGGTTAAGAATCTGCCTGCCAATGCAGGGGACAAGGGTTTGAGCCCTGGTCTGGAAGGTCTCACATGCCATGGAGCAACTAAGCCCCGTGAGCCACAACTACTGGGCTGGCACTCTAGAGCCCGTGAGCCACAACTACTGAGCCTGTGTGCCACAACTACTGAAGCCTGTGCGCCTAGAGCCCATGCTCCGCAACAAGAGAAGCCACCACAATGAGAAGCCTGCGCACTGCAATGAAGAGTAGCCCCTGCTCGCCACAACTAGAGAAAGCCTGCGTGCAGCAATGAAGACCCAACACAGCCATAAATAAATAAATAAATAAAGAGTAAATTTAAAAAAGAAAAGAAAGAAAGCTTGTGTAACTGTATTTCCTACTCTCAAAGTGGTTCAGAAAAAGAAATATAGGGTGATTACGAAGAATATTTTATAGTGTTAAGGTGTCAATTTGTCATTGAGTCATAACAATCCTAAATTTGTATGCATGTGAAAAGAAGCTTCAAAATACATGAAGCAAGAACTGGTAGAACTGATAAGAGACACATTCACAACTTGAGTTGGAGACTTCAACACTCCTCTCTCAATAATTAATAGAACAAACAGAAAATTAGGAAAAGTAAAAAGACTGGAAAATGTTATCAACTAATTTGACCTAACTAACATTTATGGAACAGTCCACCTAACAACAGCAGAATGAGCATTCTTTTGAGTGTACACTAAATACTCACTAAGGAAAGCTATATTCTGAGGCATAAAACACATTTCTATAAATCAACTAAATTGATAAAAAAAGAATTGAAGTCTTATTGATTGAAAATTATTTTATTTGATCCTTCAATGGAATTAAATTAGAAATCTAAAAATTTTTTTCTGAAAATATTTCAAATATTAGAAAATTAAATAACACATCTAAATAACCTATACGTCAAACAAAAAATGACAAAGGAAATTTTAAAATATCTTAAATTCAGTTAAGATTAAAACACAACATAAAATCAGTAGGGTGCTTACAGTGAAATCTATAACTTTAAATACTTATATTAGAAACCAAGAATGATCTTAAATCAGCAATCTGAGCTTGAAAAAGAAAAGCAAATAACACAAAGTAAGATTAAAGATAAAAGCAAATACTAAAGAAATGGAAAACAGAAAAACAAAAGAGAAAATTGATGACAGAAAAAGCTAGCTCTTTGAAAAGATCAGCAAAATTGGTAAATTTCTAGTGTGACTGATCAGGAGAAAAAAAGAAATGACAAACTATCAAAATCAGGAATGAAATGGAGGCATCACCACAGATCTAGATGTATTAAAAGGAAAACAGAGATATTATGAACAATTTTATGCCAATACATTTGGCCCCTGAGATGAAATGGAAAACTTCTTAGAAGTCAAGAATTTCCAAAGCTAATTTGAGATGAAACAGAGTATCTGAATAGTAGTATATCTATTAAAGAAATTGCATTTGAAAAAAAAATTGGATTTGTATTTAATAACCTTACTACAAAGAAAACACTAGGCCCCAGGTGGTATCACTAGAGATAATGAATTCTGCCGAACATTTAAGGAAGAAATAACACAATTTCTATACAAACTTTTGCAGAAAATAAAAGCTTTACACTGATACCAACCATAGAAACTATAAGATGAGAAAACTACAAATCAATATGCCTCATGAACATAAATACAAACATCCATAGCAAAAATGGTAGCAAATCAAATCCACCAATAGATAAAAGGAAATAAGTTGTGACCAACTGAAGTGTATCCTAGAAAAGCAAGGTTGGTTTAATACTCAAAGTCAATCAATGTGTTTCCCTATTAACCAACTAAAAAGAAAAACTAAGAGATCATATAAATAAATGTAGAAAAAGTATTTAACAAAATTTATCATCCATTCTCAGGAAACAAGAAATAGAAGGGATCTGCCACAATATGATCAAAGACAACTTCAAAAACCCTTTCTTCCTAAATTTTGGAATAAGGCAAAAGATGTTTGATCTCACAACTTCTATTCAACATTGTACTGCAGGTCCTAGCTAGTACAATAAGGCACATAAAAATAAGGGAATGGGACTAGAAAAAACTGAGTACTTATCCAACTTCTCATAGCTAGAACGTAGACAAATAAAGTATCCTTGTCTCTAGTCTGCTCTGATGACACTGTGCTCTTCACCTCAGTGCACCTCCTGTCCAGTAAAACAATGGGAAGAATATTTTATTTTATTCTATTCTTGGTGAAGGAGTTATTTCATAATTGTAGTTCAAGATGAAAACAGTTTCACCCATTGGGCAGAATCATAGATAACACACTATTCTCTGCACAACACTATTAGAGATCCCCCTCTAGATAAGCAGCTCACACTGTACCCACTATTTTGGACATAAGGTTTTTGCTGGAAGCTCTAAAAGTGTATGCAGCAAAAAACCCATTCAATATAATAAGCAAGGTACGTGGCGTGAACATATCTTGCGGGAAAACAAAAATGCCTTAGCAAAAGTATCTGCTTTCAATCTCCAGAGGAGAACCTTGAATTTCAGGACATCTAAGTAATTAGCTTACAGTCACAAATCAAGTTTTAAAATGGGAGGGAGGAGGAGATGGTGGGTTTTGAAAGAAACCCTGAAACTCCATTAATGGTTTTGTGCTCTGACCACAAAACCTCTATCCCTCTCTAACCCTAGCCATAGAAATATTCCTCTGCTTGCTATTTGACGGTCTGTGCCAGTTCTGCATAGCTTCCTTGAATCAGAAGGAAAGGTTTCTTTTAGGACTCCATATTTCTTTCTGAGAACAAGCTGAATTGCTAGAGGCAAGGCGGGAGTTCCTCAAGCAAACAAAGGAAACAGTTGAAAGGACCCTTACCGAGGCCACAAAACAGGTCCTCCAGAAAACCAGTCTTTATCTCTAACCTCTTTGCAGAGGTTGGCAAGAATACACAGTGTTTCCTGAGAGAGATTACGTGGGTAGTGGCTGCAGTAGCGGCAGAGCTGTGTGTCAGCATATTGAGTCAATGGAAGTACACAAGCTTTGCCAAAGCAAAGCAGACAGGATGCAGGCTGCTGGTTCCAGGGTGAAGCTGGCGTCAGGTGCTGGGGATTTTTCTACCTTTTGATGGGGCAAGAAACAACTCTTGCCTCCTTCTTTGAAAATACACTTCACAAGTTCTTTAACAGTTGAAGTGAATAGATCTATATATGGCTTTGTTTTCACTGAACAAAGAATCATCCTGATTCTTGTTTTTTACAATGGTGAAGGCCAAAGGCACAGAAATGTGGATACTCACTTAAACAAGTAAAGATGGCTGGCTTTTTCAGTTAATTTGTCCTACTGAGCAAAGAACACATTACACTAGGCTTCATGAAAAAGGAAAAAATACTAATTATTAACAGCTAAATTTTATTGTATGTTTATGTATAAGCCACTGTGCAAATCTTTTTAAAAATCTTAACACAGCCTTATGTGTTATTATTTGCATTTCCCTGTTGATGAAACAGGGACTTGAAAGGGTTAGTAGTTTGCTTGCTGACAAAAAGTAAGTGACATGCCAGATTTGAAACTAGTTTTGTTTGATTCCAATATCTATCTATAATTATTCTAAATTCCTTTTAAAAGAGACAAAACAGTTCCTGATCTCAAAGCAATGTATTTCTTTAGTTAATTACACCACAGATTGTCAGCCAGTCAGAATTAGCTATAGACCTCAGAACCTGAGCTGACAGAAATGTAAAACTCTTACTGTTTCCATACCTCCCTTTTCTGTCATGTTTTGAAGAGCTCCTAGTTGTAAATGGAATAGCTTTGGCAGGGACCCTCCTTGCCTCAGTTCTACTGCGTTCAGTGATTCTGTGTTCAACAGCATGCTCTCCTCTGAGCTCAGAACAAAGCCACGGGGAAGTTCCTTGGATAACCTTTATGCTGGTAGATGGATCACCAACTAGATTTAGATGGACATATTTAGAATTCAGAATCTGAAATAGGTTAGCTCTAATCAAGGTTGCTGAAATATGTTCCTGCCTGTTAATAGGGGCTGCCTGCTAGCTTATCAGAGGTGTGCCAGGCTTAGCAATAACTGTGATTATGTTAAAATGGTAGAATCACTTAGTAAAATACATGTGAGAAATATATATGTACGTATACATATATGTGTACATATGCATTTGTATATATGTACATATAATATATACAGTATATGTATATATTGGTGTCTGAATATTTAGGAACCAGTTGAGCATATGTCCAAATACATTTAATAATGAGTTATACTGATCAAACTATTTGAAGCCTCCAATGCACTATAAATGCTTATATTATTTTATTCATTTGTTATTTATGGAAATCATTACATTTTAGACATAGTAGTAAGCTCTAAAGATACAAATAAAAATATATATATTGTTTCTGTCCTCAGGGAGTTCATTTGCCATTTTTATCTAATGATATCTTTTAATGAAAATGACTGTTTTTTCTCTTTTTTTTTTTGATATAGTTAGCAATACATTTTCAGTTTAACTTGGGGCTTGTATTTTCTACAATTTAGCAGACTAGATAATCAGATATTCTGAACAACTTTTCTGACAAAAATGGCTGAAATGTTGTGTGTGTGTGTATTTAGAATATTTTAAGTGCATTACTAAACTGGCAAGAAAGTATATAATACGGCAAAACAAAGTATATGGAGAGGTAAAAAGCAAGCAAGTACAAAATCCAGCTTTGACTCTAAGGAAATCTGATGAACCCTGGTGAACTTGAACATATGTTTTGAAGCCCATGTAAGGCACAGAAGAAAGTAGACAAACCTTAGGGCACACCTAAAGTAGAAAGTCTAATGGTAGGCCCTCACATAAAGTTGAGACTTCATTGGAATACAATTTCCTCCTAGAAGTAAATAGCAAGGAAGCATTTTTTTCCTTCACTTTGGCACTAAGTGTAAAGAAAAAAGTCACTCTTAAGAATTTGGAACTATAAGCCAGCCCTCAAACAGGTTTTTGGCCCAAGTTAAAACTTTCTGGGTGGTACAAAAAAAATTCAAATAGAAATTTTGATATAAAAGTGTCCTGGATTTTACTGCCTTCTCCAGGTGATAAGAAGAAGCAAAACGAAGTCCTCTCTGAAGGACTTTAATTTCAACATGACCTGAAAAAATTCTCTCAGATAATGATCCAAGAGATACGAGCAAAAAGCCAAAAATTGCAAATATACAGGTAAACAAAGAACCATGAGTAAGAGCCAGAATAAATAACACTGCTGAATCATACGGACAACATTCCAGATATTGGAATTATCAGATTCTGGATATAAAATTTAAATGTTTGATATGTTTCAAGGAGTGAAGTCTGAAAACATAAACAATAAACCAAAGACTCTTAAGAAAAACAGATCTGAAGAAATATAATTTGAAAATTAAAGTGGCAATAAATTAAATGAAAGTAAACAATGAATGGATTAAAAGAAGATTAGAAATAAGTGAGGAGAAAATTAGTAAAAGAAAAATAGGTCCAAAGAAATTATCCAGAATGTTCTGAAGTAGACATATTGAAATAATGAAAGAGATTGATAAAATAAGCAGAGAGAATGGAAAAATCCAACATACTCTAATTAGAATTCCAGAAGGAAATAATAGTGTGAATGAGGAAGAAGCAATATTTGAAGAATTAATAATGGGGAATTTTCCAGAAAGACACCAACTCAAACCCAAGAAGTTTAAAAATAAATCCACACCTAGACCTATCCTAATGGAACTGTAGGACACCAAAGACGAAGAGATTTAAAAAGCAGTCAGTGAGAAAAGTTTAACTTGGATTTGGTTATTTGTCTCAAAACAAAATGATAACCAATCAAAGCTTGCAAGAGAAAGAATTATTGCCATTTTTAGTGGATTCCAGTAATATTTTTGAATAAATGAATCAATTGTAAGCCGCAGATCCAAGATGAAAGCCTTCTGATCACAAAATCTGTGTTTTAAAATATATATCACTCACTTTGCAAATAGATAGTAAAGGATGCAAAGCTATGTTCCTGAAATTTTGATCATGCCTGTATTGCTGTAAAGATCTATAGCCATCCTCTCAGATTTTTAAACATTGCACAATTCTACCAAAATAATTTATCCTAATTATCACTTTTGCCTTGCTACATCACTGATTAGAAACTTTGAAAGAGTATCTACTTCCTAGCACATCATAACAAAACACCTCTCAGAACTGTGGAACAGCAGTATTGGCTAACAGTTGCACCCTGGAAATGGCTGGATATGGGTTTAAAGTTATAGATATATGACCTGGAAATTTTCCTAATGTATTTAAGTTTTCTTGGCTTGTAAACTGGAAATAATAATGGCATCTACAATTTGTGGCAAGGATTAAGAGAAATAATATATGTCAAGTTCTTTGCACAGTACTGACTCAGAATAAATTGTCACTGAAGTTGGCTGTTACTGTTAATCATTCTCTTTCTTCATTTTTTAATCTTCTATTGTGCTCACCCCAAACCCTTCTCCTTACTCTCTTGTCCTGCTGGCTTCTGCTTCAAGGTCAGTGGTTCTCAAAGTGAGGTCCCCACATTATCAGCATCACCTAGGAATTTGTTAGAAATTCAGATTCTTGGGTCTCACCCCAGACCTACCGAATGAGAAACTCTGGAGGCAGGGCTCAGCAGTCTGCGTTTTAACAAACCCTCCAGGTGATGCTGATACACATGAGGACCACTGTTCTGAGCCATTGTATATGTAGTTCAGCTCTTCTCAACATGTAGGCTTGTGCAAACCTGTGGAGAAGCTCTTGGTTGTCACAATGCTTGATAATCCCTACTGGCAATAGTGGGGCAGGAATGCTAAATGTCCCCAAATACTCACTTCCTAAACCTTCACCTCCTTCTGCACCTGTTGAAATCCTGTGCAATTTCCAAGGATTGGCTCCTTTACTCTTTATCTTCTTTATCTATTTCAGCCCAGACCATGATCTCTCTGAGGATATGACTATAGACATTTTGTATATTTAATATTCCCTCATGTTCCATTAGTTTAGTGGATAAGACCATATGCCAGGAAGCCAGAATGCCTGGATATAAATCCTACCTCTGTGACTTAACATGCAGCCTTGGATTTTATTACTTACCTTTTCTGAGCCTCAGTTTCCTCATCTGTAAAATGGGGTTAGTAATGGTACATACATTAAAGAGTTGTGTGGATTAAGCCTTTAGAACAGTGCTTGGCACAAAGTAAGCACTATACAAATGTTGGCTCTTATTCTGTATCCCCTTTGGCATCTACATAATGCTGAGAACTTACTACATGCCTCATACATTTCATTGACTCATTGATTGGCCAAAGAACCTCAGACCTTATTCCCAATTCAACCTCCGCACATTCATTAGAAGACTCAGGGGAGTAATGATCACCAACTTTAAATTCATAAAGTACTGCCATGTAGAAAGAAGAATTGCTTATTCTTTATTGCTTCAGAACATAAGACTTGGAACTAAGTTTCAGGATGAGTAATGGAGTACATTTGCTCTGTGTCCCTGCTGCATGTCTTCCTCCAGTTCCTGTGACAGCAGAGGTCAAAGATTTGGGAATTTTGGATGCTAGCCATCTCTTTCAATTTCTTTCTACTTGAGAGATATAGATGAGAACACAATCATATTTCCAGAGCCTCTGAGATTCTTTCTATTTGATTCATGTTCTTCTTAATGGTTTTGCTCAAAAAGAGCCTTGTTTCCTGCCAATTTCTGATGGCTGTCCTCCATCACCTGCCCTTTTGTTTCCCAGAAACCCACAGGCTATTAGCTTAAGTACGCATCACTGGCAGGGGCCCTACCTTTGGCAGCACTAAGAACAGCATGGGCCGATGAAATGCTCCTTGGAGACTGCCCATCCAAACACCGAGTGCATCCAAAGCTAGAGGTGATGACATCTTAGCCTGATGTGGAAGAAGTACACAGGGTTCTGGATGGTTATGTAATAAGGGAAAGAAGAGGAGGTGGTGCATGACTGTGGAAAGAGAGCATCCCAGGGGTAGACTTTGGTTTTGTGAGGAAGCCTGAGAATAAGAAAGGTGATTTAGGCTCTATTTCGCATGTGATGTCATACTAGCAAAGGTAGCCAAAAACCCCTGTGGAAGGAAAATACAGTTCTTATTGTTGGCATGAAGGAAAAGAATAGGTCTGGGCCTTTGTTCATTTGTCTGTGAGACTCCCTAAAATTAAACTCTTACTTCACTAAGTAGTCATCCCAGGCAGCAAATTAGTTCACAAAATAATCCAATAAATAAATATCCTGGAAAACATTTACGGCAACATCCAACATGTATTAAACTATGGTATCAAATGAGCTAATTCTATCTATGACGATCTGTCTGTTGATTCTGTAGCTAAAAGGAGGAGGAAGAGAAGAAAGAAGAGGAGAAGGAAGGATTGCAGGATTATTTCAGCCAAGACCAATCTTGGCAGGACTGTCAGGCCCCCAGGCTCATCCTTAGATTGGCCAGTTTGTGGCTTCCATTTGATCAATTTAACCAGGGGAAACTATGACTGGTGAATGGACTCACAGCAATGAAGCGCACAACAGAGAAATGAACAAAACCAGACTATTTCTTTATTAGTTTAAGCTGAGAGGTAAACATTCTAAAGAAACTGATTACCACAGGAGCAAATGGTATCATTTTATACTCAACTGGAAAAAAAAATGGACAAAAGACTTGAATACATTCTTTCACAAAAGAAGATATGAAAATGGACAATAACTGTATGAAAACATACTTAATCTGGGAAGTGCAAACTAAAACCACAATGCAATGAGACCGCATATCTACCAAAATGGGTAAAATTACTTAGTCATTGGAAATAACAGATCAAATGGACTTTCAAGCACTGCTGGTGGGGATAAAAGTGTGTAGCACCACCCTGGAAAACTTGACGGTATCTACTAAAACTGAAAGTACACATACCCAAGTCCCAGGAATTCCATTTGGAGGCCAATACGCCAATTTCCCAAAATTTACCAAAAGGTACATATGTGAATGTTCATAGCAGCATTACTCATAACAGCCAAAAATTGGAAACAATTCAAATGTTTTTCAAAAGTTTAGAAGGGTTAAATACATTATGGTATTACCACAATGGAATCATATAAAGCAATGAAAATAAACAAACCATTACAACATGTGGCACAAGGGAGAACTCTCACAGACCCAAAGATTATATATCATGTGATTACGCTTACATGACGCCTAAAAACAGGCAAAACTGATCTATAGGAAATCTGAATTGTAATTATGTATTGATTGAGAAAGAACTGAAAGGAGTTAAAAGGGGAGAGATTCTTGGGTGCTAGTGATGTTCTTTTCCTGGATCTGGATGGAAGTTACATGAGTGTATTCACTTCTTAAAAATTAGTCAAGCTGTCACTTGTGGTCTATGCATATTTCTGTTTATATGCTGTTCATCAGTGGCTCTCCAATGGGAGTGATTTTGCCTCCCAGGGGACACTTTGCAATTTCTGGAGAAATTTTTGGTTGTCCCAACTGGGAGGGTATACTGGCATCTAGTGGGTAGAGACCAAGGATGCTGTTAAATATCCTATGATATAAAGTACAGTCTCCTACAACAAGGAATTATCTATACATCAATAAAAACAAGTGTTCAAAATATCAGCAAAATAATAATATTAGCAATAATTTGCATGGCTTACACAACGCTGGTATAACATTCCTTATTAAAGCTAAGGTGCTCATATACTGTGTCCACTTGAACTGTACAAATCCGTCTACAACAAATGTGGCAAGCCTATAACCAAGATTCAAAGTTCTTTGTAACTGTGGAGAAGCCGCATGCTGAGTGAAGGAACAAGGATTTAAACATAGAAAAAACGGACAAGTAAATGCATTCGCCTTCATGGTATCCCACTGAGTGCCTCTACACTGACATCTGGGAGGGAAGCTACTGGATATTTTGTTCACATTTGAAACTCCAATATGTTGCATAGTTACTACATGAAATAAGCACTATTTGTTGAACTTATGAATGAACATGTCTGCCTGAGGCCCTCCCAGCCATGTGTATCATCCTCTAATATAGTAAGTCCTCCTACCCTTTGTCTCTCCAATGTCCCAAGACCTAAATTTTTCCCCTATCTTCCCTCAACTCAAAATTTACCTAGTTTACCTATCCTGCATCCTACCGGGTAGCCATCTGATTTCTCTGATACATTTATACATGCCAAGGTCTCAATTGTGTCAGTAGACTGATGTGTTACCAAGTTCTATAATTTAAAAAAGTTGAAGAGACAGTTCCTAAACCAAAGAAGTAACTGATGCTAGAAATTCCATGTGTTTGTGAGGCCTGTGAGGGAGAAAAATAAGGAAGGGCAAAGAGATGTTTCAGTGACCCCCATCAAACACTGAAAAGAGCTTCCTTTGTTAGGAAGGCACCTTACTGTGGTATTTATTGTGGTAGGAAGGAAGCTCATGAGAGATTATCACACATTTATGGGGTCTTCATACATCCAAAGACATCAATCCAACATTTAGGGTAAAGAGTGTGGAAGCAGGAGTACTCAAGCTGAAATTTTGAGAGACTATTTTGACTTTCTATGTGTGGTAGACAGAACAAGGCTCCCCCCACCCTTGAAAGTTGTCCCTGTCCTAATTTCTGGAACATGTGATTTATTAGTTTACATGGCAAGGGGGAATTAAGGTGGTAGATGGAATTAATGTTGCAGATCGAATGAAGTTGCTAATCAGCTGACTTTAAAATAGAGAGATGATCCTGGATTATTCAGTTGGGCCCAAGCGTCCTTAAAAGACCAGGAGGGAGGCAGAAGAAAACCAGGAAGATGACAGTGTTAGAAAGATTCAGCCCAACATTGCTGGCTTTGAAGTTGGAGGAAGAGGGCTGTGAGCCAAAGAATGTGAGCAGCTTCTAGAAAGTGGAAACGGGTTCTCCTAGAGCCTTCGGAAGAAATGCAGCCTTGCTAACACCCTGATTTTAACTTGATGAGAACCATTTTGAATTTCTGATGTTCAGAACTGTTAGATAATAAATTTATGTTATTTTAAGTCACTAAGTTTGTGGTCATTTGTTAGAGCAGCAATAGGAACTCATACACTATGTTATTGGGTTGCAGAAAAGCCATGGATCCCCAAACAGTAATATAATTTATATTTGACTTTTGATTATAATTAAAGGGAACATACCTGGATCCAACCCTCCCCTCCCCAACACACACACTTGCAATCTTTAGTCATTTACATTTCTGCCCATGACATTCCCCTTCTAATGGCATCTTGGTATCAGGATTCAAGGAGGAAACTGGGCAACCAGGGACTGATTGCAGTTACTAGGGGTTAATTGACAGACACCTGAATGGCTGCACAGGCATTGTCTGTATTGCCTGGAGTCAAAATGGAATTGTGCAGATGGAGAGAGAAAAACGTGTTTACTCTCTGGCAAAGAGGATATCTGCAAAAGAAAGCAGTCCTTTTGCTGACAAAGTTAGTGATTTGTGGATCTGCAAAACTAGGACATAAAACACTCAGGTGCAAATAGATGTCTGTACATATAAAAGTGAAATGAGTAATTGGAGGTTTCTGTGAGAGAGTCAATTCATTAAGTCCATATCCAGGAACAATGCAAAGCCAATCTATGATCCAGGTTGAAGAGCCAAACCATGCACCAAGGGCAACCAAGGGGTGGCTTAGGGAAGCAAAAATACCCACAGTCCTCCTCAGCCCCATCACCCAAATCACTCTAAATAAACACCTAACCCAAGTAGAAACATGATTACTATGTAAACACAGCTTAAGCTACTGGCTAATAAACAGTTTCTTCATAAAAGTAGTATGCTTGTCCTCCAAAAGGAGTTTCAAAGGAGTCCTGTACCCCCGATTCCTGTGAGATCACAGGTCCCATGCCCTTCCTATATGGAAATTCTGGAGACGTCATAGCATACATCAGGGGTAGTTTTCTTTCATTTAATAAGCACAAAGGGGCTTCCCTGGTGGCGCAGTGGTTGAGAGTCCTCCTGCCGATGCAGGGGACACGGGTTCGTGCCCCGGTCCGGGAACATCCCACATGCCGCGGAGCGGCTGGGCCCGTGAGCCATGGCCACTGGGCCTGCGCGTCGGGAGCCTGTGCTCCGCAACGGGAGAGGCCACAACAGTGAGAGGCCCTCGTACCACAAAAAAAAAAAAAAAAAAAAGGACAAAGTAAAAGAAAGGAACAAGTACTATACTGAAGCAACAGTGAGATGCCAAGAACTTGGAAATAAAATTAACAAGATTAGCTTCTGAGAGAAAAATAAAATCAACACACAGTGGCTCAAAGCTGACTTATATAAGGTTACCTTAAAAACAAAGACTTAGGCCAGCAAGCCCTGCTTAGAAGCAGATTTAGGGTATTAGCATATTTAAAGAAACAATGCATCCATCAGAAAGAAAAGCATCAAAAAACTGACAGAAGCAAATGCTAGCTGGGTACACTCAAACACAGTGCAGGAGGGAGGTCTATGAAGTTTGCCTCCCTGGGAGGGAGACGGCTGCTGAAGTCTATCAGGTTCTGAGCAGACTAGACAGATAATCCAGCGGACTCCCCTGGTTCTGATTATATGTTCATCAAGTAATCTTTTGATCATTGTTTTAGTTCATTTGGGCTGCTATAACAAAATATCACAGACCGCGTGACTTATAAACAACAAATGTTTATTTCTCACAGTTCTGGAGGCTAGAAAGTCCAAGATCTGGCCCCAGCATGCTCACCTTCTGGTAAAGGCCTCCTTCCTGTTTAGTAGCTGGAGCCCTCTCACTGTTTCCTCACATGGTATAAGGGGCAAGGGATCTTGGCGGAGTCTCTTTTATAAGAGCACTTATCCATTCATGAGCACTCCACCCTCACAACCTAAGCAACTCCCAAAGGCCCACTTCCTAATACTATTATCTTTTTTTTTTTAACATCTTTATTGGAGTATAATTGCTTTACAATAGTATGTTAGTTTCTGCTTTATGACAAAGTGAATCAGCTATACACATATCCCCATATCTCCTCCCTCTTGTATCTCCCTCCCACCCTCTGTATCCCACCCCTCTAGGTGGTCACAAAGCACCAAGCTGATCTCCCTGTGCTATGCAGCTGCTTCCCACTAGCTATCTATTTTATATTTGGTAGTGTATATCTGTCCATGCCACTCTCTCACTTCATCCCAGCTTACCCTTGCCCCTCCCCATGTCCTCAAGTCCATTCTCTACCTTTGCGTCTTTATTCCTGTCCTGCCCCTGGGTTCTTCAGAACCTTTTTTTTTTTTTTTTTTAGATTCCATATATATGTGTTAGCATAAAGTATTTGTTTTTCTCTTTCTGACTTACTTCACTCTGTATGACAGACTCTAGGTCCATCCACCCATCCACCTCACTACAAATAACTCAATTTCATTTCTTTTTATGGCTCAGTAATATTCCATTGTATATATGCGCCACATCTTCTTTATCCATTCATCTGTCGGTGGACACTTAGGTTGCTTCCATGTCCTGGCTATTGTAAATAGAGCTGCAATGAACATTGTGGTACATGACTCTTTTTGAATTATGGTTTTCTCAGGGTATATGCCCAGGAGTGGGATTGCTGGGTCGTATGGTAGTTCTAGTTTTAGTTTTTTAAGGAACGTCCATACTGTTCTCCATAGTGGCTGTATCGATTTACATTCCCACCCACAGTGCAAGAGTGTTCCCTTTTCTCCACACCTTCTCCAGCATTTATTGTTTGTAGATGTTCTGATGATGGTCATTCTGACTGGTGTGAGGTGATACCCCATTGTACTTTTGATTTGCATTTCTCTAATGATTACTGATGTTGAGCAACCTTTCATGTGTTTGTTGGATACTATCATCTTTGGGGGTAGGATTTCAACATATGAATTTGGGTGGGGGGTCGCAAACATTCAGACCACAACAATCATAATGCAACTATAGGGAGAGAATACATTAGTCAGCAATCAGGAGCACTTTATCTGGTTAAAATGGTTATGTTTATATCATAAACTCATATATTGTTTTTCTAGTTTAATTTGAACTATGCACCATCTTTCCACCTAATTAACAGCCACCCCAAAGAGCCCCAGGAGCCCTAAACTCTTTGTCTTAAAGAGAAGGATTTTGCCCACTCTCAGTTGGGTGGGAGTGGTCATAATTTCCACCAGAGCAGTAGTGTTGCCCACAGGAAGGCCGGGATGATTTCGAAGTCTTCTCAGACTATCTGGGATAGGATTCATGCCCCACCAGGGTTACATTGTCTTGTGTGAGTTACAAACTAGCTGCCACTAAAGACCTTCTTCTCAGAGGGAACCCAAGCCCTGATCTTCCAAAACATCTCGTTCTCCTCTGTGCCGACAAGTATGCACAGCTAAGTAAACACCAAGGAAAGAGACTTATTCATGAATGGAAAATTAAAACATGAAAAAAAAAAAAAAACTGGCTAGAAATTGAAGAGGATACCCTAGAGGGGCTTGTCTCAGGAAGAAACACAGAGGCCAAGTCACATGAGCCCTTGATTCTATTCCAGTCCAACCACGTGCAACAAGCTTTGTGGCCTGGGGGACCCACTAGGGTCAGCTAGCTTGGATCGGATGTGATGTGTGTTTCCTGGCTAATAAAAACACTAGTACCCATGGCTCTAATTTTTACTTTTCATTAAATTATTTTTATTGGCATGCTATTTAAGTCTGTGCAAATGTAAACCTGGGTATAAATTCCTTATGTTCACACAACTATAAATTTCTAGAACCAAGATAATTCAAATTAAATCTATTAATTTAAGATGATAGATGATGTTACTTTGCTGAAATACAATCTCTCTTTACTCTCTGACTGTGGCACTGGACGCCAGAGCACAGATTTTTAGGTTTGGCAACCTGTGCTCCTGTGCACTGAGAGAACTCGGTGTTCCCGACACAGTTCTTTGTTTAAACTCCTATGACACTTTTGTTCACAGCCTGCATCTTGATGGCATTGGCCTTCACTAATGTATTTATTTTTTTTCTCTGTTCTTTTCCTTTCTACTTGAGGCCAATAAAGTTGTAAACACAAACGCCAACTCCAACACAGAAATTATGCGGCCATATTCAAGTAGTCATTTGATGGCTCAGAAAAAGCTCATAGTCACATATTTAGATTATTTTCAAATTAAACACAAATTATTTTAAAATGACTATAGAGAGTCAAGCAAACTTTCACACTCAAGTTTGAGAAACTGGTGGAATCTGGTTCCTTGACTGAGCACCATGTCATGTTTCACTCCCTCCTTCCAATGTGCAGGAAATACTAAGACTTATAATCAATGTTTCCTTTTTGCTCTCAGCTCACAAAATGGTTGAGGCAGCCTTAAATCCTTTTCTCTGATTTTGCACTCTGTGTCTCTGAGTTTCTCTTTAAGGTTATGTAAGTTGTCTGGGGGAATATTTACATAGCCAGACCCATCTTCCTCTCAAGGAAAAATAAAAGCTTGGAAAAGAGTAAGATTTGTGTGATAGTTAGTGCCTATTCTTTTTCAGTTTTGTAAAAGAGCAACAGCCTTTTTTTAACAGAGCAGAACAGTGGGTAGGACTGGAAAAATTCCCCAAACTGTTTCTTTTTTCCCTGCTCACACCTGTTAGAGCAGAAGAATTACCCCTGCCTTTGCCTTCTACTCCATTTCTGACTTCCCTTGGGAGATGAAATGTACTTTTAGAATGGAAGGAAATAAACATTAAAATGTTACAAATTTGAAACGTTGGTTACCAGAGCTTCTGGCATATCTACATCAGTTCTGCATCTAATCAAATAATTTGGGCATAAAGCAAGGGTCTTGACAATGCTCCCAGAGGCCAGTGAACCCTCTCCCTCAACACCCATTGATTTAAAATGCCATCTTTACCGTGGATAAATTTCCATATAAATGCAGGGCAATTGTTGAACTCCAGGCTGCCACTGCTAATCTATCAGTCTATTCCCAGGAGCATTAAACTGTTTTAAATACTATAAAGAGATAATGAGCTTCTGCATCTGACCTCCTTGCTTTCTTATTTTTCTTTCATAATTCCATTTTTTTTTCTTTTTCTCTTTTTTCTCTACATTTTTGGAGATTCCATCATCTTCATTTTTAGATCTATAATTTGGTTTTCAAGCCTTCTTTTGAAAAAAATTTAGCAAGCATGATTATTGTTTATAAGAACTGGGTTTTTTTATCTTTCATTGCAGCCTGCTCTTATTTTGAGTCTGAAATATTCTCCTAAGTGTCTCTAACAGTAATAGATTAGAATGCTCTAAAGTTCTTTTTTGTTTCTTGAGTCAGTGGTTCTGCTTTTTACTTCCACCTCTAGGTTCTTTATTGCTGCTACTTTCCCTAAATTATCTAGATATTTTTGGTTGTCTTCATTAATCTGATCCCATTTTCTTTGTATCCTACAAAAATTCTTAAAATTTTCTATTTCCTACAGCAATCTTTTTACAGCATTGTTAAGGACGTACTGATTTTCAAGTATCTTTACTCTGATTTCATTGAAAATTTGGGAATAAAATTTAGTTCACCATCTTGAATAATTTCATAAATTTTTAAAACAAAATTCAAGGTGCTTCTTTAAGGAAAAGATTAAGCTGAGGCAGAACATGACATTTCATACTTCATGCAAGGGTATATTTTCATACAAATGCTCACTGATCTGAAATGTCATCTTCATCATATACTAAACTTCTTTATAAATCTAAGCTTATTTCTGAACTTTATACTATCTCATTGATCTATCAACCAATTCCTATAACACTCTGTTTTTAAATAGTTACTGCTTTAATTGCTCCCATTTTCTCAGCAGATATCCACTTGTAATTTGGAAGAGATTGTGAAAAATAGTAATAATACAGATGTGTACTAAACCTTGAAATTTCATTTCCTTCTTGCAAGCATTCTTGATGAACAGAAAAACAAATGATTATATGAGATTTCCTCAGCATTTATGATAACTCGTATCTTGTCTCAAATGGTCTACTGTAGTCCCCTCATATCTGTGAGAGGTATGTTTCAAGACCCCCAGTGGATGCCTGAAATAGTACTGAATCCTATATACACTATGTTTTTTCCTAGACTAACAAGTGGGTAGAGTACACAGCATGGATACACTAGGCAAAGGGATGATCCGTATCCCAGGTGGGACAGACTGGGCAGTGCAAGATTTCATCATACTATTCAGAAATGTATGAATTGTTTATTTCTAGAATTTTCTATTTAATATTTTTGAACTGCAGTTGACCATGGGTTACTGAAACCATGGATAAGGGGGAACTACTATATAACATATAATATCTCCGCTGATATTATATGCTTATGATATCCTCAAATATAGTGAATAATGCCTCCATTAATATCTCCACTTTACAGAAGAAGAAACTAAAGCCTGGAGAACTTAATATTTACTCAAGGTTATGCAATCAGCAAGTGGGAGGACGTGAACTCAGATCTCACTCCAGATCTCAGACTCATCTTCTGTATAATAGGGGCCACTTTTCATTCACACAGTGGAGATTCTTTATTCAGTTGTTAGAATATCCTTTATTAACTAGCTTGTCCTTCTGCTCCAAGTGACTTAGAAAACAAGTTCATTGCTGACTGTCTACTTGTGGAAGGCAGAACTGTGTTTGCCTGACCATGTGTTCAGAGCAAGGTAATTCAAACACTATGGCACCCAGCATGGGGAGGGACACAGCTCCCTGAAGGTCGGGCTTTGTTTCCCACACCAAAAGGTCACAGTAGCCCCAGAGGCTTTAAATTGCCAAATTTTTTCTACTCCTTAATACACCTGCAAGATATGCCCACATATCTAGGCCACAAGCTTAAATAAAGAGATTTTTAAATGCAATCATGCAAAAACATGTATATCAGAAGACAAAGACAGAAGGAAAATACAGAAATGAAAATGTTTATGTATATGAGGGAGGTTAACCAAAAAAAAAAACTCTTTCTTTTAAAATCTGTGGCAATATCATTGTCTCTACAGTTTTAAACAGTAATTTTTATTTATTTAACTTAAAAATGTGATCAGAGGCATCCTGTATTAAAGACTAATTAAAGATTTTTCTCCAAAATATATGTTGATTTGCCTTAAAGAGTTTCTCTTCTTCTTTTGTCCTCCCTCTAACTAAGCTCAAGAATATGTGAAACAGTCGAAAGGAGGAATTGGGATCAAAGGGCCTGGGTAGTGACAACCAAAGAAACAGCTGGGGGATCATAAAAGCAAGCTAAAGAAAGGACTCAGAGAAAGAGAGAAAAGAAAACAGATCTTTTTGGCTTCCAACCACTCTAAGAGGAAAGAGTCAAAATTAAAAAAAGGAGGAAAGACTGCTCGAAGTAAATATAAAGACCCAGGAAGGGTAGGAAAGGAAGAGGGAAAGATTAGGGAGAGAGATAAAGAATAAAGGAAAATGAAAGGACTTGAAAAAACAGGAAATCCATTTGAAGAGGACAGGGAGGAAAGGATAACAGCTGAGATTTAAGGAAAATGTTGGTCAGATATGAACGTTAATTGTTTTATGTTTTCATGCAGTTGGCCGCTGCAAATGTGAAACATGCCCCATTTCTAAACACCCAAGAAAAAGAGGTCACACCCTATGTGAAAACGAAAATAAAACTCGTTTCATTTCCAGGCTCCCGTTTCTTTTCCCTTTCTCATTTCCCAATGTCCTCAAAAGTTTCAAACACAAAGATATTTATGGTGATTTAATCTGGTTACAAAAGCTCAGAGGGTGAGAAATTTTAGCTTGCCTACCAAAGCCTGGTCCCAGAAGGCCAAGGTCTTAGACAGGACAATGATTCATTGACCAAACCCAAAGCAAAAATAATTACCTAAAACTTGGAAAATAAAGCAAGGAGATCACTGCCAGATTTTTCGTGATCTATTAGAGCGTTTTCTAACAAGCCTGCTGTTGAGTCTCCTGATTCTCTAGGGCCGTCATTTAATTTGACTTAATATTTATTATTAATTAAGGCTCAGACCCTGCATAAAGTTAAGTGTTTACTTATAGAAGATTGATAAGTTGTGAGGTACCTTTGTCCAGTGGAGATAAAAATAATAAATTCCCAGTAAAAAAGATAACCTCAGAGTTTACAATTTTATTGACCTCTTAGGACATTAACAGTTTTGTATGTAACTTAACCTTATTTCATCATGCTTTCCTTCTTTATTTCTGAGTCTCTTTTCCATCCTGCTGCTTCTCTCATTCATGATTTAAACTAATCTTTGACATGTGCTCCATATATATTTGTATGTGTTTTTTTAAAAAATAAATTTATTTATTTATTTATTTTTGGCTGTGTTGGGTCCTCGTTGCTGCACATGGGCTTTCTTTTAGTTGCGGCGAGCAGGGGTTACTCTTCATTGAGGTACACAGGCTTCTCATTGCAGTGGCTTTTCTTGTTGCGGAGCACAGGCTCTAGGTGTGTGGGCATCAGTAGTTGTGGCACATGGGCTCAGTAGTTGTGGCTCACGGATTTAGTTGCTCCACGGCATGTGGGATCTTCCCGGACCAGGGCTCGAACCTGTGTCCCCTGCATCGGCAGGCAGATTCTTAACCACTGTGCCACTAGGGAAGCCCCTGTATGTGTTTTTAAAGGTTTAAAATCTGTACTTTTACAATATTAACAACAACAGAAATAATACGTATTTAGTGATTTGTATGATGGATGCTAAAATTTACTTATGCGCCAGGACATTGTATTAAGTACTTTGTGAGCATTACCTCACAACAACCTGTGAGTTTGGGGAAACTGAGGCCTAGAAAAGATAAGTAATATTTCAGGATCATCCATGAGCAGAGGAAGGATTGGAAATCTGGAGCAATTTAGTAAGAATTCTGCATTCTTGCTATTGCATTGTATGTTTCTGCTAAAGTACAGTGATGGTGTCCATCATGGGTAGGGTTCTAGCAAGGACAGGAGATCATAGAAAGACGCTGAAGCTGGAAATTGGGTGCTAAGGGTGGGAGGCAGATGTTAGGGGAAGTGAAGCTGTTAGAGAACTAAAATATGCTGGTCTTGGGAAAAGGGGGATATCATCGTCTCCATTTAACAGATGTGGAAACTGAAATGGAGAAGAAACAGGTTACCTTTCCCAAGTCACCCCATCCGTAAGAAATTGAGCAAGAATGTCAAAGCCCATCAGCAGACCTCAAGCCCAGGGTACTTTCTGAGGCTCCCCTTGCTTCTGAACAGATGGTAAGCAAGTTCAGTCTCATTTGTTCCACTTCATAGTTCCAAACTATGGTTACAGCTGCCATTATTTCCCCTTTGCCCTGCATCTATTTGGCTTTGCGATTTTTATCTTCCTGCTTTTGTCTTTGACATAATGATCAGGCAACACTTAATTTGGTCTCTGGTTCTCATTTGTTTTTCTGGCACTGATCCCAGAGATCAACTCAAAGGAACAACGCAGTCATAAGATATCAACGGCCTGATTTCTATCAGGGCTGTTTGACACTAGAGTTCATCATTCCTTTCCTAACCACCACCCACCCATCCCCACGGTACAACATATGGACACAACTTTTGTAAATCTGCTACCCACTTGTCTGCAATACCAGTTTACACCATAGAATTAGGCACAGTTAATGGTAAGAATTAAACAGATGGGCTGCTTAAAACAGTAAACACACAGCAAGAATTCTATCTGAAATCAAAGCTTGCCTGAACTTTTATACACAAGGAGTCATAGTTTTAGGAATAAGGAAAAGGATAGAATTGGTCCCAATATCTGTATTTTTGTTTGCCAATTTTAGCTCCATAAGTACTCTCTAACAGGACTCAGCATAAGACTGTATTTAAGAATGTCAATTGATACTAATTAATCTGAGGACCAACAAATCTATCAATTCAGTTACCCTGAGCTACTTAGCTATGTTCTTCCCAAAAGCACCTCACCAGTTTTCTTTAGGACCCTCGTCAAGTCTCTTTTCCCCTCTGGACATCAGTGCCTCCACCTATGAGGATTTGGAGCTCACAAGTCTCTGCCAATTCTGATTCTTTGTGATTTTGTGACTATATTTACCTAAGTTCATGCTTATGACCTAGAGAAGGCAACACATTTTGCTATGTCATCTACTACTATAGATAGTATCAGTAATGCACTGAGGATTCTCCTGAGGGGGAAAGATAACTGAAATAAAGCGGTAGAAGGGGGGAGTGGAGTGGCAAAAGGATGAAGAGAGAAGCTAACATTTATGAAGCATCTACTATATTTTAAGCATTATGCTAGAGATTCTAAGATAGGCAGCCTCAGTTAGGTGTCATAACAACTCTAAGAAGAAGCTGTTCTTGTCTCAATGCAAAAACAAACAAACACAAAAACCTGAGGCAAATAATTTACTCCATGTCACTCAGCTAGTAAGTAGTAGTGACTCCAAAATGTAAACCCAAATTTGTTTTGATGTCTAAGTTCACGTGCTTTTTGTCATGACTTTTAGTGTCTTCACATCTTTTTAGCTACTTTAAAGTAAGTGCTGAGAACTATTTCCTTCGTAGCTAATTTGCTTGACAAATCTAAACAAAATTTAAATCAGTATGATGGATTATCCCTGGATACCCGCTATGAACTGTTCTATGCACTGGATATGGATTTTTATTAAAGTGTCAATATCCCTCTTCTTATTAGCATTCTTGGTCTAGTTGGAAAGACAAACTCTAAGTAAGAAATAACAAGTTGTATAAGAAGAAAAGAACTCAAAGAGTAGAGAGGAAAGAGATCAAAGTCTAGGTCTAGGGGTAGAAAAACGTGTCGAGAAAGTGATATTTGAACTAATACATGAAGAATGAAGAGTTAACTAAACAAATATGTGAGCTGTCATTTTAGGCATGGGAAATGCATGTGTAAAGGCTTGGAGGTAAGAGTGGTAAGTTCAAGCAACTCCCACATCAAATTACTAATTGTCTCTGAGAGTGATCACCCACTGAGAGGATATAAGAAAACACAGAGACAAGTGTACAAGGCTTGGATGAAATGGATGGGAATAGGGGCATTAAAAAGCTTAGAAATTTAAGGAAATTTTCTGTATTAAGATTAAAGGAAAATTTCCATTTCCAGTCAACATGGAGTAACAGGGACAGGATTTACCCTCCCATGTGAAACAACTAAAAACCATGACAAAGTACAAATGTATATATTTTTAAGAAGGCACACAAGTATTTGACATTAGGAAACAAAGGACAGTGACTCCTAAGATACAGGAAACAAATGAGGGAAAATTTACAACTGTCCAAGCTTACTTCCTAAAGAACATTTCCAAGCTGACGAACAGAGAGGGGGAAACTAGGCAAAGCCCAGTGGTCTCCCTGAGTTAAAGGGATGCAGCTGAAGAGTCTGAGGAAGACAAGACAGTTAAAGTTACCAGAGCAAAGTAAAGCTGAGGAGAGGACTACACAGAAAGGAACTCCAGATATCTGCAGAGTCCCCCTCTAGTATGCAGCAGTGTAATTATCAGTACATGTATGTTAGGAATCTATCTAAAACCAAGGAAAGAACCACTTAAAAGGATTAGAAGAAATTGCCTGGGAACTATGCCCAGCAAGGCTGGAAAAACTCATAATCCATAGAGCATTAGGCAAAGTACTCAGGAAGATCTTTCCTTGGTAGTGGGGAATAATTAGCTTTAGACTGATCCCTGTTACTGACCCACCTAACAAATCATAAAAGCAAGATCCAAGAGGATAAAATTCGTTACAAGTAACTTAACGATAACACATCAAGAAGAATTACTGGAATATAAAAATAGCCAGAAGCCAACAAGTGAAAATTCACAAATCTTGCATCTAACCAAAGATCACCAGCTACAAAGACACAGGAAATTATGACCCATAATTCTGAGAAAATCTAATCAATCAAACCAAACTAGAATGATACAGATATTAGAATTATCAGAGAAAGACATTAAAGCAATTATTATAACTGTATTCCATATGTTCAAAATTTAAGTAAATGGATATAGATATTTAAAAGACCCAAATTTAGTTTTTAAAATTAAGACATTTTTAGAGGAATTCTAGCTTCACAGAAAAATTGAAGGGAGGTACAGAGCTTCCTTACATACCCCCTGACACCACACACGCCTGGCCTCCCCCATTATCAGTACCCTCTACCGGACCAATACATTTGCCAAAATTGATGAATCTATATTGACACATCCTAATCATCCAAAGTCCATACATTACAATGTACTCTTGGTGTTGTACATTCTATGAATTTGGGAAAATGTATAATAACGTGTATGCATCATTATAATATGATACAAAGTATTTTCACTGCCCTAAAAATTTTCTGTGCTCTGCCCATAGTTTTGCCTTTTCTAGAACGTCATCTAGTTGGAATCTTACAGTGTTTATAGTCTTTTCAGATTTGCTTCTTTCACTTAGTAATATTCATATTTGTTTCCTCCATGTCTTTTCATGGCTTAATAACTCATTTTTTTAGCACTGAATAATATTGCATTATCTGGATGTACCAGTTTATTTATCCATTCAGCCACTGAAGGACATCTAAGTTGCTTCCAACTTTTGACAATTATAAATAAAGCTGCTATAAACATCAGGTGCAGGTTTTTGTATGGACGTAAGTTTTCACCTCCTTTGGGTAAACATCAAGAAATGTGATTGTTGGATTGTATAGTAATAGCATGTTTAAGTTTGTAAGAATCACCAAACCGTCTTCAAAAGTGTCTGTACCATTTCACATGCCCACAGCAATGTATGAAACCTCCTGTTGCTCTACATCCTCACCAGAATTTGATGGTACCAGTGGTCTGGATTTTGGCCATTCTTACATGTGTGTAGTGGATCTCATTGTTGTTTTAATTTGTATTTCCCTAATGACATGTGATATGGAGAATCTTTTCATATGCTTATTTTCCATCTGTTTATCTTCTTTGGTGAAGTGGGTGTTTAAGTCTTTGGCCCATGTTTTAATCAGGGTGTTTCTTTTCTAAATGTTGAGTTTTAAGAGTTATTTGTACATTTTGAATATCAGTGTTTTATCAGATGTGTCTTTTTTTTGAATATTTGAATTTTATTTTATTTATTTTTTATACAACAGGTTCTTATTAGTCATCCATTTTACACACATCAGTATATACATGTCAATCCCAATCGCCCAATTCATCACACCACCATACCCACCACCACCCTCCTCTGCTTTGCCCCCTTGGTGTCCATACTTTTGTTCTCTACATCTGTGTCTCAATTTCTGCCCTGCAAACTGGTTCAGCTGTACCATTTTTCTAGGTTCCACATACATGCGTTAATATGCGATATTTGTTTTTTCTCTTTCTGACTTACTTCACTCTGTATGACAGTCTCTAGATTCATCCACATCTCTGCAGATGACTCAATTTCATTCTTTTTTATGGCTGAGTAATATTCCATTGTATATATGTGCCACATCTACTTTATCCATTCATCTGTCGATGGACATTTGGGTTGTTTCCATGACCTGGCTATTGTAAATAATACTGCAATGAACATTGGGGTGCATGTGTCTTTTTGAATTGTGGTTTTCTCTGGGTGTATGTCCAGTAGTGGGATTGTTAGATCATATGGTAATTTTATTTTTAGTTCTTTAAAGAACCTCCATACTGTTTTCCATAGTAGCTGTATCAATCTACATTCCCACCAACAGTGCAAGAGAGTTCCCTTTGCACCACACCCTCTCCAGCATTTGTTGCTTGTAGATTTTCTGATGATGTCCATTCTAACTGGTGTGAGGTGGTACCTCATTGTAGTTTTCATTTGCATTTCTCTAATAACTGGTGATGTTGAGCATCTTTTCATGTGCTTCTTGGCAATCTATATGTCTTCTTTGAAGAAATGTCTATTTAGGTCTTCTGCCCATTTTTGGATTGGGTTGTTTGTTTTTTTAATATTGAGCTGCATGAGCTGCTTATATATTTTGGAGATTAATCCTTTGTCCATTGATTTGTTTGCAAATATTTTCTCCCATTCTGAGGGCTGTCTTTTTGTCCTGTTTATGGTTTCCTTTACTGTGCAAAAGCTTTGAAGTTTCATTAGGTCCCATTTGTTTATTTCTGTTTTTATTTCCATTACTCTAGGAGGTGGATCAAAAAGATCTTGCTGTGATTTATGTCAAAGAGTGTTCTTCCTATGTTTTCCTCTAAGAGTTTGATAGTGTCTCGTCTTACATTTAGGTCTCTAATCCATTTTGAGTTTATTTTTGCTCATGGTGTTAGGAAGTGCTTTAATTTCATTCTTTTACATGTAGCTGTCCAGTTTTCCCAGCACGACTTATTGAAGAGACTATCTTTTCTCCATTGTATATCATTGTCTCCTTTGTCATAGATTAGTTGACCATAGGTATGTGGGTTTATCTCTGGGCTATCTATCTTGTTCCATTGATCTATGTTTCTGTTTTTGTTTCAGTACCATATTGGCTTGATTACTGTAGCTTTGTAGTATAGTCTAAAGTCAGGGAGTCTGATTCCTCTAGCTCCATTTTTTTCCCTCAAGACTGCTTTGGCTAATCAGAGTCTTTTTTGTCTCCATACAAATTTTAAGATTTTTTTGTTCTAGTTCCGTAAAAAATGCCATTGGTAATTTGATAGGGATTGCATTGACTCTCTAGATTGCTTTGGGTAGAATAGTCATTTTCACAGTATTGATTCTTCCAATCCAAGAACATGGTATATCTCTCCATCTGTTGGTATCATCTTTAATTTCTTTCACCAGTGTCTTATAGTTTTCTGCATGCAGGTCTTTTGTCTCCCTAGGTAGGTTTATTCCTAGGTATTTTATTCTTTTTGTTGCAATGGTAAATGGGAGTGTTTTCTTAATTTCTCTTTCAGATTTTTCATCCTTAGTGTATAAGAATGCAAGAGATTTCAGTGCATTAATTTTGTATCCTGCAACTTTACCAAATGCATTGATAAGCTCTTGTAGGTTTCTGGTGGCATCTTTAGGATTCTCTTTGTATGGTATCATGTCATCTGCAAACAGTGACAGCTTTACTTCTTTTCCGATTTGGATTCCTTTTATTTCTTTTTCTTCTCTGATTGCCATTGCTAGGACTTCCAAAACTATGTTGAAGAATAGTGGAGAGAGTGGACATCCTTTTCTTGTTCCTGATCTTAGAGGAAATGCTTTCAGTTTTTCACTATTGAGAATGATGTTTGCTGTGGGTTTGTAGTATATTGCCTTTATTATGCTGAGGTACATTCCTTCTATGCCCACTTTCTGGAGAATTTTTATCATAAATGGGTGTTGAATTTTGTCAAAAGCTTTTTCTGCATCTAATGAGATGATCATATAGTTTTTCTCCTTCAATTTGATAATATGGTGTATCACACTGACTGATTTGCATATATTGAAGAATCCTTGCATCCCTGGGATAAATCCCACTTGATCATGATGTATGATTATTTTAATGTGTTGTTGGATTCTGTTTGCTAGTATTTTGTTGAGGAATTTTGCATCTATATTCATCAGTGATATTGGTCTGTAATTTTCTTTTCTTGTAATATCTTTGTCTGGTTTTGGTATCAAGGTGATGGTGGCCTCAGAATGAGTTTCAGAGTGTTCCTTCCTCTGCAGTTTTTTTGAAGAGTTTGAGAAGGATGGGTGTTAGCTCTTCTCTAAATGTTTGATTAAATTCACCTGTGAAGCCATCTGGTCCTGGACTTTTGTTTGTTGGAAGATTTTTAATCACAGTTTCAATTTCATTCCTTGTTATTGGTCTGTTTATATTTTCTAATTCTTCCTGGTTCAATATTGGAATGTTGTACCTTTCCAAGAATTTGTCCATTTCTTCCAGGTTGTCCATTTTATTGGCATATATTGCTTGTAGTAGTCTCTTATGATCCAAGGGTGGAAAGCGGCAGGGTGGTAAGGGTGGTGGTGTGATAAATTGGGCGATTGAGATTGACATGTATATACTGATGTGTATAAAATTGATGACTAATAAGGACCTGCTGTATAAAAAAAATAAATAAAATAAAATTCAAATAAAAAAATACTTTCTATCCTGTTCCATTGATCTATCTTTCTGTTTTTGTGCCAGTACCATACTGTCTTGATTACTGTAGCTTTGTAGTATAGTATGAAGTCTGGGAGCCTGATACCTCCAGCTCTGTTTTCCTTTTCAAGATTTGTCTTTTGCATTTCCATACAAATTGTGCAATTTTTTGTTCTAGTTCTGTGAAAAATGCCATTGGTAGTTTGATAGGGATTGCATTGAATCTGTAGATTGCTTTGGGTAGTATAGCCATTTTGACAATGTTGATTCTTCCAATCCAAGAACATGGTATAAACCCACACACATATGGTCACCCTATCTTTGATAAAGGAGGCAGGAATCTACAGCAGAGAAAGGACAGCCTCTTCAATAAATGGTGCTGGGAAAACTGGACAGGTACATGTAAAAGTAGGAGATTAGATCACTCCCTAACACCATACACAAAAATAAGCTCAAAATGGATTAAAGACCTAAATGTAAGGCCAGACACTATCAAACTCTTAGAGGAAAACATAGGCAGAACACTCTATGACATAAATCACAGCAAGATCCTTTTTGACCCACCTCCTAGAGAAATGGAAATAAAAACAAAAATAAACAAATGGGACCTAATGAAACTTAAAAGCTTTTGCACAGCAAAAGAAACCATAAACAAGAAGAAAAGACAACCCTCAGAATGGGAGAAAATATTTGCAAATG
This sequence comes from Stenella coeruleoalba, assembly GCF_951394435.1. NCBI lineage: Eukaryota > Metazoa > Chordata > Mammalia > Artiodactyla > Delphinidae > Stenella > Stenella coeruleoalba. The sequence continues at coordinate 71,025,062 of NC_137154.1, forward strand.
AAGCAACTGACAAAGGATTAATCTCCAAAATTTATGAAAAAAATATTTTTAACCTGAGTGGATTAATTAGTAACATTGTTTAAAATGGGAAATAACTCTAAATGCTTAAAGTGTATTGGTCTTTCTTATCTAAGTAGGAACTACTTTAATATAATCATTTTTCCTGATTCCTAGGAAATATTAAATGCACAGTAAGGAAATTGTTGCTGCTCATGAGCTCCTATTATTACAACAGCATTAATAATAGATAATATTTATTGGGCATTTAGCACAGGCCAAACACTGTGCTAAGCACTTCATATATAGTATCATATTTGATTCTCACAGCCCTCTGAGTTAGGCAAATTATTAACCCCAAGTGAAAGGGAAAGAAAGTAAACTTTAGAAGAAATATTAAGTAACATGGTCAAAGTCAAATGGCTGGTAAATTATAGAGCCAGTACCTCAATCCATGTCTTTATTCATTTCTTTCACCTCTCTGTCCCAAACCCTGCAATGTAAAAGCCAATTTCACCCAAACTAGAAGCCAAATTACTTACTGTCATATCAAGGGCCTACAAGATATCCATGCCCCCTCCCCACAATCCCCAATCACCTCATCTCCCATTTCCTCTTGACAATACTTCCTCTAGCTCAATCTGCTCCAATTCACATATCTCCTTGTATTTTTTAGGTATGCAATTCAAATCCCTCAGGGTCTTTACAGTGGCTAAGTCTTCCAGGGTTACTCTAAATGCTTGGGCAGTTAGAGCTCTACAGGGCTCTAAGAGTTGCTCTTCCCTGAGCCTGATTTCCATCTTCCTGCAATGCTATCCTCTCAGATATGCACGATTTGTTCCTTCACCTCCTGCACTCTTAGCTCAAATTTTAAAGTCTCAGTGAAGCTCACTTTCGCATCTCAGTCCCTATTTTCTTACTTAATTTTTCCCCATAGCAATTAATGTCATTCTAAGTAAAGAAAAATTAAAAATTTAAATTATTAGCATATTTTATTGTTCACATATATATTGTGCAAAGTCAGTTTTAAGTACAAAATAAGAGCACTTAACTTGTATGCAAAAATCATCAAAATTAAACAATTCTTAGTTCATAGTTTATACATATGCATTTCATTCTTATCAGAATAGTGGGAAACCTGCACAAAACTAACTTAACTGTTTTTATTTCACCTCTTGATACAGGCACATTCTACCAATGCTCTCTACCCTTAGTTTATTGATAAGTGAGGAGGGATGGAAAACAAAAGGAATTTTGAGCTGCCTTATCTTTCTCATTTCTTCAATGTCATCATTTTCAGTGGAAGTGGTTGGCTAATACCAGGAAGTAACACAATTAAGAGAGGATATGATAGAGTTCGTTGGAACCTCATGTTTCTTAGAACACAATTGCCTTCTTTTTGCCTTTGAAGCAAGTTCTGGTTCAAACGGAGAACTTTCCTGTCAGTGACCCTGCTTACTCAGTCTTAGATGTAACATACTTACTCTATACTTGCTCCAAGTTTGCTGAACTCCCATGTATTATGAGCTCACTAGAACTTTGTGCTCATGGGGTGCTGCAAATTCTGTATGCAAATGGAACAGCAAGGAATGATAGGCACATGTATTGTGTACCTCTCCTTTGATCATGTACATGGTCCATTGTCCCATCAAACTTTCACTTACAAAACTCAAATTCAAAGATAAGTCATTAAGGGCTTTCCTGGTGGCAGAGTGGTTGAGAGTCCGCCTGCCGATGCAGGGGACACGGATTCGTGTCCCAGTCCTGGAAGATCCCACATGCCGCGGAGCGGCTGGGCCCGTGAGCCATGGCCGCTGAGCCTGTGCGTCCGGAGCCTGTGCTCCGCAACGGGAGAGGCCACAACAGTGAGAGGCCCGCATACTGAAAAAAAAAAAAAAAGATAAATCATTAAGTCTCAAGATGGCAGCAGCAGAGCTTCTACCCTAGTCCAAGTTACCATCATTCTCTTCCCAGAAAAATGCAAGAGTCTTCTAACTGGTCTTCCTGCTTCCACTCTTCCCAGTCCCCAACCTTCATTCTAGTCTTCATGTGGTTACTGGATTATTTGAAAAATAATAGATAAATAGATCATGCCACTCTGTTGCTTAGAATCTTCTGATATCTTCTCCTTAACCAGACATCACACTGGCCCTCTTCCATAAGTAAAAAGTTCATTTCCATATCAGAACTTTGGAAGTTGCTGTTCTCTCTGCCTTTAGTTTCACTTGACTGCCTCCTTCTCACCATTTAGGAGCGAACTCAAAACTGTACCTTTGCTATTAGTGAAATAAATTATGAAACATCAATAAAAGAGAATACTATACAGAAATTTCAAAATGATTATATAATATAGATATTGCCATGGAAGAATATTCACAACATGTTAAGTGTAGGAAGCAGTTAGCAAAACATATAATTGTATCCTACTTTTGTTTTAAAACAGATATCAATCAAAAAGCACACACATACAAAATCTGAAAGAAAATACAGCAAAACATTAATAGTAATTATTTTTTAGAGATGATGTTTTAGATGACTTTTTCCTTCTTTTCAGTTTCTATATTTTATGACTATTCCCAGTGAATATGCATATTTCATGTAATTTTTGAAAGCATACATGGATGAAAGTTTCATATGGTAAATAACCTATGAAAAGCCTTTCTTGAACCACTTAGCCAAGCTAATTAATCCCTTTCCCATCATTCTTCTTTCCAAAGGAACTAATCATATATGGATTGCAATAATAATAATGGTAGTTAATATTAATGAGCATTTACTTGGTGTCAGGCATCTTTGTAGGTACTTTATTTTTTTTAATAAATTTATTTATTTATTTATTTTTATTTTTGGCTGCATTGGGTCTTCACTGCTGCGCGCAGGCTTTCTCTAGTTGTGGAGAGCAGGGGCTACTCTTCATTGCGGTGCACGGGTTTCTCATTGAGGTGGCTTCTCCTGCTGCAGAGCATGGGCTCTAGGCACGCAGGCTTCAGTAGTTGCAGCACATGGGATCAGTAGTTGTGGCACGCGGGCTCAGTGGTTGTGGCGCGTGAGCTCTAGAGTGCAGGCTCAGTAGTTGTGGCACACGGGACCAGTTGCCCCATGGCATGTGGGATCTTCCCAGACCAGGTATCAAACCCATGTCACCTGCATTGGCAGGCGGATTCCCAACCACTGTGCCACCAGGGAAGTCCCTTGGTAGGTACTTAAACTCATTATTTAATCATTGCAACTAATCTCTGGGTTTGGTACTATCATCATCATCATCATCATCATTGTTATTACTATTTTCCTTTTAAAAAATAACAAAATTAGATATTTAAGGCTCTGATTATTTAGGCAATTGGCCCAAAGTTGCACAAGCTATAAACTGCAGAACTGGATCAAACCTATGTCTGTCTCAAAAATCTATACTACATCACCTCTACTCACTCCAATAGAGTGTTCTCAATTTTGGTTAGCACATAAATTAATACCAAATGGAGCAGTTATAAACCCCTAATGATGAAGTTTAGTCCCCAAATCTTCTTGTAGTCAAAAAATATAGTCGAGCAAGAAAATAATTTCAAAATTATTTAAGACCTTTACTAGAATTTCTTGACTACCATAAATAAGATTCATAGTGTGAAGTTATAATTCTTTAACATTTTTTGACCCTTGCATCCACTATTCTCATCCTTCCAGACACACACTCCTCCAAGATCTAGGCCCTTATTTCTTCCTCTCTCCCCTCTTCATCTTGATTTCCCATGAAAAACCCAAAAGAATTCACCTAGCAATTTGAAGGGTTGGAGAGAAGAAGTAACCAAAGACATGATCCTTTGAGTAGGCAAAAAGAAGTAAAAGACTGGGAACACTCATTCTATGATTTTTTTCCCATCACATAAAGTTATAGTCACTACCATGTGAGGGTTTGTGATGTTCTACATTACCAAAAAGCATAATTTTACTCAGAAATGCTGGACTCCATGGAATGCCCTCTGAGCACTGTGTTTGAACTGTAAAGGGAAGGTAAATAAAAGCTAGAGGTGGAACTGACTTCACAGAGCCTGGAATTAGATCTTGGCAGTTCTGTGGCATTTAGGATGAGCACAGAGTGAAATGAGGGCTTCTGAAAGAAGAGCAAAGGTACCAATATGGGAATGAGTAGACTTAGGAGATGGGCGTGAGCAGGTGCTAGATTACCTGCCTAGTAAAATTTCTACAAGAAGAAAAGATGGGAGATAGTGTTCATTCTTTTCTCCAGCCACAAAGCTGAAGAGCTCCCTAAGTATTACCTTGGAAGAAAGGATAAACATGTCTTTCATATTTAGGTTTCTTCTAAACTTGTTCTCATTTTAGAAAACTAAAACTGGCTCCAAGCCCACTGATTTTCACCTAGAAAAATAAGAACTGGATACTTACTCAGACTTCTGCTTGTAGCTAAACAGCCAAATGGACAGTGGATAGAGTAACTATTCAAAAAAGAGCTGAAAAAGCTATCTTGGGGATTAATGAGATTCCTTAAAATGAATAAACAGTCCATGTGGCTTTACTTAACAGTAACTTTTTGACATGGCTTTTTCCTCTTTTTTCCTTTTTTTCACACTAATTTCCAAGTCAACACTAGCACAGAGAATAAACCACTCTGGGATTGTTTGAGAACTACAGAAATCAACAGAAATATTCCTGTCTGCTTTTGAATAGTCCCCTTTCAAAATATTTTTTAATCTCACCTAATGTTCACAGGTTATCTCTAAGTATATAAAGTCTTCCTTGGCTGATATATTTATAATTCTTTTTCCAACAAATCCAAAACTGTTTTCACAAACTATAACCCCATCTCTTCTAAGTGCAATGGATTCAATGTCATTAATTTCCTTCTTTTTTTCAAATTCCATTTTCTTAGTCAGTAATTCTCCAGACCCATTTTATACTTGAGGCTTCAGTATTTTGTGCTATTTCTTAGAGTCTTTATCTTTTTATTTTTTAGGATGGACTCTATTACCTTTCTTGGTTGACATAGCTTACTCGTTAGTTTTCTCATAATTTTCCTCATTCCCTTATTCACAAAAAGTTAACGCAAATTTTCATTTTTGTCATTTATAGGTGATTTCCTCTCCTCTCACCTTACACGAAGGCCTCTGCTTTTAGCTAAGGCCAGAAATTATACCTTCTAGAAGAAATAGCAAAGATGGATGACCTTAGAGTTTTGGAAGAAAGGGCTATAACAGGCACTTTTAACTACCAATGCTGCAAGGAAAAGACTCATTAATATAGTCTTCCCAGGATGAGTTGACATCAATACTGTGAGCAGCACTTATCAAACCTCACCTGAGGCCTGACTCAGGATTTCCAGCACTACTTCAATCCAGGAGACAACTTTATGGAAGTAAATTGTAGTTCACCCAAGATCCAACAGAATGTAAATAAGTTACATAGCATTGAAGAAAACCAGTGAGGAAAACCTACATGTAGTCACTTCTTTTATTTTTTTTTAACTTATTATTTTATATTGGAGTATAGTTGATGAACAATGTTGGGTTAGTTTCAGTTGTACAGCAAAGTGATTCAGTTATACACACACACACACACACACACACACACACACACACACACACATATATATTTTTTCAAATTCTTTTCCCATTTAGGTTGTTATATAATATTGAGCAGAGTTCCCTCTGTTATACAGTAGGTTCTTGTTGGTTTAAAATATTGTTGGTAGTGTTTTTAATGGTCTGTTTTATGATGAACATATAAGACTTCCTTTTCTCTTCCCTCTTATTCTATTTCTAATGCTCAGTTTAACAGGCTATACTTGTGAAAACTGAAAGGACACACTCAGAATGTTTTTTATTGCCACTGATCCCTCAGAATTAAGTAAAAATATCCTCTAGGACATCTTAATATAGATTATAGTGTAATGAATCATTAAGGGAATCTAAGGATGATGGTAAGTCTGGTTACTGGAATCCAAAAGGCTGCTTTCATGTTTGGTTAAACTTACAAAAATCACAAATGACCTTTGACAAAAAGAGATAAAACACTACCAAGTACACATTTTACAATTTCTAATTAAGATTCATATATAAATGAGCAAACTATACTTAGATGTTATCTCTAGAGTGATCTACCATGATTCTACAGAAAATATGTAAGATACTGATTGCCCTGTTTACAAAATACTTAGGACAGTGAACAGATATTATTACAACTACCTGAACTGAGACGCTTCACCTTTAATGGCATTGTGATTCTTTATGTAGGATTTTTAGGAATCAGTCGTTAAGCCAGGTTATAATTTTACAGATCTATTGTGTAACCAAAGCTATGCTGGTAATGTCGTGTTGGAAAATAAATTCCATTTAATTATGTATGAAGGGCTCAATATTAAGGAGCAAACCTCTACCTGTCTGTGTCAAAAATCTATACTTTAGGGCTTCGCTGGTGGCGCAGTGGTTGAGAGTCCGCCTGCCGATGCAGGGGACACGGGTTTGTGCCCCGGTCCGGGAAGATCCCACATGCCGCGGAGTAGCTAAGCCCGTGAGCCATGGCCGCTGAGCCTGCGCGTCTGGAGGCTGTGCTCTGCAACGGGAGATGCCACAACAGTGAGAGGCCCGCGTACCGCAAAATAAATAAATAAATAAAATAAAATAAAATAATCTATACTTTACATGAAGAATCAATATCTACAGAGCCTTCTTAGGAGGTCTATGCTTGCAGCTGATAGTAAGAAAGATCACTTCCTGGCAAGCCAGGAATCTCATTGAATTGAGAGAGCCTGCGGAAGGAGAAATTCACTCACAATTACGGGTACTAGAGGTAAAACCTGATGGAGATTAATTTCTCGGTTTCAGTTTCTTAGCCTTCAGAATAGATAAGCTAAGAGTAGTAGAAAAAAATCTCTGGAATGATAAAGGCTATTGAAAATACAATTCTAGATTCCTTGCATAACCTCCAGAAAGAAATTAATTAGGTGAGCTTTCCTCTAGTTTTGCTGACAATACAATACAAAGGCTTATGAAACAACATTTCTTGCTGCACTTATGTAAATGAACCAGGCCAAATAGAACAGAATCTACACAATCGGAAGACCGTTTCTGAGATTACCTGTAATAGCTATCACTAAATCAGTACAATAATATAAATTATGGTACCGTTAGCGTATGAGTCATGGCTCTATATGTGTGCTATGTATTATGCCTATGTCTAATTTCAACTGCCTTTAAAAACTATAGAAGACAGCTAAGCAACACGTTCAGTTAACAATCTTAGCACAAAAATGTATGAAATCAGCTTTTATGTCAGTATGAGGATGTGTGCATGCATGCATTATCTAGAGTAATATTCAGTTTACTCGTGATTGCAGAGGAAATATTCAGGAATATGTATCCAGAGCTTGAAACGAAGGCAAAGAGATGATTCTGTGATCTTTTATTGTCATACTAGGGCCCATCTGAGACTCATCTGAGTCTCTAGAGAAATGGTAACTTTGACTAACAACTGATTAGGGTCCAGATGTCTTTTATCTAACTTAGTAATCTTATTTCACCGTTCTTATTTTCACTGAGTAAATAAATCCCAGTTTCCCATACCTTCATTGAACTAGCTTTGTCATTTGATGGTCCCTCCATTAATCATTTAAATGAAACTTTGGCACATGCCAAATATCTTTCTGTTTTTTAATTGTGGTGAGAGCACTCAACATGAAATCTATCCCCTTAACAAAATGTTAAGTGTACGATTCAGTACTGTAGATCTGTACAGTACAGATCTACTGATCTGTAGATCAGTACAACAGATCTCTAGAATTTATTCATCTTGAATAACTGAAACTTTATACCAGTTGAATAGCCACTTCACATTTTCCCCTCCCTTCAGCCCCAAGCACTCACCATTCTACTCTCTGTTTCTATGAGTTTGACTATTTTAGATTGCTCATTTAAATAGATCCATGCAGTACTCATACTTCTGTGACAGGTTTATTCCACTTAACTTTCTCCAGGTTCATACATTTAGTCACATGTGTCAGGATTTCCTTCTTTTTTAAGGATAAACTATATTCCATTGTATGTATATACCACATTTTCTTTATCCATTCATCTATTCATAGACATTTAGGTTGTTTCCCCATCTTGGCTATTGTGAATAATGCTGCAGTAAACATGGGAGTGCAAATATCTCTTCAAAATCTTGATTTCAGTTCTCTTGGATAAGTACTCAGTAGTGGGATTGCTGGGTCACATGGTAATTCTATTTTTAATTTCTTGATGAACCTCCACACTGCTTTCCATAGTGGTTGCACAATTTTACATTCCCAAAAAGAGTGTACAATTTAATCACATCCTCCCCAACCCCTATATTTTTGTCTAAAACTTTTACAGTGTTAGGTCTTATGTTTAGGCCTTTAATTCATTTTGAGTTGATTTTTGTGTATGCTATAAGATAAAGGTCCAATTTTATTCTTTTGCATATGAATATACAGATTTCTCAACATCACTTGTTGAAGAAATTGTCCTTTGTTTATTGTCTATTCTTAGCACCTTTGTTGAAGACCAATTAACCATATATGCATGGGTTTATTTCTTGTCTCTCTATTCTGTTCCATTTGTCTATATGCCTATCTTTATGTCAGTACCATATTACTTTAATTACTGTTGCTATGTAATCTATTTTGAAATTAGGAATTGCATGATGCCTTGAGCTCTGTTATTTCTTAAAATTATGGGGGGTGTTCAGGGTCCTTTGTGGTTCCGAATGAATTTTAGAATTGCTTTTTTCTATTTCTGTAAAACTGCTATTGGGATTGTGATGGGCATTGCATTGAATCTGTAGGTTTCTTTGGGTAGTTTAGTCTTTTTAACAATATTAAGTCTTAAGAAGGTAAACACAAGTGTCTTTCCATTTATTTGTGTATTCTTTAATTTCACCCATCAGTGTTTTATAGTTTTCATTTACCAGTCTTTCATCTTCTTGGTTAAGTTTTTTTCTAAGTATTTTTTATGCTAGCGTAAACAAAATTGTTTTATTAATTTTCTTTCAGGTAGTTTGCTATTAGTGTATAGAAATACAACTGATTTGTTTAATGTTGATTTTGTATACTACAACTTTACTGAATTCATTAGTTCTAACAGCATTTTTGTGCAGTCTTTAGGGTTTTCCATATACAAGCTTTTGTCATCTGCAAACAGAGATAACTATACTTCTTCCTTTCTGATTTGAATGCCTTTTATTTCTTTTTCTTCCTTGATTGCTCTGGCAAGGGCTTCCATACTACGTTGAATAGAAATAGTAAGAGTGGGCATCCTTGACTTATTCCTAATATTAGAGGTAAAGCTCTCAGTTTTTCACCATTGAGTAAGATGTTAGTTGTGGGCTTCTTATATATGGCGTTGATTATGTGGAAGTAAATTCCTTATATTCCTAGTTTGCTGCAAGTTTTTATTTTGAAAGGGTGTTGAATTTTGTCAAATGCATCTATTCAGATGCACCATGGGAATTTTTTGTCCTTCATTCTGTTAATGTGGTGTAGCACATAAATTGATTTTCATATGTTGAACCATCCTTGAATCTCAGGGATAAATCCCACTTAGTCATAGTGTATAATCCTTTTAAAGCACTGTTGAGTTCAGTTTGGGAGTGTTTTGTTAAGAATTTTTACATCTATATTCATCAGGAATATTGGCCTGTAGTTTTCTTTTCTTGCAGTGTCTTTGTAGGGTTTTGGCATCAGGGTGATGCTGGCCTCATAGAATGAATTTGAAAGTGTTGCCTCCTTTATAAATTTTTGGAAGAGTTTGAGAAGGATTGGTATTAATTCTTCTTTAAAGTTTTGGTAGACTTTACCATTGATGCCATCTAGCCTAGGCTTTTCTTTGTTGGGAGGGTTTTGATTACCCTTACTAGTTATAGGTCTGTTCAGGTGTTCTATTTCTTCATGATTCAATCTTGGTAAATTATATGTTGCTACAATTTTACCTATTTCTTCAGGTTATCAAATGTTTTGCTGTATAATGGTTCCTAGTAGTCTCTTATGATCCTTTTTATTCCTTTGTCATCATTTATTTATTTGAGTCTTCCCTCTTTTTTTTCTTACTTATTCAAGCTAAAGTTTTGTCAATTTTGTTAATCTTTTTTCAAAAACCTTTATTTTATTCATTTTTTCCTATTGTTTGTCTATTCTGTATTTGATTTATTTCTGCTCCAACCTTTTATTAGTTTCTTCCTTCTACTAATGTAGCCTTAGTCCATTCTTCTTTTTCTCATTCCCTTAAGGTATAAAATTAGGTTATTTATGTGAAATTTTTCTTTGTTTTTAATGTAGGCTCTTATCACTATAAACTTCCCTCTTACTACTGCTTTTGCTGTGTCTTATAATTTTTTTTAATTTATTTATTTACTTTTGGCTGTGTTGGGTCTTCGTTTCTGTGCGAGGGCTTTCTCTAGTTGTGGCAAGCGGGGGCCACTCTTCATCCCAGTGCGTGGGCCTCTCACTATCGCAGCCTCTCTTGTTGCGGAGCACAAGCTCCAGACACGCAGGCTCAGTAGTTGTGGCTCACGGGCCTAGTTGCTCCACGGCATGTGGGATCTTCCAAGCAAGGGATCAAACCTGTGTGCCCTGCATTGGCGGGCATATTCCCAACCACTGCCCCGCCAGGGAAGCCCCATGTGTCCTATTATTTTTGATATGCTTAACTTTCATTTTCATTTGTTTTGAGATATTTTCTCATTTTACTTTGATTTTTTTCCTTTGACCCATTGGTTGTTTAGGAATGTGTTGTTTATTTCAACATATCTGTGACTATTCCAGTTTTCTTTCTGCTTTTGATTTCTAGTTTTATTCCATTTTGGTCAAAAAGATACTTAGTATGTTATCAGTCTTCTTAAATTTTTGAAAAATTGTTTTGTGGCCTAATATGTAACCTATCCTGGAGAATCCTACATGTGTACTTGAGAAGAATATACAGTTGACCCTTGAACAATCTGTGGGCTAGGGGCACCAACCCTTCACACAGTTGAAAATCCACATATAGTCTATAGTTAGCCCTTGAACTCCATGGTTCCTCCTTATCCACAGTTCCACATCAATAGATTCAACCAGCTGCAGATATGTAGTGTTATAGCATTTACTATTAAACAAGTCCATGTGTAAGTGGGCCCACACAGTTCAAACCCTTGTTGTTCAAGTGTCATCTGTATTCTGTTGTTGGGTGGAATGTTCTGTATATGTCTGTGAGGTTCATTTCACCTATGGTGTTCTTCAAGTCCACTATTACCTTATTGATTTTCTGTCTGGATGTTCTATTAATTTTTGAAAAAATGGTGTACTTAAGTCTCTTAATATTATTATATTACTATTTCTTCCTTCAATTCTTTAATGTTTGCTTTATATATTTGGGTACCCTGATGTTGGGTGCATATATATTTATTCTGTTATATCTTTCTGGTGAATTGACCCTTTTATAGTTATCTAATTCCTTCTTTGTCTCTGTGATAGTTTTTGTCTTAAAGTCTATTTTGTCTGATATAACATAGCCTTTTCTCTTTTGGTTACCATTTATATGGGATATACTTTTTTCTTCTTTTACTTTCAGCCTATTTGTGATACTTAAAACTAAAATGAGTCTCTTATAGAATGCAAGTAATTGAATATTGTGGGTTTTTTTTTAATGCATTCAGCTACTCCATGACTTTTGAATGGGGACGTTAATCCACTTACACTTAAAGTAATTACTGATAGGAAAGGACTTACTGTTACCATTTTGTTAATTTTTATTTGCTGTCTATCTTATAGCTCTTTATTTTCTATTTTTCTCTTTTGCTGTCTTCCCTTGTATTTTGCTTAATTTTTTATTGTGATATACATTTCTTATTTTCTTTTGTGTTAGTTCTAGACTATAAGAGATGTCTGTTTTTTCTAATGTGCAGATACAAACACAAAGAGTCAAGGAAAACGAAGAAACAGTGTACCATGCCTCAGACAGAGGAACAAGATGCTCCAGAAACTAACCTTACTAATAAGGAAATATATGAGTTACCTAACATAGAATACAAAATACTCAATAAATTCAAGATAAAGAAGATACTCATGAATTCAGGAGAAAAAAGCATAAACAGAGTGAGAATTTTAACAAAGAGATAGAAAATACAAAAAAAAAAGAACCAAACAGAAATCTTGGCCCTGGAGAATACAACTGAACTGAAAAATTCAACAGAAGAGTTCAACAGCAGATTAGATCAAGCAGAAAAAAGAAACAGTGCATTTGAAGATAAGAGATTTGAAATTATCCAGACAGAGAAACAGAAAGAATAAAAGAATGAAATGGAGTGAAGAAAGCTTAAGGGACTTAGGAAACATTATCATTTAGACCAAGATACGCATGTCCTAGAAGGAGAAGAGAAAAATAGTGAGCCAGAAAGCTTATTCAAAGAAATAATGGCCAAAAACTTTCCAAATCTGGGGAAGGGAATGGATTGTCAGAGCCAGGAAGCCCAGAGGATTCCAAAAAAATGAAACAAAGAAAGCTACACCAAGAAACATGATAATCAAATTGTCCAAAGTCAAAGACAAAGAATTTTGAAAGCAACAGAAGAAAAACAATTTGTGATGCAAAGGGGGAAACCCCCCCATAAAACTACCAACAGATTTCTCAGCAGAAATCTTGCAGGCCACAAGATACTATATAATATATTCAAAGTACTGAAAGGAAAAAAAAACTACCACCAAGAATACTACACCCAGCAAAATTCTCCTTCAGAAATGAAGGAAAGATAAAGACTTTCCCAGATAAATAAAACCTGAGGGAGTTCATCACCAGTAGAAATACCTTCTAAGAAATGCTAAAGGGAGTTCTTCAAACTGATCCAAAAGGATGCTGAACAGAAATATGAAGCATATGAAAGTAAAAAACTTACTGGTAAAGGTAAATATATTTGTATATTTATATACAAAACAAAATACTATAATACTATAATGGCAGTATGTAAATCACTTTTAATTCTAGTATAAAAGTAGTTAAAAGACTAAATTATTTAAAGTAACTGTAAGTATAAAAATATATTAATGGATACACAATATGAAAAGATGTCAATTGTGACATTAATAACATAAAGGAAGTGGGGGAAATAAAGGTGTAGAGTTGTTTATGCAATTGAAGTTAAGTTATTATCTGCTTAAAATAGACTGTTATACCTCTAAGATGTTTTATGTGAGCCCCATGGTAAACACAATGAAAATGTCTCTTTTTAAGAGAATTTAATAGTTTGAAAAGTATGGTTTTCCATCTTTGAATTCAGATACTGTCTTATATGTACTTATGTACTTTTGACTTGGCACTTAGAACGTAACACGTTTTATTATTAGTTCTCTTATTTATTTCTTCTTGATAATCCTTTTGCTCATTTACACCATAAGCTTCTTAAGAGCAGGACAATGCCTTGTATCTCTATACACCTTAGCTTCACATGAAGTGTCTTTAGTCTTGTAGCCATTTGCTCTAGTTAGACCCTATAGGTCAAGAGGAGCAAAGTTTTGCTCAAAGCAAAGCTTAAAAGAATGAAATTAATTATAGAAATATATGTATCTTGGTGCTGGAAAACTGCTGATGTCTCATTACCAGCACTTTTCATATATTTTTTCAATAGTTTAAAATATCTTTTACTATCACTCTCACCAGAATTACTCCTACTTGTCCAATAGGTCAGACCTGATAAAATTTTAAATTGTCAGTTTCCAGAAAGTCTTTCTTGAACTGCCCACATTATCCCATATATTCTCTATCAAGACACTTAGGACACATTTTTCAAAATAATAATCTGTTCAGTTGTTGGCACCATGAAATCAGAACTGTGTCTGTCTTACTATTGAATCCCCAATGCTCAGCCTTGTACAATAGGCACCTAACTAATGTTTGCTTAATAAGTGATATCTCTAGTGTTTCTACTTCCCTCTGCAACATAAACTTTTTTTCTCTTGCTACCAGCTGACTTAAACTTTTCATTCTTTTTAGGTACTTTTTACTGAACTCATAGTATCTGCTGCTTTATAACATCTACTTTGCCAGTATCCTGATTCTTATTCTTACTCTTGTAACTTTCAAAGTCTCCATTGGCCCTGGTCCTTCCTCATGACAATTCTCTACCTATAAACTCTCAGTTTGAGATACTGATTCTTATAATCTTCCAGGGTAAATTTCAGAGAGAATCTCATTTGTTCACCTCTTCTTTTCATATCAGGCTGTATTATGGATTTTAAACATGACTATCTAAACCCCTTCTTTATCAGGAGGCATATTTTACTAGAAAGCATTATGGGTGTGTCAGCTATTATAGTTGAAATATGTTGTATAAATGATTATAAAAATACCAAAACTTTTTGCTAGTTTCCAAAAATTCATTATCTGAGCTATACAAAAATAAGATATTTTATCCTCACAATGTACCCTCCAGAGGTGGCAAAACAAGTACTGCCTTCCTTTCAGCAACTGGGGAAACTGCACAGAGAAGTTGATTGACTAGCTGAAGATCACACAGTTAGTCAGAAAACTGTTTACCAAGACAGGGGTCTTAATCCTGGGGCTTTGTCAACTGGGCCTCTTCCATTTTCTCAATCAAGTCTTCTTTCACTTCTTAATACCCAGAATACCTATTCAAGTAAGCCTCAGAGGAGTTCTGTTACCATACCTTTTATGGAGAGGATACAGAAGAAATTGGAAGAATGGAGATTACTGATTGAGACTCTTAAAAGTTTGAATTGGAATTTCTGTGATTAGCCTAAACTAATACAATTCAATCCTTCCCATTCCCTCCTCCTCAATAATAAATAACCAAGTCTACTAAGATTAAACAGAAATTTCTTTGCATTTTTTTTTTTGACCATGAAATGCCTCATTGGGGAGTTGCCATGGAGACCGTGATGTCATGAGCAACACGATGTACTGCCCTGAAACCTCAGAGAATCATAGATAAGGTTTGATGGAAGCATTTTCTGGGCAAGTTTACTGCACTTAACAAGAAAATGGAAACTTGAGAGAAAAACATTTCTAAACATTGCACGCTGCTGGGGGTGTGTTGATGTGGTCACTGAAAACTTCACAAAGGAAAGTGCCTTTACAGTTTAAACACACTAAGAGGTCAGATTGAGGGGATGAACAGAGTATGTTACCAAGCTGGTTGAACTTTGGACAGACTGTTCCCAACCTTAGAATGGCTCAATTTTTGGTAGCATAGCAAAATCTCTCTATTGGATTTTTTGGTCATGTTGAAAATTCACTGTGGTATTAAATGGAAATAAGAAACTTTTAGACTAAATAAATTAGCAGAGCTTCGTACACACTCAGGACCACATGAGCTATGGTCTTCTTCAATGTCAAATGTTGGACACTGTTCCATGGGCTTTCCAACTCCAATTCCCTTCCTTTACACTCAGCCTTCTCCACCCGAACTATATTCTGGCTCATCATCAGAGGGTTTTTTGGTTGTTTTTTGTTTTGTTTTTTGCTTCATTCTTACAGACCACAACTTTCCACAGGAAGAAAAAAAACAATCCTGAAGGAAAAAGAATAATGAAATGAAAAGGAACTGAGATGAGACCAATGCAGGTGATAGAACTGAAAAGCTGCAGGTTTGATTATTGAAATAGGGATTGTTAATGATAGATGAATATGATGAGCTGGTATGTACGTGTCAAAGAATCAGCATGTTCTTGGTCAATTCTGAGATTCTCTCAGATACCTGGAGTGGTGCCAACTTTCAATTTAAGAGTTTCAACATCTTTTGTGTTCCTGAGATTCTACATTGCAGGGACTTTAAAGCATATGGGATTATTAACAAAGTAGATTAGCTGTAATAAAAAACTACCTTTGTGAACGTATGTTCATTTCTCATCTGTCTTTTTTTTACCCCAGGTGAAATCCACATAATAGAAAATGTATCATTTTTAAATGAACAATTCAGTGGCATTTAGTACATTCACAATGTTGTGCAAACACCACCTCTACTTAGTTCCAAAACATTTTTATCACCCCACAATGAAGCCTTGTACTCATTAAGCTGTTACTCCCTAATTCTCCCTCGCTCCAGCCTCTGGCAATCATCAATCTGCTTTGTGTTTCTATGTATTGATATTTACCTTTTCTGGATATTTCACATAAATGTAAATATACAGTATGTAACCTTTTGTGTCTGGGTTCTTTTCCTTGGCACAACGTTTTCGAGGTTCGTATTCATTGTAGCAGATATCAATACTTCATTCTTTTTGTGGCTGAATAATATTCCATTGTATATATAAACCACAATTTGTTTATCCATTCACCCACTGATGAACTTTTGGGTTATTTCCACCTTTTGGCTGTTGTGAATCATGCTGCTATGAACATTCATATACAAATATTTGTTTGAGTACCTGTTTTCAGTTCTATTGGTTATATACCTGGGAATGGAATTGCTGAGTCTTATCATAATTCTTGTATCACTTTTTGAGAAATTGCCAAACTATTTTTCACAGTGATTGAACCATTTTACTTTCCCATAAGCAGTGTATGAGGATTCCAATTTCTCCACATCCTCACCAACAATTGTTATTTCCCATTTTTTTTTATAGCCATCCAAGTGGGTGTGGAGTGGTAAGACATTGTGGTTTTGATTTGCATATCCCTAATGAATATGATGTTGAGCATATTTTCATGTATTTGTTAACAATTTGTACATCTTCCTTGGGGAAATATCTATTCATTTATTTTGCTCATATTTAAATTGTGGATTTGTTTTTTTTTTGTCTCTTTGTCATTGAGTTGTAAGAGTTCTTCATATATCCTGCATCCTAGGCCAGTATCAGATATGCTATTTGAAAATATTTTCTCCCATTTTGTAGTTTATCTTTTTATTTTCTTGATAATGTCCTTTAATATGCAAATTTTTTATTTTGATAATGTCAAATTTATCTTTTTTTAATGTGGATGCTTTTGGTGCCATGCTAAACCCATGGTCATGAAGACTTACTCAAATATTTTCACTTAAGAGTTTTATAATCCTTTGTTTCTTTATTAATCTTCTGCCTAGATGGTCTATCCATCATCAAAATTGAGGTATTGAAGACTCCAGCTATAATTGTAGAACTATTACTCCCTTCAATTCTGTTGATGTTTGCTCCATATATTTGGGGGCTCTGTTGTTTGGTGCAGATATGTATATAATTATATCATCCTGACCAACTGATCCTTTTATCAGGATATAATGACTTTTTCATCTCATAACAATTTTTAGAGTCTATTTTGTCTAATTAGTATAGCCACCCAAGCTCTCTTTTTTTGTTACTATTTGCATGGGATGACGTTTTTCATCCTTACACTTTCAACCTATTTGTATCTTTGGATCTAAGGTGAGTTTCTTGTAGATAGCACATAGTTGGATCATTTTAAAAATCCATTCACCAGTCTCTGCCTTTTGATTGGTGAGCTAACTTGGTTTTTTTTTAACTGAATTCAAAAACTCATTCCAAACACCCTATACTTTTATCCATTCATCCATTCACTTATCATCAACAAACACTGGTTAAGGTCTTATTAAGTTCCAGGCATCATTTTAGATGCTGTGGAAAACACAGCTGAACAAAATTTAGACCTTAACCTGGAAGAGTTCACAATCTGAAAAGTGAGAAACATATATAAGTAAATAATTATAATGCAATTAAATATGTATTATAATGGAGATGTGCATAAAACATTTTGAAGGAAACAAGTAGGTGGGAGGAGGATCTAGGAAAATCCTAGGGGATGGGCCATATGGAAAGATAAGAAACTCAGACATTAGCTGAAATTCCAATAGAACAGGAAAATTTCCATGCAACATCCACTTATCTTGTTGATGGGCATAGGACCCAAATCTAACCAATCATAACCCTTTGTCATAATTTTTTAAAATTATTGCTGGAAGAGAGAAGCCTCTTTTTCCTTCTAGAGAGAAGCTTTGGGGATCATTTCTCTCTGCTTAAAAGACTCAATGAGGGCTTCCCTGGTGGCGCAGTGGTTGAGAGTCCGCCTGTCGATGCAGGGGACACGGGTTCGTGCCCCGGTCCGGGAGGATGCCACATGCTGCGGAGCGGCTGGGCCTGTGCGTCGAGAGGCCACAACAGTGAGAGGCCTGCGTACCGCAAAAAAAAAAAAAAAAAAAAAAAAGACTCAATGAAGGCAAGCCTGAAACTGAGCAATTAAGTACTTAGAAGAATACAGCCAAGAAGCAGAAATAAAGGCAAGAGAGAAAAAGCAAGGAAGTTCTGAAAACATTTCAATTCTAGTTCGAGATACCTCAAAGTAAGCTTGGCACGTCCCTCACACGATTTGGTTATGTGAGCTGTTATATTCCCATTTTCTGCTGGAGACCATTTAAGTTGGTTTACTGTCACTTGCAAATAAAAGTATTTATTAACACAGAGATTCTTGTACTGTAAATGTGAAAAGAAAGAGGAGAAAGGGCTAGGAAGCTCTTACAGTGATAAATAACCCGATCAAATTCTGAAGTTAGCATTTTCACACCTATTCTTGTAACAAAGACAAACTACAAAAAGGCAGATTTTCTGTGGCTAAAAGATATGTGGGCCAAAGATGGGTTCGATTTCTTTAATTCAGTGCTAATGTTTGCAATTCTTTTGCATTTCTCTAATCAACATAACCAAGAAAAAGTTTTCCAAAAAAGTGTTACAATAACAAAGGTACATCTTATTGATGTTCAGTACCTACCTTATCTGTATAAAAAAAATCTTTATTAAACATCCACAGTAAAAGATTTCCTTGTCATCTCCCAACAGGGCATGCTCTCCTCTTCCTATATCCCTTTAGCTTTATTCTTTAATAGTTAGATCACTGGTCTCAAACCACGCAAGGAATAAGATATGACCAGCAAAATAATTCTTGGGCATTCCTGTGAAAAAGGAAGAAAGAAAGAAATGATGCTATTACCCTCTCCTCCTTTGTGTTCTTGTACAAGTCATTCCACTGTGCTCAAATCCCTTTTACCTGGGCATCTTTCCTATAGATGAGATCACATATACTCAGTTCCAATTTCTACACCTTTGAATATTGGTGCTAGTTCTAATAGAACAATCCTCTCACTGGCATATTATGGTACTGCATTACCTCCAGTAAGGTAAAGGCAGCCAAAGAATCCAAAGTTACTTGCCCCAAATTATAAAACTATTATCAGCAAGCTAGGACTAGAATCCAGGCCTCCTAATTCCCCTAATTCTCCTAATTCCTAATACTGTGTTTTATTTCACTACACATCTCTGTCTCCACCCTGCTTCAGGAAGAAGTAGAAGGGCAGGAAAACTCTTCACCAGGGAGTGTTAGTAAAAATGGAGGAGAACTCTAACCTGGAAATACCTTTCATGTCATTATTCTTCAAGAGTTACTGGCAAGGGGCAAGAGGTGACAGTGGGGATTAAACAGAATTTTTGCAGTTTCATGAGTTTTCCACTGAATGCCTTGATGAACATCAGCTGTTTCATCATCTGGGCATGGTAAGATTTTTTTTTCCACTCAATGTTTATTGCATGCTTACAACATACAAGGGGACATTGCATTCTGCTGCCTCACTGCCTTCCCTGGAGTTAAATTAATAATTTCTAACTATAAATATGGTGCATGTGGATGACACTCTCTGTTGGCAGAAACCTACAGCTAAAAACCACTGGCCAGACCATAGGTAAGCATTCGGAAACACGGTTTCCCTCCCTCTCTTTTCTGCACTGCAGAAGGCAAGACTACTACCTTGCCGAGGGGGCGTGGCCTATGCCGTTGCTGCCAGAGATACACATGTCCCCTCAGTATCGCCTATGACTAAGGTGTAGGAAGAACACAGGCTTAGGAGTCTGAGATGTATCTGAATGTCAGCTGTGCCAGCGCCTGGGCATTTGACCTGGGACAAGCCATAAAACTCCGAGGTTCACTTTTCCCATCTGTGAAAGGGGAATAACAACCCATATCATGTCAAACGTTTTGAAAATAAGATGAGATACTGGAAGTAAAACGTTTATCACGTACTATGCCTAGAACACAGGATATGCTCGATAAGTGGTACTTTCACTCTCACTTCCTTTAGTTTTAGCCCCTGCCTTCCTGACCAGACTGAGGGAAAGCGTGCCTGAGCTCTGAGTACGGGATGTGAAGTACTCAAAAGGCCTGGCAGGGAGGGGCACCCTCCCCCTCTAGAGGCCCGCATTGTTTGAACCACCACAAGAGAGCTTCTCCCACCCCAGCACGGGCCTGAGTCCTGAGACAGCTACTTCCTGTTCCTCAGCTGCCAACCCACCACCTGAAAAGACTAAGCCCACCTTTCTCTGCCCAGGCTCACTCAGTTCAGAGTCCCATGGGACCTGTGAACTGTCTTTCATTCCATGGGTGCTAGAAAAAATTTGCTTTTGCCAGGTAAATGAAGACTTTCCAATACCAAGATTGTAGAATTTCCTTAACTGCATTGCACAGTTCAGTGTTTAACTCTAGATTTTATATTATTCTGTATCTTAACTTCAGGATTTTGATCGCGTTGCCTTAAATCAGACTGTAAACTCCTCAGGAAGGAAGAGATGCCTTACATTTCTGTATTCTCATGTTGTGCCTAGTACGGTGTATTCAAGAATCAGTTTTTTTACTGCACTGAGAGTCAATTTAGGTAGAGATTAAATTTAACCCAAACTCAAGGAATTCATCATACAGTGGTAAAGATCAGGAGATGAAGTTATAAAGGTAGCCTTGGCCTAAATACTTACTATTGGATGGACTTTTAACTTGTGATGGTGATAACATTAAGAAGTTAAATGAGGAGAAGTAGCCCATTTTTTCTGACATCTTGGCAACCCACATCTTTCCTCCAGTTTAGGACTTCCTGTCTATAGCCTGATTTGGCATAAACTGTCTCATTGGACTAGTTACCATTTTATGCATCAGCCATAAGCTGTTAGAGATCAAGAACCATATCCGTTAGATCTCTGTACCCTGCACGTCTAGCACAGCCCTGGCTACATTGTAAGTGCTCAGTAAATGCGGTAGCTGCTGATGATTGGCATATTGTGTCCTTGAAGTTGAGGTGACTTTGAGATGCCCACCAGAACTTGGAAATAAGGCTTCTCTCTGAAGGTTAAACCAGTAAATCAGTTCTTAATGGATATAATCTGTTATCTCCAGAAAATGCTTTATAAAATAGTATGTTCTGCAAGCAAAAGCTCAGGGACAGGAAAGCAAATGCCTGCATTCATGGGAAAAAAGGAAAAGGAAAAACCTGGTGCCTAATCAATGCTATTGTTTTAATTGGTTTTAGAAGGGAAAATGTAGACACAAATAAGATGGTGCAGATGGAGCCTAGAAAGAGGAGGACCAGAGGGCAAGAATTTGTCAGTGTTGGTCCAGCATTGCTCTGAGTGGAGGAACTGAATGGGCCACTAGGATGTTCTTTGATGTGGTAGTGTCACTGTTCACTGAGCTGCCCCAGGATCTGGACTACAGAATCTCAGTTGTCATCACCGAGCTGTCGGCTCCATGCAGGAAGAGGCTATCTAGTTTATCATGGTGTCCGTGACACCTCTCTTGGTGTCACCTGGCATGTGGCAGGTACTCAGATATTTACTGAATTAATGAATATTTCTTGTTGTTTAAATATTTAAACTTCACTCTCCTTTAGGGTAATTAGAAATTAAAACTAACTTATGTGACAAAGGCAAATCCAAATAATTAGAAATTGACAATGTTTTTTTAATATCATATGTCCTACCTCTTTCTCCTGCAAAGCTTTACTTGATCTCTGAGGAAGGCAGGCCTCTCACTTCTCTTTCCAAGTGCTCCTCCAGGTCCTTTGGTTTGGGAGCCGCTGGTCTAATAGTCTACCTGCTTTCCTCTGAACCTCTGTTCATCAAAAAATCTAAGGATCCTTACAGTATTTTGTCATTTCTAAGAGATGATGTATACATTTCCACATTTTTATGTTTCTAACATTTGGAAACATCTTCAAATGAGTACATTTAATGTGGTTCTGATTTTGTTTCCCAAAAAATAGTAATTAATCCGTGCTATAATCTAATTATCAGTAGCACTTTATTTTTAAATTTTTTTATTGAAGTTTAGTTGATTTATCATTTTGTGTTAGTTTCAGGTGTACAGCAAAGTGATTCAGTTATGTACATATGTGTGTGTGTGTGTGTATGTGTGTGTGTATTCTTTTTCAGATTCTCTTCCCTTATAGGTTATTACAAGATTTTGACTATAGTCCCCTGTGTTATACAGTAAGACCATGTTGTTTATCTGTTTTATATATAGTAATGTGTCTGTTAATGCCAAACTCCTAATTTATCCCTCCCTCCCCCTTTCCCCTTTGGTAGCCATGTTTGTTTTCTATGTCAGTGAGTCTATTTCTGTTTTGTAATTAAGTTCATTTATATCTTTTCTTTTTGGATTCCACATATAAGTCAAATCATATGATATTTGTCTTTGTCTGAATTACTTCTCTTAGTACAGTATGATTAATTATCAGTAACATTTTAAATCCTGGAAATGCAGTAGTAATTAGTAGTAAAGTACATCAGCTTCTTATGTACTTTAATACTAGGAACAGAGGGCATAGATGATAGTTCTATAAAATGCAGACACTGGAAAGAACAGCTACTTTGTAAATGAATACTTCAAATTCTGATTTACATATCCAGCTCCTATGAGTTCTATTATCTTGATTAAGCCCCCAGGAGCTGGTCAGGTTTGAGGCACTGAGAAAATTGAGTTCCTAGTGACACACACTCTGTTCCCCCCTGCCAACCAGTGAGTCTTCTCTGGGCACCCAGGCTTCTTTCTTCCTCCCTGAGTGTGTCACCCTTCTCTAACCAAAGCATGGTAATTTTGATTTTAGCCTCAGACTCTTCTATCATAAATAGGCAAAATAATAGGTATTTCCCAGGGCTACCTCTCTGGTGTACAAGGGGGTCAGAAAATCAACACTGTAGTAATTACAGTCTTTTTAAATTCAAAACCTGCTCAATGAACACCCAAACCGAGCCTCCTAGCTCAAAATAAACCATCTCCAAATATCCCACCATCTGCCACCTTCTTCTACATTCCCACCTGGCTCCTGATACCAGGTCACCAAGGTGCTCTGATGATATTTGGATTTCCACATGGAAAATCCACATGCCACCTTCACTATGAAATGCTTCCTCCAATGTCTATTTGAGACCACAAAGCAATGGTTATTTGCATTCTTTTCACTTCATATTAAAGCTCCCAGTGGCACAACTTTTATTTCGCTCACTCTTTATTTTGAATCCCTCTTTTAAAGACTGTCAGACTCACCCAAAAAATACAGCTCTGGGAGCCTGTCTCTTCATCCTCTGAAATCTCTCTGCTTTAGTTAGGATGTAAGCTGAGCTGCTGTTACAGGGAGCCAAAACCATACCAAAAGGAGATGAAAGTTGATTTCTGTCATGAAATAGTCCAGAGGTAAGCAGT
Source organism: Stenella coeruleoalba (assembly GCF_951394435.1). NCBI lineage: Eukaryota > Metazoa > Chordata > Mammalia > Artiodactyla > Delphinidae > Stenella > Stenella coeruleoalba. Next base: position 71,048,518 of record NC_137154.1, read on the forward strand.
TCTGCCAACCTGAACACCTGGGTTCATATGTGGGACCCAGGTGCTTGCTCCAGTTCTCACCATCTCCTCACCACTGGGAAAGAGAAAAGGGACTGGGAAGCATGAGTGGAGTGATGGCGGCTGCCCCTTTCCTCCTTCCCATACAAAGCCTGTGTATGCATCCTGACTCTGTATCCAATCTGGCAGGTTCCTTTCCTATCTAATACCAGACTAGTTCAAAGCCAGCTGCTGTTCTCTAAAGGGGGGAAGATATTTTTCTACCCTTGCTCCCTGATGTATTGTCACTGCCCTCTGCCCCACCAAGTTCTCATTCCTCAAGTGATGCCTGGAAGACCCATCTACTTAAATGTGCTCAGACTCAGCTGAATAGGCAAATCTCCACAGCGTCCACTTCAAAACAAAGAGAACTGGAGAAGGAGAGTAGAGTAAAACAGATGCTCGGTAACAAATTCATTTTCCTTATTGTTCATTTATTTGCACAACATGGGCTCTGTGCTTGGCACTGGGGATCGAGGCTAAGGAAACAAGCATGGTCCCTGGGCTGGACATCTTCCACATCTAATCTGATCTCCATCTTTCTCCACGCTCCTCTCTGCCAGACGACATCAGTGGATGTCCTTGCCCCCCGCTTCCCAGCAAAAATTTGGGGGGAGAAAGGAGAGTGAAGCAGGGGGCATCTCTAACCCTGGCTCCCTTCCTGTGGAGTCAGCTTGGGTCGGCTGTATCCCTCAATCAAAGAGGATTACTCCACTCCTGGTGTTTCTCAGAGAGTGGTTGTGATTCTCTCCCTCCAGCCCAGTGGCCACTCCCTTCTCTCACCCTTCAGGCTAAGGATGTCAATATCCCCACTTAGGTAGCACTGGTAGTGAACTACCCCTTGTGGTTTTTCTACATCCTGCCCTGACCAATGCAACTGGCTCCAATAGTAAGTCCTGTCCAAAGTGTCCTTTGAGAGTGTGTCATCTTTTCCCCACTGGGACTCTGAGTGATGGAGTATCTCTTCTTGGAGGCTTAGTGACTAGTGGGCAGCGACAGACAACAAACAAACAAACATATAATTACAAGTCGTGATAAGATCCAGGAAGGAAGTACAATGAATAGCATGAAGAATAACAGGTTGGGATCTAAGTTAGAATGGAGATGGCATTTAAGTCAAGTCCTAGAGAATGAAAAGAAGTCAGAAGAAGTGGATTCTAGGCAAAGGAGGAAGCAAGTCCAGAAAATCTGAAGTGGGAGCGGGTTAGGTGTGTTCAAGAAATTTTAGAAAGGAAAGAAGGAAGGAAGGAAGGGAGGAAGGAAGGAAGGAAGGAAATCCAGTGTTGTTAAGTGACATGAGATAGAGTTAAAGAAGTCAGTCTTAGATTCAAAAGCACTTGTTTACGGTGAGTTTTTTAAAGGATTTTCTCATTGCTAAAAATCGTATCTGGACTTCTATCACTCCTTCCCTAACTCCTCAACTGTGAACATCTCAGTTAAGCTAATATTTGGTGACATTTTAAATCGCCAAGTGAAATATGATTCTGGTAAAATAATTAGACATTTAAGGGAAAAATCTCATTTTAGCCTGTGCCCAAAATACAGCTCACACAAACACTTCCCTACACCCCCTGCCCCTCAGTGCTCTCCCAACTGAAGACATTGTTAATTCAAGTACTAATTAGCGAAAACACTGTAATGGCTCAACTTCCACTGAGATCTGCCTGACTGGGCTGTATGACTGGTGGGTGCTCAGACTGAGAATGTCATTTAAGAGCCCAAGGAATTCAGCCTTTTATAAAGGGCATTGTAAAGTTAGCTGCTTTGGGTAATGACTCAGAAGACCTAACTTCTTCTTTCAGTTCTTTATTGGACAGGCCCTCGGGTTGGGGTCCAGTCCTCTCACCCGCTGTCTGTCTGTCTGCTGAATGGGCAGAACTAGAGAACAGTGAGGTCTACTCCAGCTCTGATGGCCTTTGAGGCTGGGTAGTAATCAGTCTTCTTGGGAAAAATTTGGCCTCTTTGAAATAAAATACCTTGTTGTAGACTACTCTGAACCAAGCTTTCAGAATGAGAATCCTCTCTCTGTTCAATTCACTGTCCACCTATGTCTTTACCTCTTCTGGTTCCTTTCTTGGGAAGAGCATATTTCCAACCCTCAGGAAATACATCACTTGGCCTAGTTTGAAAAAGTTATATCATGTATGCATATCTGTTATTAGCTGTAATGGTTAATTTTATATGTCAACATGACTAAGGCCACGGTACCCAGATATTTGGTCAAACATTTGTCTAGATGTTGCTGGGAAGAGTTATTTTTAGGTGAGATTAACATTTAAATTGGTAGACTTTGAGTAAAGCCTGTCACTCTCTGTAACACAGATGGGCCTCATCCAATCAGCTGATGGCCTCCAGAGAAAAGAGACGAAGGTCCCTCATGGAAGAGAGAATTCTGTCTCCAGGTTGCCTTACGACTTGAGCTGCAGCATAAACTCTTACCTGGGTCTCCAGCCTGCTAGCTTCCCCTACAGATTTTGGACTTGCTAGCCTCTATAGTCATGTGAACCAATTCTTAAAAATCACTCTCTTTCTCTCTCTCCATAAACACATCCTATTGTTTCTGTTTCCCTGGAGAACCTTGACTAATACACTAACAAATAACACATAAAAGTATATCCCTTTAGGAAGCTGAATTTGAAAACTCCTTTTATGAACAGTTTTATAGGTATTCAAATCAACACCTTTGACTCAGGAGTGAGGAGATTCATCCTCTCTCAGACCTGCCACACCCTGGTTATTAGCACTAGTTGCTTCAACTTTCAAAGCCACAGAAACTCTCCCCCGCCCCATTTGTAAAATGAGAATAAAGTGGCTATTGTGCTTATTTTAGGAGATTAGTACAGGGAACATTAAAAAAAAAAGCATGTGGAAAAGTACTATATAAATAGGATCATTAAGCAATAATAATAAGTAAGCCTTATTGCATTTAATAATAATATGTATACACATATAATTAGGAAACATTCCACCCACAAAACCACCCTGTTTCTTAGATTAGGATAAAGAAAATCAGTTTCCTTTTTTTTCTTCCAGTTTATTGAGATATAATTGACATTCAGCACTGTATAAAGTGTACAGTGTAATGATTTGACTTACATATATCATGAAATGATTATCATAAGTTTAGTGAACATGCATCATCTCATGTAGAGAAAACTTTTTTTTTTTTTTTTTTTTTTTTTTTTTTTTTGCGGTATGCGCACCTCTCACTGTTGTGGCCTCTTCCGTTGTGGAGCACAGGCTCCAGACGCGCAGGCTCAGCGGCCATGGCTCACGGGCCTAGCCGCTCCGCGGCACGTGGGACCTTCCTGGATCGGGGAACAAACCCGTGTCCCCTGCATCGGCAGGCGGACTCTCAACCACTGTGCCACCAGGGAAGCCCTGATAAAACTTTAAAAAGCAGGGCAAAAATGTTTTTCCTGTGATGAGACCTCTTAGGATTTACCCTCCTCACAGCTTTTCTATATAACATACAGCAGTGTTAATTATATTTATCATGTTGTACATTATGTCCCTAGTACATATTTATCTTATAACTGGAAGTTTGTACCTTTTGACTGTCTTCATCCAATTCCCCCTCCCCCTCCAACCCCCCACCTCTGGTAACTACAAATCTGATCTCTTTTTCTATGAGTTTGTTTGTTTTTCAAGTTTAAGTGACCTATAACACTATGTGAGCTCCTGTTACACAACATAGTAATTTGGTAATTCTGTACATTTCAAAATGATCACTATGATAAGCCTAGTTACGATATGTCACCATACAAAGATATTACACTATTATTGACTATATTCCCCACACATACATTTCATACCCGTGACTCATTGATTTTGCAACTAGCAGGTTGTCCCTCTTAACCTCCCTTATCTATTTCTTACCTCCTCCCATCCCCCCCTACTAGGGCAACCACCTGTTTGTTCTCTATATCTACAACTCTTATTTCTGTTTTGTTATGTTTGTGCATTTGTTTTGTTTTTTAGATTCCACATATAAGTGAAATCATACAGTATTTGTCTGTCTCTGACATTTCACTTAGCCTAGTACCCTCTAGGTTCATCCATGTTGTATCAAATGGCAAGATTTCATCCTTTTTTATGGCTAATATTCCATTGTATATAGGTATTGTGTGTGTGTGTGTGTGTGTGTGTGTATATATATATATATATATATATATATATATAAAAAACCTCTTCTTTATCCATGCATCTATTGATAAGTATTTGGGTTGCTTCTATATCTTAGTTATTGTAAACAATGCTGCAATGAACATAGGAGTGTGTATATCTTTTCTAATTGTTGTTCTTATTTCCTTTGAATAAATAGGAGCAGAATTGCTGGATCCTATGGTAGTTCTATTTTTAGTTTTTTGAGGAATCTCCATACTGTTTTCCATAGTGGCTGCACCAATTTACATTCCCACCAACAGTGTCCGAGGGTTTCCTTTTCTCCACATCCTGCCAGTACTTGTCATTTGTTGTCTTTTTTATAATAGCCATTCTGACAGGTGTGAGGTGATATCTCATTGTGGTTTTGATTTGCATTTCCTTGATGATTAGTAACGTTGAGCATCTTTTCATGTGCCTGTTGGCCATCTCTATGTCTTCTTTGGAAATATGTCTATTCAGGTCCTCTGCCCATTTTTTAATTGGGTTGTTTGGTTTTTTGATGTTGAGTTGCATGAGTTCTTTGTATATTTTTTATATTAACCCTTCATCAGATATATTGCTTGCAAATATTTTCTCCCATTCAGTAGGTGGCTTTTTCATTTAGTTGATCATTTACTTTGCTGTGTAAAATCTTTTTAGTTTGATGTAGTCCTATTTGTTTATTTTTGCTTTTGTTTCCCTTGCTTGAGGAGACCTAGCCAAAAGAATATTCCTAAGACTGATGTCAAAGAGAATAATGCCTATGTTTTCTTCTAGAAGTTTAATGGTTTCAGGACTTAAATTTAAGTCTTTAATCCATTTTGAATTTATTTTTGTTCATGGTGTGAGAAAGTAGTCCAGTTTGGTTCTTAAGAATATCGGTTTCTGACTGGTGTAAATGTTCCTCCAGTTAACTGATCAATGTAGAGGATCCTGCACTGTGCATGGAAGGAGAAAAGTGAAAATAGTAAACACGGATTTTTAAAAAATAAATTAGAGCTAGAGTTCACATTAATAAAATAAGATTAATAAACATTGTAAATAGATGCTTATCTTCCTCGCTTAAGTTCTTTGAAGAACAAATTATACAAGCATAATTCCTGTTGGAAATTATGTGAACGAACAACTATAAAGAAGGAAAGAGAAAATGAAAGAAATCATGGAGGAAGGGAAGAAGGGATTCCCCAAAGAGTGACACTAGGACCTACTGATAGACCGTATGTGGAGACAAAGAGGAGGTTTTCTATGGTCAAGTAAATTTGCGAAATAGTGAGTTAACAAAGGTAAACAAATTTCTTTACCACAGTATTTCCTAGAAACTTTAAGGTGCCAAAGTGCACAGTAAGTAAAATACAACATTTTGCATTTCCTCAAATTTCTCATTTCCTTTTCCCATATTCCCCAAGTTCTTTGACAACGGCATCTCCCTCCACTCCACCATTATCTCATAGGATGAGCAAAACAGCCTAAGAAGCCCTGGTGTACTGAAAAAAGTCCAAGGGATGCCCATGTCCATCCCTTAGCCAAAACCTTCAATGGCTCCCCATTTCTTACAAAATAAAACCCAAGTACCTTACCACAGCCTGAGAGGCCCTACTGCCACCCCCACAGCCTCTTACCCCCGTTCCTCACTATAATCTGTGTTTTAGCAACACGGACCCATTTGTAATTCCCCTTGTACACACACATATTCTGTTGTAGAAAGAGAAAGAGTAGAGAGAGGAGTGTCACTGGAAACAGAAGGAAAGAGAATTTCAGATTGAGGAAGTGTTCAGCAGGATCAAGAAAGACATGAACTGGAATGCTTTGATAGTTAGTGGGCACCAATAGCCTCAAAGAGAGCAGCTAGAGGAATGATGGTGGAATCTAGAATACAGGGTATGGAGGAATGAAGCAGAAGTGGGGAGTAGAGACAACTCAACAGACAGCTCTCAAGGAACTTGATTTTTAGAGGGAAAGAAGCAATACACAGGTGAGAAAGAGAAAGCCAAGATAGACAATGAAAGTTTTTAGGAAGTTACATATTTAGGATATTGATGATGTTGATAGATTGATAGGACTGACAATACAGGCAAGAGATATGGCAACTTTATGACCAAGCTCATCTATATGAGAAAGCCTTCTTTGAGCAACCCTGCCACACACCCTCAAACTAGGTGAGGGTCACTGCATCTCACATAGGACACTGTGCACACCCCTATCATAGCATCTATCATTCTGGATTGAAATTCTCTGTTTATGGATCCCCTCATCTCATATACTGTAAATCATTTAAATGAGCTTACTGTTGCCATTACGAACTATCATAAGCTTAGTGACTTTTAACAAAAATTTACTATCTTACAGTTCTGGACTGTCCAAAATGGGTCTTATGGGTGTTGGCAAAATTGTGTTCCTTCTGGAGGCTCTAGGGGAGAATCTATGTCATTACCTTTTTCAGCTTCTAGAGGCTGCCCACATTCCTTGACTTAGGACCTCAACTTATGGTCTTCACATCACTGGGACCTCTGCTTCTATCATGACATCTCCTTCCCTCTGACTCTGATTCTACTGCCCTGATCTTTCCATTATAATGACCCCTGCAATTGCATTAGATCCACCAGATAATCTGGATAACCTTCCTATCCCAAGATCCTTAACTTAACCACATCTAAAAAATCTCTTTTGCCAGGTAAGATAACATATTCACTGATTGGGAGGATTAGAATGTAGAATTTTGGGGGGGCCTTATTCTGTGTACCACACCCTTTAATGGTAGGTCCATGTCTAAGTCATCTCCGCATCCCAAATGCCTGGATCATAGTCTATGCTCAATAAATGTCTGTCCTATGCACTTTCTCTCTTCATTCAATTTGCACATTCAATATTTCCCCTTTGAGAGGGAAATTTTTTTTTTGGGAGAAAGTGCACTAGATAAGAAATAAGAGGTTGAGGTTCTTAGTTCCAGTTTCCCCATTTCCAAATGGGTGAATCAAGGCTCAGACAGTTAAGTGACTATGTCATACACAAGTAGTAAAGCTAGGACTTGAAGTTCGCTCTCTTTTCATGTTAGTACACTAATTCATCAGCCTAGAAATAGGGTGCTTTACTATACGAAGATTCTGAGCAGCATCTTGTAGCCGATAAAGTGTTGGGTGGAGTAGGTATCTGTAACAGTGTTAACTTCTCCAGAGATTATATATATGGATTTACTTATCCAGGAACACTAAAGACATGATGCTTTGCTCTTACCAAGTAATTTTCCTTTTACCTCATTTGATTTCCAACTGTTTATTTCCTAAGGAAAGAATAATCCATGAACTTTTGGACCTTACAGTGCCAAACGTAGGCCACACTTCCCTGTATTGTACTGTTTGTGTCATTCTTGACATTGGCACAAGTCTCCATCCAGATGAGACTGTTTTATGTCCTCTCTGGAAATTTCCTCTGGTGCTCAGGCCGCCTGTGGTTGGCTGTGTTGGTTCACAGATGGGAATTCTGGCTGAGGTCACCATTGCACTTTCCTGCTCTTTAAAGTTTTGAAAGCATATCTGCGTAAAACTCCCACTTCTGCTCCTTCTTTCTTTCTTATTGCAAATCCACTTTGAAGTCTGAGACTACTAGGGAATCCACCCAGTGCCATTCTAAACCAACAAGTACGTGAAATTTAAACCAGGTAAATGAGACCACTTATTTTTCTATCAGTATACATTACTCTAGTCTTCAAATTATTTCCAAAGTTTAGTTTATCCTACTTTTAATCATACATCCTACTACTAACTATTCTATAGTTCCTAAAAACTTCAAATATCTATCTTCAAATATTTTATTATTGCGATCATAGTCTTTATTTCATATCCTCCCTACAAATTTGTCCTTTTTTCTCCTGTATTTTTTGTATTAGTATTCTACTTTCCATCTACTTTTTCTCCAAAGTTGGAAAAGTTTAATTACTTTCTTCATCCCCGTAGTGAATGTCAGTTTTTTTGTCTGCTAAATATCCCCTTTCCTTTTTCCAGGTAACTGCTTCTTTGGAGGTAACTGCTTATACTTCCCTCAAAAAATAATGTGATTCTGGGGGAGTTGCCAATTACAGCCCCCCCAACATACACACATGTACACACACACAATACACATACACTTACATACACACACCACCTGCCACAGGGCTGGGCAAATGACCTGACCTGGTCCTGGCTTGGGACCTTAACTGAGACAATCAGAATCTTGCACTGTGATTTATATGCATTGAAGCAGGAGGAGAAAAGTCCACCTGTTCCTCTATGGTCACTGAGCTGGGAAGATTTTCTTTAAGCCAAGGCCTGGAACAATGAATAAATCATGTGTGCCCCCTTAGATACATTGCATGGAAAAAATCTCAGCCACAGGAGAGAAGAGCACCATCAGGCAAAGGGGAGCAGACAGCAGAGACGCAGAGACAGTCCTGATATCCAGCTGACCCGAAGGCCAGTTCTACCCCATTCTCTCGAGCTGCATGAACCAGTGAATTCCATGTTTCTTTAAGTTAATTTTAGTCAGTATTTGTTACTTACAATCAAAAAGTGCCCAACTAATATACAATCCTTTTCTCCAGTCCTCATTGTTTTCTCATATTATATCCATACTATATCATCCAAACTTTATTTCTTCTTTAGAGCTAATTTTGAATCCCAAATCATTTTTTAACCAAACTACAATTCCCCCAAACCTATCATGGGTAGAGTAGAACTGCATCTTTCTGGAGCATCAAGAACCCAAAGACATACCAGGGCTGAGATGGGCCTGTGTGGAAAATACAGCCTCTGATCTAGTTCTGTACATTCTAATATGCAGCACATGGTGAAACTTGAGCAGCATTACAATAATCCATGTACAGGAAAACCCTGGCTGTGCTAACTGAAGTCCTTTGGAGCCATTAGACTTCTGGAACAGGTGCAAAAATGCCCAAGAAACTTGCACAAAACAAAGCAAACAGCTCTCAGCAATAGAGAAGCAGTTTCTGAGAACATCCAATACCCAATGAGGGAGATACAGAACGCTGAGGAGTTAAATTCCTCCCATAGCTATGAGATGGGAGAAGAAACTCTCATTTGATGGCAATATCTATATATCTTATTACATAAGATATATGAGTAGAATGATAGGAAATGTAAGAGGCTAGAAAGATGGAAAGTGGGAACAGAGGAAGAGAATGGCAAATATGAATCAACATGGAAGCAGTGGTAGAGATGGATTTTTAGGGGTGGGACCAGCAGTGGTGAACAGCAGATGCCCCGGCACTGTGGGAGAGGACATAGCAGCAGGACTCAGGAGAACTTTACCCACTTGGGGTGGGCAAAGAGGAGGTTCGAACAACCACCAGCCCTGTGCCCCAGCCTGTCCTATGCCCCATACTCATTGAAACACCCAGGGACCTCATCAAAGTCATGACACCTGGTACATAGTTTAAATGGATGTACATAGGAAGTGTAGGTGTTCCCCGTTCACTGCATCGAAGCAAAACTAAATGGCAAAGCTAAGCCTTAACAGTCACTTTGCTGGCACCAGATTGTAAACAGAAGTTTGGCATCTCAGTGAAGCCATTCCTTGATTTAAAGTTCATTATTTTTTAGTGAGAGGCAAAGTGCACAAATCTAAAGTGCATTTCATAATCTTAAAAGAGAAAATAGACTACGTTCCCAGTTGCTTTAACTAGTACTGGACCTCACAGTTTGCTTATCTGGTTGTCTGCACAGCTGTGGGAGGAGGGGAAGGGGGGCAGAGCATGGGCAAAGGCACTGTTGTGAGAAAGAAATAACTCCTGAAGCCCTGTTGAGGAAGTTACTCAAGATGGGATTTCCCCTCTGACGGGCCATGAGCAGGAGGCTCCAGGACCAGCAACTGAAAAAGCAGCGAAAAAGATTAAGCTCTCTCAGGCTTCTCTGGTGGCGCAGTGGTTGAGAGTCCGCCTGCCGATGCAGGGATACACGAGTTCGTGCCCTGGTGCGGGAAGATCCCACATACTGCAGAGCGGTTGGGCCCGTGAGCCATGGCCGCTGAGCCTGCGCGTCCGGAGCCTGTGCTCCGCAACGGGAGAGGCCACGGCCCGCGTACCGAATAAAAGCTCAAGCTCCCCTTCTCTCCCTTCCCTTTGTATCTCCCAAGCCAAGAATCGCTTTTGTTAACCATTACAAGCCCAGCCTCACCAATGCTTTTGGGAATTAAAGGGGCTTATGTCTACAGTGGGACAAATCAGTACAATGAAAGCAGTGGCAGCCTTGAGAAGTTGGTTACAAGCCAGCAAGAGGTGCCCAGAGCACAGAGGAGTCGTCTGGAACAGAATGATCAGCTGAGGGGACAAGTCACAAACAGGATAGATTTGCAGGGCACGTGAGCATTCCTTAGGGACTTTCAGGAATATATGGGGAGGGGTTACAATAAAATACTGCATTTTCTGTGCACATGGAAAGGATTCTTACATTATTCCTCCTCCCCTTCCTCCTCGTCCTCCTCTAATTGTTATTATTATTCAGAGTAAGGGAGTCCTAAAGGCTGTAAAACATGAGGACATAAAATATACATTGAAAAGTAAGGGGACTAGAAAGAATGGATACATGTATATGTATATCTGAATCTCTTTGCTGTACACCTGAAACTAACACACATTGTACATCAACTATACTCCAATATAAAATAAAAAATTACATTAAAAAATCTAAACTTGAAAAGAAAGAAAAGCAAAGGGAAAAATGCAAGTCAATCAGGACTAAGTTATGTAGCCACTCTGTGATATCGATGATCAGGATTCATATACGCCTGCAGAGAGAGAGTAAGATGTGCCTTCCATAAACTGAAGAATATAAACTACTTTCTCTAGTTTTCAACCACATAACATCATAATTATCCTATTTCTGGCTCAATGACAAATCATAACATTTTACAAATAATTGAAGCTGACTGAATCATGTACATTTTTACAAGGGCTAGTTTTGATGTTTCAAACCAAACTATGGTATCAGAAAGCTAAATATAGTTGGAGCAGGAGAATCATTAAATCACACCTCATAAGAAAAACTGCAAGTGGATGAAAAGTATTTTGAACATATTTTCACTACCAGTGATGCAGAAATCAGAGAAAAAAATTAATGGTACTCACCTGAGAAAACATTTCCTCTAAGCCCATTAAAGCATGTGAAAACTTTCTGTCATATGTATATCATTATTGTATTAAAATAAGACATGCATGACTGTGCGACCTGTAAAAGTGACTGGTCACACCTGAAGTGTATGATGTCATTCCTAAAGGCATACCCAAAGTGTATGATATTATTCCTAGATTTAGTCCCATAAGGATGAGGTGAGTCTGGAAATATGGAATCCAGAACAAATCTGGAGACTTCTGGAACACAAGGGGAGTAGAGATTTTGCCTTTTTAAAATAATTATTATGAATCCATTGATGTTAGCTGGACTGTGGGTTCCTGTACTGAAGACTATACTTCCTACCCACCTTTGCAGCAAGGTGCAACCATATGGCCAAGTTCTGGCCAATGGGATGGAAATGGAAATGGTGTGCACAACTCTGGAAATTATCCTAAAAGGGAGAAGGCATGATGTTTTTTTTCCTTTCTTTTCTCCTTTCTGATGGCTGATGCGGGCAAATAACTGGGGCTTCAACAGACAATGCTTGGTGCCCCTAAGAGACAGCAGAGAAGAAAACTGGAGGACACCAAGTTCCTGACAAATTCGTACCAACCCTGGATGCTGACCTCTAGAGTTTTTACATGAAGTAATGAAATGTTCTGGGTTAAGCCACCATATTTGGGTTTTCTGCCACAAGACACTGAACTCAGTTCCAACAAATACAAGGAGAAAAGTAAATCACTTTCTTTTGTGGCTTGGGCTTTGTACCATGTAGTTTCCTAAGAAAGTGTTCATTGAGTAACACATTTAAAAACTGATAATGAACTCATGGAGCTGAACCAGGTACTAGAAAGTTAAAGACTCAGGTCAGTCATTTCTTTATCTGTAGCCAACTTAAGGGATGGGACCAATTCTGCAAGACCCTGCAGCAGTTATATCTTATAGGCCAGATTGTTTACATTTCCCCTACTTTGGGTCCTTCCAACTCTCCATGTTTATTTCCCTGCTATCAAAGTTTTGTTTTGTTTTGTTTGTCAGGCTTGAGGAAAACTAAGGGAAGTATCTTTATCCATGCTTGGGACAAAACTGAAAGAAGGACCTCCTGACACTTCTACACCTGAGTGGAGATGACAATCAAAATAAGTAAGAAACCCTTCAATGAATTCTTCCCATTGCTACCAAACCAGCAACATCTTTCTAGAGCAAATATTTTGTAGTTCTCCCTTTGCTACCCTAAAATAGAATTCAGAGGTAGTATAACTGATCCACATGAATAAATAAATCTATATAATCCTGAAACTATAAAAGAAAAATAAAATAATAATAATGTTTTTCCTATGTAAGTGCTCAAGTATGATCACATTGGAAGACAGAAGTGTCCCCATATTTTCAAAATGTTCCCCAGGGAACTGCTACCATGGAAGGTGATAAAACTTTGCGGTGGAAATGATGTCTCTTCTTTCCCTACAGGGACAACCATGAAGGTCTTGGTAGTTTTATTTTATTAATAAATGTAGCACTTTCTTATAGTAGTATTACTTCAAATGTGTTCTGTAGCAAGCAAATTTCCTGTTAATGGGTGTTATGTTAAAAAAAAAAAGTATAGTCCAATAGTTTAACAAACATTAGTTTAAACAGATTTGAAAGCTTTTTTCTTCCTCTAGGACATTTCAGAGTCCCGAAGATATCACTGTGCTCTGTGAATCTTATTTCCAAATGTACCTCACCATAGAATCCTTTTTCAGTGGGACATCTCTTGGGTTCAGATTCTTACAGAAGGAACTTAGAAAAAACTGCCTTACAGCCTGTCAAAGAAAGGAGACCTTCTGGAAATCCGAGGTCCACTTTTGGAAGAGTAGCCTTTACGGGACTAATTCATTTTGCAGAAAAGTGGTCATGTTAGTCTTCCCTGGAACTCACAAATTTGCCCTGTTTCAAATGACTTTCATGAGAGGGGGGCAAACAAGTCAAACTAATATGAAATCAGAGACATCTTCAGGAAAGGACAATTTTAATGCTGTAGGAGTATTGACTTGTATTTGAGTTCATATTTCACACCACATACTTTTATAGCTGTTTTAACATCACAGATATTCTGTTCATAATATTAACAATGAGGCATTAGAAAAGAATACAGGTTGTCTGATATTTTTAAAGAATATGTTTTACCAATAGTTTTCAAGATATTTATCATTTCTGAAGTTTCTATCTTGTATAAGGACATTTTTATAATCATTGCTTCATGTCATCCACATAACACGTCCATGAGAGATTGGTAGTTTCACCTTCCAGATAAAGAACCTGCAGCTCAGGGTTAAGGGCCAACATCACAGAATATTTTAGTTGCAGAACTTGGACAGAGCCCAAGTCTATCCTGCTTTTCTAAAGCCCATGTTTTTTCCATTGCCTCCCTTAATTAAGGGAAAATTTTAGAATGTTTCAGAATGTTTCCCATTTTTAAAAACTCAGTTACAGCAATTACAAGTTAGCCATCAACAATTGGGAAAACAGCCACCCATGAGTACCCAGGATCACTCATTCCTTGAGGGTGCCAGAGCCCATGCTTTAGTGCACATATTTTAACTGATAAACCTACACTGAACCGCTGAAAAGTTACAAGGTCTAAAAGATTGTCATGTTTTTCTTCCTCCCTCCATGTCACCTGGTTTAAACTTCAAGGTGTGTTCTTTGAAAACCACTGTTTCCAATGACTCATTTTGAAATCACTGATTTCATCTTCCTGGTTCTCTGCAAAGCCAGGAAGGGAGATCAACACCACATTGTTTTCACCTTCAAACACACTTAACCCTGTAACCGGAAGAATCCAGAACTGTTATTGTTAATTCGTTGAATAATATGTTCTTGCTTCATCTTTCACAAGAGCAGAAATCCATTCTGAAAACAGGGTGCCCCGCTTGCCATCTGTTTAACCCACCAGCATTTTCAAAGGATTTTTGTAAAGAACTGCAAAGGATTCACCTATTTAATCAACACACATTTATTGAACACCCACTTTGTACCAGACGTTGTTCTATGTTCTGGGAATGCAGTGGTTAGACAGACTAGATCTTTTCTCCTTGGAGGCTGTACTCTCATGATACACATATAGATTAAAATGATCTTTCCAGATAGCGAAAAGGTCTATGAAGAGGGTGGTGTGCCACAGAGCGACTGAGTGAAAGATTTCTTTAGATTTAGGTAGACTTTCTAAGGAGGTAACATTTGAGCTGAGTTCAGAATAATCATAAGGAGACAGTGATTACATGATTTGAAGGAATAGAGTTCCAGGTGGAAGAAAGAACTTTAAGTTGAGAGCAAAACTTGGGAGTCTGAGGAATAGAAAGGAGGCAGGTGCAGCTGGGAAGTGGTAAGAGAAGAGAAAATAGTAGATGAGGTCAGAAATGTTAACAGGGTCCAGAGTCCATGATAGAAAACTTAAATTTTACCCCAAGTGCTGTGAAAAGACATTAAAGGATTTTGAGGCTGCTGTTTGGAGAACTGATTCAAGACTGGGAGAAATGGAGCAGAGAGAACGGTTAGGCCAATTGCAGTAGTTCCGATGAGAAGTACTAATGCTTGAACTGGGTAGTCCAATGAAGATGGGAGGAAGTAAACTGCTCTCAGGATAGAACTGCCAGAATTTGCTGATAGATTTCACAAAGGAAATGGGAAAATCTTTTAGAATTTTGCCTAAACAACTGGACTAATACTGAAGACATTTTCTGAACTGGGGAAGAGTAGGAGAGTCATATATTTGGGGGAGAGGTGGGAAATCCAGGGTGCAGTATTGGACATGTTAATTTTGAGATTCCTTTTAGTCATCTAATTAGAGATGTCAAGTAGGTAGCTGAGTATACAAGAGGTCAGAGAAGGGGGTCATAGCTGGAGATATAAAGTGTTTCATGAAGCCCCTGAGGGCTGAACCCTTTGCAACATGGTCATTCCCAATTCTCTGTGTACAACTGATTTGCTCTGAAAAATAATTCTCCATGAAAATATCTAGTTTCAGTCTGATTTTTCACTCACTGAGGCCTTTCTGGGCTCTGTTCCTTTGTCAACAGTGTCTTCTTGAATGTAAGCAAACAGAATTAACACCCACCTAAACCAAACTAAATGAAATTGTAAATCTTCTTCAGTATGGCCATAACTTTCATTCCAAGACAATCTAGATGAATTTTGTAGGATTCTTAGGATGGATGGCTTCTGACCACCAGTCTGATCTTTGGACACTATCATCTTCTCATTCCTTGTAGGGTTTAAATTTCAACCAATTGCCAACTAATCAATCATTGGATGTTTAATGGCTTACTCATCTCCAGGTATGTTTGCTTTTTACCTGGGAGATTGAAAGAACAAAAGATCTTGAAAAACAAATAGGTGCTCTCAGATGGTAGGAATTCAAGCAGGATTTCTCCAATCTTAATACATGGGTTGGTTCCTTTCCTATGGCAGGCTCTATCCATTTTTTTCTCATATTCTCCCTCTTAAAAATTTCCTTCTCCATGAAATTCTGACACATGCCAAAACATGGATAAACTTTGAGGACATTATGCTAAGAGAAATAAACCAGTCACAAAAACACAAATACTGTATGATTCCACTTATATGAGATATCTAGAATAGTCAAATTCATCGAAACAGAAAGTAGAATGGTGGTTTCCAGGGGCTGAGGAGACGGGGGAAATGGAGAGTTTCTGTTTAATTGATATAGTTTCAGTTTTGCAAGACAAAAAGATTCTGGAGATTGGTTGCACAATGTGAATATTCTTAACATTACTGAATTGTACACTTAAAAATGGTTAGAATGGTAAATTTTATATTATGTGTAATTTGTCACAATTAAGAATTTTTAAAAATTCAAGCTAGCAGGTAAAACAGGAGATTTGAAGCATGAAAAGGATTCAACTTGCTGTGGCTTTAAAGGTGGAAGAGACCACATAATGAGGAATTCAGGTGGCCTCTAGAGGATGGACTCAGCCAGAAAATAGCAACCTCAGTCCTATAACCATTAGAAACTGAACTCTGCCAACAACTTGAAAGTGGATTCTTCCCCAGATCCTCCTTATAAGAGCCAGCCTAACCGACACTTTGATTTCAGTCTTTGGAGACCCCAAAGAGAGAACCCTGTTGAGTCATGCCAGACTTCTCATATACAAATCTGGGAGATAGTGAATAACTGATTTAAGCTGCTAAAAAAAAAATTACTTTCTTAACCTCAAGCCCCCCTTTCCATAAGCTTCTATCCCATCTCTTCTTTCCTTTACAGACATATGATTTGACATTCAATGTCTACTTCAGCTTTTCCATTGACTCTACTTTCCCCCCAAATACCAGTCACTTCCCTTAGTTCCCAGTTTCAATGAACATTTCAAAAGTTTTCTCTTACTTGACCTTTGTGGTGTTTGATGCTCCTGACTACTTTTTCTTTTACGAAACCATTTCCTCCCAGTTCTCTCCTGGTTTCCCTCTTATTGCTTCTTTCCAATCTCCTTTGTAGAATCTACTGTCTCTAATTAAATCTTATATTTATTGTCCTCTGGGGCTCTATTATTATGCTAACTTTTCTACTGTATGTACTCTCCTTGTGAATATCACCTCTTACTTATGTATGTATCATTGACTCCACACATATTTTTTGGCTTGTACCTCTTGTTTAAACTTGAGATCTGTATATCCAACTGCTTATGGGACAGCTATCCTTTGAAACCCCAAAGGTCTTCAAATTCATTATGCCCAGTCATTCTTTCCTTACCAAATCTGTACATTTTCTTACAGTTGCCATCTAGATAAATCTCACCCAAAGTAGAATAAAATAGGTGTTGCCTATACTTGTTTTCCTCTCTCATCAACACCGCCACAGTCCAAGCACTTGCCCAATCCTAGTACAGTCAACCTCCTAAATATCTCTTGAATCTGCCCCAAACACATCTTTCTCTATACCTACTGTCATTTCTTAATTTGTACTTTAACCACTTCATACTTGCTTATAGCAGTAGCTTCCTAATGGTTTTCCTATCCTAACTGGTCACGCTGTTTTCAGTTTGTCCCACTACAAGTCATTCTCCACCCCAGAGTGATCTTCTTAAAGTGCAAAACTGATATTTTGCACTTCTTAAAGTGCAAAACTGATATTACACTCCTTTAACAGCTCTTCATTTTTTCATGATAAAGCTCAAATTCCTTTTCTTAGCATGCAACACCCTGCAAGATCTGGCACCTGCTTACCTCAACTCCCCAACTAACTCATCCTCTTTCTGTGTACCTTCTGTTTGGGTCATACTAAATTACTACAAATTCAGTAATATGTCAAACTGTTTCTCATCTCCATTCCTTTTGGACATGTTGTTCCTTTGTCCACAATTCTCCAACTCATTCGTCAAATCTTAGGTCACTTCCAACCCTCTTGAAAACCTATTCTAATCCACACTTGCATTTAAGTGTCTTCATTTTATCCATTAACATCACACCCTGTGTAAATCGGTAGCACTACCTTTTCCACAGCTCCTTCTGAGAGTGGTCATCGGCCTTCTCTGGCTCCACCATAAGAAAGTACACTCCTTGAGGATGGAGGATGACCCTTACTGACATTGTATACCTAGTATCCACCACAGTGTCTGGTACCCATCAGTACCACAAGTATATTTTAATATATATATGTATACATGAATGAATTGTCCTTTATTCATTGCCTATTAAGAGCTGACCATATTTGAAAAATGATACCAACACAAAAATATTATTTTCGCCAACCTGGTAATAATAATAATAGCTAACATTTACTATGTGCAGGGTACTATGCCACTTTACCTTTGTGATTTCATTTGCACCTAGAACATTTTTAAGAGATGTAAATACCATAGTCATCCTATATTTTAGGTGAGGAAACTGAGGCATAGGGAAGTCAAGTAATTTGCTCAAAATATATGAAACCAGGATTCAAAACCAGACCTTTCTGACCCTACTACACTAAACTGCCAACCATATAATGAGCTGTATAAATGGCCTAGATTTTGAAATACTCTTTCCCATTGTCAGACAATGTACCAAATTCAAATTTTACTTCAGAAAATTCAGTCACTGTATCTGTTTATGGTGAATATATGAAAATGAAACCATAATAAAAAATGAAGTCAATATTTTTTCTTTCTTTTTCCCCCCCAAAATTGATGTGCACACCTGGTCAAGTAAGCAAGTGGCTATCCTCATAGCTATTCTAACACATGTGTGTTTTCAAATAACTCACCAAAAAGTAAGTTTCAGACTGACTATACGTATTTTAAAAAGTAGTCATTTCTTTTAATCACACTTGGACTTATAAAAATTTTTTAACTTTTTATTTTATGTTGGAGTATATTTGATTAACAATGTTGTGACAGTTTCAGGTGTACAGCAAAGTGATTCAGTTATACATATACATGTATCTATTCTTTTTTAAATTCTTTTCCCATTGAGGTTGTTACATAATATTGAGCAGAGTTCCCTGTGCTATACAGTAGTGGACTTCTTATAAAATTTTATAGCAGAATGTAACAAAACCCCTGGTACATAGAAGGGCCAGGATGAATTTGTCAAATGCTCTACAGAGCCCCATCTGTTCCTCAGTGATGCAATGCAGGTGAAAGGAAGGGGGTTGGGAGGGATGCTGAAGATTGATGAGCATTTAAGACTGAGATAATGCAAACTTTGCAGCTTCACTTTCATTTATCTTGCTTAATAGACTTGTAAGACTTTATTTGGAAAAAAAAAGTTTTACTTTAAATAAAGTTTGAAAAACATTCAGTTTATGAAAGTAAATTTTCTGTGACTCTGTGTTAGCGAATTTCCCCAGGAAATTTTCCTTTTGGGGAATTTCCTTTTGGATGCTGTTTGCACATCTTCTACTTGAAACAAATATTCCTCCTTTCAGTCAACAGATTCTCCTCTATCTTTGTTGAAGACTATAAGCCTGAAATATAAAATACACTTATTCCGTTGATTGTAATACAACAGTTTGAATTTAGGCACAAAAGTTACATTTGAATTGTACAAATAAGAGTCTCAGGTGTAATTCTCAGTTGCACTCCCTGGGTTCACATCCTAGTTCTGCTGCTTTCTAATTACATGACCTTAGACAAATCACTGAACTTCCCTGAACATCCATCTCCCTATCTGTAAAATGAAGTTAATAACAGAAGCTACTTCATAGTGCTGTGGTAAGGAATAAATGAGTTACCATATGTAAAGCTCCTCAAAGAGCCTGGTATATAGTATGAGCTCAATAATTGAATATTGTTATACTATTCTTATTATTTGAACTTGAGTATCTCAGTCCTTGAATACCCCATCATTTCCCATAAAGGCCAGCACTAATCTTGGCCAGATCCATAAAAATAAGGGTACTATGCTTTTCTCTTCAAGGAAGCCTAAAACAACACAGCATCTATCTAGTTTTTCCCCCTATGGAGATCCATTGACAAGATTGCAAATTCTCACCTGACCAACCAATCAATATAGGACCCAATTGTTTAGGAACCCAGAAGTTTCCAGAATGATGCTCATTCATCTCCACCATACGTGTGATACTCCTTGCTTGGGTGTATGAAAATGTAATACTTTATTTTCCTGTGAGATCCTCCCTGTCTTCCCCAGTGAGCCAGGGATGGCTTGGAGATGTTCCTAAGCCTTGCTTTTGTTTTATTTATATTAGAATGCAAAGTTGAATAAGACATATCCCCATGGTAGACTTTTAGTGGCAAAGAAAAGACAGACAAGTGAACTTGTGATTACAGTACAATATAGGTGTTTGTGTAGCAGTAGATAATATTTCTGTAATATACTGATGGTTTCCTCTTTCACTCTTCCTTGCATGAGACTGTCCTCTACTAAACCAGATGTATAGTTACCTCTGGGAGGATTTTTTGTTGTAACTAGAATGCAGAGAAAGAGCCACTGTTCAGCTTTTTGATTTGTAAGAGAGGATCTTGAAGTCCACGGAAAAATTGTAGTAATATAAGTCAGAGATTGCTGAAAAATAAAGGTATTTCTAAAGTTCAATAGCTTGCCTTTTTGTAACAGGAACAAAATTGGAAATGTTAAATGTATAATTGTATTATAAGCTCTAGATAAATATAAATTTAGGGTTATAACTTAAGGGAAGTTACCATCCACTTAAGGAGTAGAAAGGGAAAAGAAAGAACGCCTGACTTGAGGGACAGAGGTCACAGGAAGATATAAAGGAGGTCAGAGGACAGAGAGGATGATCATGAGTCCCAGAGTATATCCCTGGAACAGGGGCTACATATGCATGGAGACAGGAGGATTTTGTGACAGTAGAGTTTGCCACAAAAACCGCAGACATGTTGAGGGAGAAATTAAGAGCATCCATGCTAGTGCTCTGTTTTCCCAGGCTGTCCAAGCTGGCCTTGGAGCAGCAAAGCAACAAAGAGTGGAGGAGGTGTTCGCAGAGGTGGGCCTGGTATGGCACACCTGACTCTCCCTTGGTGCTTATAGGACGTGGAAGGAATCCAGAAGCTCCTGGAGGCCTCATGGAATGTGAACCATGCATGCTGGCTGTAACCTTGCTAGAAGCAAAGATAGGCCAAGCAGGATATGAGATGGAGTCACTGGGAAGCTGAAGCACCATGTGGTACCTGATCAGCAGGAGGTGATGGCTGAGCTCTTTGGGAGCAATCACCATGCATTGCTCATCTTGGAAGAACAGACCCTGAGTTCAAACAGTCAGATGCTTGGTAGCCGCTTTAATGCGCGTGGAGGCTGCCTCCCAAATACCACGTGAGATGAGCTTAACAGAGGATCAGAAGGAAGCAAAGAAGGACAACATAGAAATCATTCACCTCTTCCTGAACACATCAGTCCATACAAACATTCCCCTACTCAGATTCCAACTCCCTTGAGAAGGTGGTTAGAACATTTGCAGTGTCTGATTATCCAAAAGAGACAGAGTTACTTTGCATTGAGCAAGTTTAAAGATTCTGACATTCCGGAAATGAGAACTCTTGAGATAAAGTCAGTTACCACAAAATTAAAAAGTGTATACTTTTGCCCATCTGAGCTGTGGGTCATCACTTGTGACCCCTCTGTACTATGACTGAGTATGCATCCTGCTGTGGAAACCTAGGAGGTCAACGTTTTCAGACTGTGAAATTAAAAAACGATTCCCAGAATAATAACATTTAAGGTGAATTTTGAAGGGCAAGCAGGAATTATCCAGCTATGAGGAGGCAGAAGTATATTTCAGGAAACGCAAAAAACATGAGTCAGGGCACTTTGGTCAAACTAAGTACAGCATGTTCAAGGAAAGCAAAGTTGTCTGAGCTCAGGAGCAAAGGGAAATCAGGTGGAACAGGTAAACTGCAGGGCGGTTCTGTCAATGGTTGTGGAGGTTGTGACCTGCAAGGACCTTGGAGAGGTTGAGGGTTGAAAAACAGCATATGCTCTACTCTCCAAGGTCACTGTGTACCCTACAGCAGAGGGCATGCTCCCGGAGGATGTGACCACCCTTCATCCAGTGTTCACACAAAGGCTTGCTTCTCTCTGTAAGCCCTATATCACCAGGCTTTCTGTGCCTCCAGGGGGTGCCTTCTCCATTTTGCACAAAGGCATCATGTAAATGAGCAGGAATCCTTTAAATTTGGTCAGATTATGGAAGCCCATGCAAGTTACTTTAAAGAATTTGGATTTTAAGGAAGAACAGTGAGGAGCCTCTGAAGGTTTTTGGACAGCGGTGTGATATGACAAAAAAAATTATTCCACAGCAGCTGCATGCAGGGTAGATTGGAGCCAAGAGACTCAGGAAGTTACTGTAGTTGTCCAGGCATGAAGCAAAAAGGGAGATTCGATGGTATCCATGGTAACAGAAGGGGAAAGATATGGAAATTATTTTGAAGGCAGAAACAACAGGACTTGATTACTGATTGGATATGAGTGTATGAGAGAGGCAGCAATAATAAATGACTCAGGGATTTTGAGCTAAGGAAGCTGTGAGAATAAATCTGAAAGGGAGACACTAAGCAGGAGGGCTGCTTTGAGAGGGAAGACAGAGAGTTTGGGTTAAGGCGTGTTCATGATGGAATGTGTAAGTGGATGCTCTCCATAGATTTAAAAGGGCAAGACTAGGGCATAACTTCCTTTTCTTTTCCCCTTCTTCCTCTTCCCCTTCCTCTTCCCCTTCTTCTTCTTCTTCCTCTTCTTCTTCTTTGTCTTCTTCTTCTTCTTCCTATTTTTGCTCAGTCTCCATGACTTTGAGTGTATCTGAGGCTCTTTTTCCAAAGACTTTTGGGAATAAATTTACCACGTCCTTTACTTTTAGTAAACTGTGAAGAAGTTTGTCATCATTATCATCATCAACTTTGTCTTCAAGTTAACACAAAGTGTTATTCAACACCTATTGTGTTTGTCACTTTTGTAGACACAATTCACAATAACAGATTCCATGCCTTTGAGACATTTCCACTCTATGACAGCCAATATTGGTAAGATCAATACATAGAGAACACACAGGATAGAATAATAATCACTGAACAATACCTACGTAATATTAAAAGTAGTATTGTATTTATGCTCTACAGGAGGAAATAAGGGAAGAGGAAGGGCACTGAGCTAGATAAAACCAGGTGGGAACCTGGTGGGGAGGTATAAAAGAAAAGCGGCTAGAATTTCTTTTCTGGACAAGACTAATGTAAGTCATCATCTCCTTAGGGAATGAAGATGGATTTAGGATGTTGCTTTAGATGACACTTTAGATGATAATAATCATTATTTTCATTAATGCTTTGTACCCATTATTTCCTCCTCTCCATGGATTCCAGGGCTTGTGCAAGACCAGCTCTTCCACAGGAAGTTGGGTCTCAAACTCAAAAAATTTCCAGCCCAGCAGGTTGAACCACTTTAAGGATGATGAGAAAGACCACAGTATTTCATGAGGAAGTTCAGCTACTTTCTA
This sequence comes from Stenella coeruleoalba, assembly GCF_951394435.1. Lineage (NCBI taxonomy): Eukaryota > Metazoa > Chordata > Mammalia > Artiodactyla > Delphinidae > Stenella > Stenella coeruleoalba. The sequence goes on from NC_137154.1 coordinate 71,071,741, forward strand.
AAAATATCAGAATGTAAGAACTCAAAAACATTGTTGTTAAGGGCAGGTCCTTTGGCAAGCTCTCCTTCTCTGCCTTTTACAGACTGAGGCCCTTCTGCATGAAAGGTCCCGAGCGTTGGCTGCTCGTCTCTGGACCATTGGACCAGCACATCCCCTTGACTCAGACATCTCTGTTTGCCTCTGCTGCTATTCCTTGCCTGGAGCAGCTCCCTGCCATATTTTCTCCACTATCTTAGAGAGGAAGATCAACTTTAAACAAAAATAAAGAGAAAGAAATGACATGTTTTCTCCCTTGTTTTTCGATTTTATTAGTTTCCATTACAGTTTAACACTGTGAGTCAAAATCTGGGCTTGGAGACAGGTGACTTGGTTCATGTTTTGGTCCACTGATGGGCAAGTTATTTAACCTTTGTGCCAGTGTTTCTTCTGCTGTTTCTTCTGCTGGGCATAGTAGCAAAGCCATGGATGGCTGTTGAGAAGATTAAGAAGCTCAGTCAAAATGGTACCTTACAGACATAGGCACCCTTCAAAATCTGTCTGTTGGTGCTGGTGGAGTCCACATTCCCACCTTTAGAGAACTCTGGATTAATTTAAGTTTCTCTGTAAGTTATAACCATCAAACATTCACCTTTAACTTACATAACATGTTTTCTTCAAGTTTCCCTTAGATTTTTCACTCTACCAAAGAGAGGGACTTTCTAAAAAAGTATCTTTATCTTTCGCAGCAAGTTCAATATATGAAAGCTTGATTTCTTTGCTACCCACACAGTTTCCTCTGGGGCCTTAGTCGGTAAGGCTAAGTCATCATTCTATGACTCACAGCTTTACTTTTCATAAATAGATGCTAAATACTGTCCCTGATTCTATTGGAAAAGGCAGATAAAAATACTCAAGGAAAAAGCTTAACTAATGCAGTTAGATTTGAAATATACAACAGACCCCCTCCCTCTCTCCTCTTTCCTCTCCTTCTCTTTCTCTTGTGTTTCTGCTCACCAGTCTGCTTGTCATAAACAGTGGTTATCAATCTCTGTCAGATAATTCTACTCTCTTTATTTCTCATTCCTCAAAATCATAACCCTTTTATTTGGATGGGGTTGGGGGAGTCTTTAGTCCTCCTCCTTCTTTCTCTCTTATCCTTCATTTGTCCCTTCTCCGCCTCACTGTGTTTTCTCCTGTCCTATTCATTTTCTCCTCCTTCCCCATGCCTAGGCCAAGCAGGTGTCAGCACTGGTCCCAGAAAAAGTTCCTTCCTCCTGCCAGAGATCTAGTTGATTTGTCATCTTTCTTGATTGCAAAGATCCCTGGGAAACCTCAAGTGTTCAGAATCAGTGAAAATAAAAATACCCAGCATAATTCCAAGCCCAGTTTGAGAGCAGAAACTGGAGGCAGTGAGAACCACTACATTCTGAGTAAGATGGTGGCCTAAAGATAGCAGTGGAAAAGGGATGGAGAGCCCACAATGGGCATAGACACGACGCTTTTCAAGACAGTTTCTGCACTGGACTCTCATTTTTCTGCACATCTCATGAGCAGAGGCACTGACTTCCTTTGTTTTGGAGTAGCTTTTCAAGGATGCTTGTATGAAAAGCAGCCATGGAAGACAGAGCATTTCCCTCTGGAGCAAAGGGCAGGCCTACACACTGATCATTGTAATGGATTTGGGTTCCCCAGCTGAGGGTTGAACTTCTGTCATGAAACCCACTGCATGTGCAGGTGTCACCTGGACCTCTTTGCATCACCCTGTGGGAATTAGGACTCAAGGCATTGCCACAAGAAAATTCTGAGACCCTGTCTACTGCCATGTCTCCGAGTAATAAAGCCTTTTCTCTCTGACCCAGGAGTCTTGTGTCTTCTGCCAGTATCTATGAAACTGTAGCAGACTCATGTTTTAAATTACAGGTGGGGTAAAACCTCAACCCTTTATAGTTGCTAATAATCTTCAGACTTTATATGATATTTTAGGCTGTCAGTAAGAATAGAAAGCAGGTAAAAATTTAGATGCTAAGTTTTTCTCTATCAATATCTTGAAATAGTTAAATATACTTCCCCACCCCCTTCGGCTCCCACCTCCATCTAGTCTAATGTACCTTCTTAATATTGACAATGATGGGCTTTAATGGGCCATTTATTCAGTAGAGTGGATTTCTAAAAGCCATTTCCAGATTACAGTTCGTGTGCCAGTATTACATTTGTTTTCATTAATAGAGAGAGGAGTCGAGCAGCAGATTAGAGTTGACTTTACAATCACTTAATCAACAAATGCATCCTGAGTACCTTCTTACTACTGTGTTGAGAGCTGCATAAAGCAGCCTCAGTTCTCAAAGCATGTTAACTTCCTTCACTCCAATAAAGAAACACTTCCCCATAAAAAGAATCCAAATGTTTAAGTCACTCATTCAACCAGGAGAAGCATTTTCATAAGAGGGCTTTTAAAAGTATTCTCCCTTGTCTGTCCTGCTCCCAAACAGAAAAGCAATTAGAGGACTCAGGCTCCATACCCTTCTGATGTTGAAGAACCTCTGACCTTCAAGGAACTCAGACTAAAGAGTCCAGATCTATTAAGCCAACATTTTTCTGGTACTACTGATTTATAGTAATCATAAAATCAAACATTGCTATCTGTCATTTCCAGTTAATTCAATCCATAATGATGATTATTTGTTGGCGGAAAGAAAGCAGTGAGTCATGGTAAGGCTTTAAAAGTTGGGAAAGGAGCCATGTGAATACACACACACACGCGCACGCACGCACACACACAATTTTCAACTTTCACATCAGCTTGAATCGTAGCATTTTCTAAACAATGGTGCTCAAATGATAAATGCATGTTACAGTTCAACAAAAACTTAAAGTCTATCCATTGAGAACAGACATGTGATTGCCCAGGTAGAGGGGAGGTGGGGGAGGAATGAAGTGGGAGTCTGGGATTAGTAGCTGCAAACTATTATATATGGAGAATGGATAAAGAAGAGGGTCCCACTGTACAGCACAGGGAACTATATTCAGTATCCTGTGATAAACCATAATTGAAAAGAATATGAAAATATGTATAATTGAATCATTTTGGTATACAGCAGAAATTAACACAATATTGTAAATCAACTATACTTCAATAAAATAAATTTTTAAAAAACTTAAAGTCTATCGCCTGTCCTCAATCCTTCTCAGTCTCTGTGATCCCCAATTCAGTCCAGAATTTAACCTCCAAACCGTACAGTACTGATCACTTAGGTTTCTGCCACTGTCTTGAGAGAGAGAACACAGGAAAACTGGGTGCAGCTTGGCTACTGAAAGCTCACCAGGTTCTACAACCAGGGCACCCAGCAACCAGTCATTAAGGTAGTGAAAGGTTTAAAAGGATAGGAGAGCCTTAGGACTTGCATTTTTTCTGTGGGAGTGAAGGAACCCCAAAGCTGTCCTCCTTCCTATGACCTGCCCCACCATTCACAGCTTGTTGCTTTTAGTAACATGGCCTGTTTTCTTTGTATTGGTTTCCCTGTGGAAGAAGACTGCAGACATTCAGCAAAGTGTGCCACAGGCTGCACTGCTTGCTGTCTTGGCCTCAAGACAAGGGTGAGGATGAGAACCTAAGTACCAAAAAAGATCCTTTCTAGGTTTTCATAACTGAATGGGCAAAAAAATGGTTAAAGACCTCCATTATGTACCAAATTGTTGGGGGAAGCAGCCTAAAGTTAATGACACTTTTATAATAGTCAAGACTTTTAGGTCGTAGCTGGCTTGGAAGCTATTCTCTTTTCAATTAAAAGCCAGTTATTTCCACAAATACTCACACCTCCTTCACTAAATAAGAGGGCTGGGGAAAAAAAAAAAAAGTGAGGGCATAGGAGAGAGTTAAGTCATATCCAGGTGACTAGCACAGTACGTTGTTGAGGAAAAACAGGAAAATCTCAAGAAGTTCCAGCATTACACAGACCCAGGCAGTAGTACTTTGGAAGAGGAGTCATTAGATCTCAAGAAACACAGCTGATAGAAACTCAAAGTGTAGATTATGAGCAGTTGCAGACAGAGAGCCTCAGAATTCTATAGTAGTATAAGGGCTCTGATTCAAGAAATAATCACTCCAGCACAGACATATGGGGATAAGGAATAGTATGGCACATAGCAGATAACAAAATCACATCCTAGAATTAGATGAAAATGGGGAGGGGAAGTGAAGACCTATACATGGACCGGGCATAGACATTTCCCTTAGGCATTCCTGACCAAACCTTCTACCAGTTCTAATGAGTTAAGATGGGAAATCTTGTGATTGCTTGAATGTATGAGATTGGTAGTCTCATGTGTACATGTTGTGTATGTATATTTGCTTGTTAACTACTTAGTAAGTTGGACCTAGTACATTCTTGGGTATGTGTTTAATTATCCTCATTTAATTATAAGACCCAATGTGGAACTCCCCAGAAAATATCATGATGAATAATTACCTGGACTGGATATGCCCAATGGACAATCATAATCAGATTCTGGTGATTAGTGTAAGCAAACATTAGCAACAACCCTTCCAGAACGTTGCTCCAGCACGATTATTCCTATCTGGATATGCCACACCACATACTGGCAAGGCACAAGGCTGAAGAAGAAGGGTCCCAAGTGATTTGGTTATGATATATAACTCTTCTCATAGAGGATCTGATTTGACAGAACTTAATGACCTGCCTACCCCCAAACCATCTCCTTCTTCAACCTGACACATGCCTGAAATTTTTCACTCCCTTCGTTAAAGCAAGCATAATGTTAACATGCAGTTGAGGGAAAGGGGTGATTGACACGCTTAGCTTCTACTCAGGCATTGCTAAGGCCATTTCTTCAGATTAACTAGCAAGGGGTCTCGAATATAGTAAGCATATTTTACAAATCTAAAACTGGGTCAAGTGGTTGCAAAAGTAAAAGTGTAATTATGAACTTTAAAAATTTTTGAAATCACAGCAGTACTAGAAGAACTGAGCTATTAAGTTATCATAGGCATGAAACAGGGTCATTTTAATCTAGAGAGAGGACAGGGCAGTAGAGCCAGGTGGAATGGAAGAGTGTGGGACCATCAGTATCAGAGAGCATCACAGCATACACAAGAGCAATGGGAAGACAGTAAAAGAATGAGAATTAGCTGGTTCTGAAAAACAAAATGTCACAAGGCTGCCCTGGGTGGCCCTAATGTTTTCACTTAGCCCTCAAAATTTTTGCTGTAGTCTTCAGGGAAAGAAGTAAAAGAAAAGTGGACAAAGATAAGATATCCTACTTTCTTGAACATAAAATATGGATAGAGTGAGTGCTCAATTCACTGTTTCCCAAGTCCCTACTGTATGCCAAGCCCTGATCCCAGCTCTCCTTCCACTGGGGCAAGGACCGGGTGGTAGAGTGCATGTTCCCATAGCGACATGCCAGCGAAGACACCTCATGCCCCACTTATATTGAGCTTTCTATTCTAAATATTTCCAAGGTTTATCTCAAACAGAAATAGACTTTTCTTCACGCTTCTGAGAAAGGGCTGTAATGATTGATTCTTTATTCCCATAAAGCTTAACAATAATGTGCAAAAATTAAGCACAAGGAAAGAAACAAAATAGACCCTCAATGGGCAAGCAAGTTGTTTCAGTTTAAAAGATCATCATCTACCCGACATCTGGGCAGAATATCAACAGCCCTTAATGCAGCTCTCAATTCCATTTGCCAAAATAGCTTTAATAATGTCTTTAAGAAATAAATTTCCCAGCCCCCCACACCTCAAAATATCGTGAAAGAGTTAAATAGTTAAAACTAAAGAGATGAGGGATACACTAAGCAAGGAATGGTAATTCGTTTACTGAGTAGGACGGCGACTCACTTCAGATTTATGGGATGGTAGAGCCTCAGTCAGACTTTGGCTAGTCAGTGTGGGCTCTTCCTGCCTTGGTTGGAGAGCACCACCTAGTGTATCTGCCCCACTACACTTCTCACAAAGTTCTTTGGTCAGCTCCACGCATCCCAAATGTCCAAGGCTTTGAAAACTCAGGGCCAACACTAATATTTATAAGCATCAATTGGACATACATGTCTTGGACTGTGGGATAAAGAAAGAGGAAGGAAGGGCCAGCTCTGAAGCTTGGAAAAAGGAGGAGCTTTGGAAGGAGGATTTTAGATTTCTTCTTAGCACCCAGACACCTGGTCTGACCCACTTTACACGAGCCCATTTTCTCGGCCTTATCTGCCACCAGACCTTTGATCCAAGTCTGCACCAAACTGGACTCCTCACCATCTCTTATATTGTTTCTCATGATTTTGTTCATTCCATTCCCATTGCCTCAGCCTCACCACTGAGTCAAAACCTCCATCTCTTTCAATTATTAGTGAAGAATTTTTTTTTTTTTAATTTCATGCAAGCTTTCTTTCCAACCTTCATGAGTCTTCATACCACACACGGTCAAGAACAATTATTTAACAATTAAACTGCATAGTGACATCTCTTGGAGGTTTTATTATTTAATTTTTGCCTGGTTCTCTAGGTATTCATGTGCTTTAGGATAACATCTTGACAGGTTTTTAAGCTCCTGGAGGGCAGAGGTGTTGTGAGATATTAATTCATACCACACAGCACCCAGAACAGGGCCTTGGACATGACAGGCCCTTCCTTTTGATCTCATCACTTCTTCTTCAGAACATCTTTCATTGTGCTCTGCGTAATTCCTCATAGGAGCTTATCTTTGTGAGAGAGCTCCGAATGCAGTTGTTAACCATGTACCCTGTACCCTCTTATCTTCACAACACAGCAGACAAAAGGATGGGGTAAGGATAGGTAAAGGTGGAAAGAAGTACCCGCAAAGCTGAAGAGTGAATAATTTTTCTTTGCTTCTAAGGGTTCCTCACAGCCCAATAAGTCAAGGGGCTTAATTTTAATTACCCAGCCATGCTATGGAGATTCTCGAAATCCTTGTTTTCATTAATATTTAGAAACAGGTTAATGCATATAGCCTGCTATAAAGCATAGTAGCTAAGATCATAAATTTTAGAAAAAGACAGTAAACTGGGCTCAATTTCTAACTCTATCCATTGTATCCTATGTAACCTTGGACATATTTCCTAATACCATTGAAGTTGCTCTCCCCATATGTAAAAGAAGATAGCAGTCATCTAATGGGATTTTTATGAGAATTAAATGAGCAATATGCATAAACCACTTATTGCCGTGTCTAATAGTAAGTGGTGGTGGTGGTGTTTATATTCACAAGGCCTAGCAAGAGCCTGGCCCACAGGAAGTACTCAACACACACCACACACACACACACACGCGCGCGCGCGCGCGCGTTAAAGTAAAATAGAGTAGAGAAGAATAGATTCATTCTATCCCAGATGCTATGAACAGATCTAGCCTGATCAAGCACTGGGTGGTACAAATCTGTAAAGATTCACTCTCGGCCCCATTATCAGCATCCAACACTCGTTCAAGCAGTTCGTTAATTACAGTCTTCTCTTTCTGTTCTCATCTTCTCTGAATCTCTGAACTCTTCTCTCCCAATTTCTACTTCTGGCCCCTTCTGTGCTGATGACCCAGTGGGGCATCCCCCTGTAATATGACCCATGTGCTCTTAGACCCAGTTGAGCAGCATAGTCTCTACTCAGTAAAGGTTGTTTCTGCTTCCCTCCTTCCAGGGAATCCCTTCTGATCTCATCAAGGGAGGGAGACGGGCCACAATTATCCAAATGAATAACTACCAAAAGCAAAAATATCAGTCATCTCCTTGAAAGATGAATACACTCTCAATTTTTTGATCATATTTTGACTGGTTGCAGGAAAATAACATATTCCACATTTTAACATTGTACATTAGCCTGTCCACTGTTAGAGACTAATGCTTACCATTGTTAATTTTCACAATAACCTATAAATATGTGTCCTGTAAATGTGATGTGCCAAAACCTCTTGCAGTAGGATGATTATTAGACACAGGTGGAGGACCAAAAATGTGTGAACTTGACAAACTTTGTCCTTGGTTTGTTTTAGCACCATTTCCTGGCAAACTGTGAGATTCACTGTTTTTCCGGTTATTTTGCTTTCGGCTAGTTGTCAATGAGTATCCCTCAGGTGTAGACTGACATTGCCTTAAGGTGTTTTAAGTGCAAAAATGTATAAGTCTTAAAATACAATACCTCTCAATGGTATTTACGCTTTTATATGGAACTCTTGAAGAGAGTCCCAAAAGAATGTCTCTCTCACTGTAAGATTTCAGATATCTTGACAAAGGTTGAAAATTACATCTGTTCCTGATATTACATCATTTGTAGGCTCAGTCACTCCATCGTCCACTGATGTTAGAGCCCAGACAGAGTAGACAGTAAGCAATAAAAAAGGTAGAGATGAATATGCAAAATATAAGGCTCTCTTCTTTCATTTGATTTCTGAGGTTAGAAGCAGTCATCAGCTCACAGCTGCTCCAAGAAGAGTTTTAGAACAATCAAACCCAGCTGTGAAAAATCCTCTCCTGGTTGGGCTCCTGACAGACAGCAGCTTTTCTACGAAAAGTAACAGCTCCTTTCCCTCAGGTAAAACCTGAAATGGCTGTGCTCTCTGTGAAATCCAAACTGGCCAAAGATTTTGAAAGAATATTGTTTTGATACTGAAACCACCAACATGGAGAGAAAGTAGAAATGCTCTTTTTAGCAGGCATTATGAGTCATAAAGACCGAAGATAAAGCTGTAGAATTCAACCTACTTGACATTATTTCCAGAGGGCTCGGGACACCTAAATTCAACGAGCTCCATGGCCCTAACCCTCTAATGTATTGTCCCTATGCCCAGTTCAACATCACAAAACTCCCCACTTTATTTTGCCAATAAATTGAAAAAAATTAATGTCTGGAGGAAAGTGTGAAGAAAGCCCAAGGCAACCAGTAAAAAAACACAACAGAATATTAAGTATGGATGTGACTTGGCCAACATAGCAGAGTACCATAGAGGAAGGGAGGGGACTGTGTGTGATGCAGTGCATGGCTGGGATTGAGAATCTCAAGGGAGACTAGAGAAAGAAAGGGCCCTGTGGGTAGCAGGATAGTGAAAGGAATTAAACCCCAATCCTGGAAGCATGTTAGGGAGCATTTGAGCTGTGAGCATCAGAGTGAGCCTAGATGGAATGATTCCTATTACATTAAGGCATCATAGGCAAGGTCAAAGACTCTCACTAGATGAGAAATATACAGATGTGATAAAGCAGAGATTTCCAGCTTCATATAATAACCTCTGAATTGATGGGGTTTTTCCTAATTAAAACATAATATAGCTGTATGTTAAGAGTTTTTTTCCCCATATATTCCAATATATACTTCTGGGAGAAGGAAATATGTTAGCCCAGAAGTATTCCATGAAACTTATTGCCTGGTAAATTAATAACAGGGTTATTAAACAAGAGGTCTGGAAGAGGTTCTATTCTAAAGTCAATAGACTAAAATCAAATCATTATGGTATAGAGCATGATACAATGCAGAGAGTGTCAATCGAGGTGTGTGGTAGGGAAGTAGAATTATCTCCGGCATCTTTCCAAACTACACACGTCTACCCACACATAGATTCTGATGGGATCTCAAGGGAAAACTCCTACCCTCCCAACCCATAGAGCAAAACTGCTATTGATGGACAAGAATCATCAGGTTTGTTGACTGAGAAAAGGTTGGGAGTCATCAGCAAAATGAGGAAACCACTGGTCTAGAGTCAGATGGAACAAGAATTGAATTTGGGTTCCCACACATACTAAATAGTTGTTTGGGTACTTATTATTTAACTTCTCCCTGCATCTGTTTCCTTGTCTTCAAAAAGGGTGTTGGGGGATAGTAAGAGCTACCTTACCAGTTTAATGTAAACATTAAATAAGATAATATATATGATAATGATATTAAATAAATATTAGTGGACTCTGAATTACATCGTGCCATTCATAACTATCTATGATAGTTTATCAAACAAATATGTCAGATTCTACCCACTGTTTTCATTTTACCTTATTTTCATTTATATCAATTTTCCCCAGTTTGTACTAAAAGGATTTCCTGGATTGTATATTTTTAATCAGTTTGTGGGAAAGGAAATTCTCAAAGGAAAGACTCTTTGCTCTATATCCGATGAAATCACTGGCATAGTATTTAGAAAGTTAAGAAAAAATAACTTGTTTACAATTATTTGATTCAACATGGAAATTTCCTTAAGTTTGGATTTCTTTTTGTTGATACCATTGGCATAAATTCAAATTGCTGAATATGAAGATATGAATCTAGTGTTTATGGAAAAAAGCTATGAAATGCTATCAACTAACCTAAATTTTAATCTCATTGGTGTTATCAATTAATGTGAAGTTGGACAAATAATCTTCCCAGATTACAAGTTAGTCTACCCAAAATCTAAGGAATGCTACCCACTTATTGAAATAAAGAAATAAATATGACATAATTCCATTGTAGAATACCACCACATAACTAGGCTTCTGTAAGTCTACACACTTAAGGATAAAGTCTTATTTACCTGTTTCTATTTATGTATCACTAATATTTATGTATTACTAATATGTATCTCAGTCAACATTGGTGTATATACTGGTAACTCCATAAGATTTGCAGTTTGGTGGATCAGATGAGAAGATTATGCTAAGACTGACATGCTCCTTTCTCCATCTTATGGTTTATCCACTTAACTGAAGGATACTATGCTCGTTGGGAATCTGTAAGTGTTCCTGGTGAAACTGACAAAAGAATTCATTTTCTTAGAATTTTGTGATGTAGTTAATATTCAGGTTGGAACCTTCAGCATTCCAGAAAAGAGTCAAGTGTAGAAAGGAACTCCAAAAAGAGTATTTAAGAGGTGATGGGGAGGAATTTTCCCCTTCCTCCCCATCACAAACCTCTAACCTCAATCCACCTAAAATTCTGAGAAATCAATAAAGTTAAATGAATATGTGTGAGTTTATCATTGTCTCTCTAAAAAGAATTGGGCCCAGGCTTTACAAGCTGCATTTCTGTAGCTTCCGTGCTGTCATAAACTGCAGTTTCATTTAGCTGAGGTTGAGGATATTGGGCAGAGTCAAGGTGAATGTCTAGCAAACAGATTTGGAAACGCTCCAGGGAGAAAGCTGAAGCCATTTGTCACCGGAACAACAAATAAAGTGGATTGTTCTAGAGTTTGCTCCTTTACCTCCTTCCCCCACCTCCACTTTCATTTTGGTAGCCAGTATTAAATACTGGTTCTACACTGTTCATGAAATAATAGCAAAGGGAACAGAAACTCAACATTCACCTCCTTTCATCCAAAATCTAATCAATAAAATATGACAAAGTTTCTAACACTTCCCCTAAAAGACGTTTTAAAATGTAGCTAAATAAGATATATGAGAGTTTCTAAAAATCAGATTAGCAATAAAAAAAAATCATTTTTAGGCTCAGAAATTTTGCCTAAACAGCTTCCTCCTCTGGAGTTCTGATAAATCAGAATAAATACTTGTCATAAATATTCAACTGCAAAGGGTCATTTATAAAGCAACCATTTTACAAATGAAGAAACTAAGATTCAGGAAGTGCAAATGATTTGTCCTGTCATGGACCTAATTAATAGAAGAGCAAGGTGTTTCCTACACTTACTATCTTACTTTTCTGTTCATTATTTATGTAGAATTCCTGAGTATCTATTATATCTACAGTGCTGTATAAGGGCTGTGCAGGAAAACCCAAACAAGTCATGCTTCCTACTTCCAAATATATTATAATTAAATACTTGACACAGAGCAAAATGATAACCACTATCTATCAAATATTCATCATGTGAGAGAAACTAGGTCAACGTCAGGGTCACAGATATTATCTTCTTTCTTCCTTCCTTCCTTTCTTTCTCTCTTTTCATTATCTTCTTGATCTGAGTATTATTTTCTTCAGTTTACAGACGGGAAAACCAGGATACAAAATGGTCATGTAATTGTCTCAAATCACACAATTCATCTGAAGTAAAGGTCATATTTAAACCAAGATCTGCCTTATTCCAAGACCTTAGCTCTTAACTACATCATAAGCTATGCCGCCACTGAAACTTAACACTTATCCTCGAAGTCAATAGGAGATACTTGAGCTAAATGTAAAAGGCATTTTTTTTAACATCTTTATTGGAGTATAATTGTTTTACAATGGTGTGTTAGTTTCTGCTGTATAACAAAGTGAATCAGCTATATATATACATATATCCCCATATCTCCTCCCTCTTGAGTCTCCCTCCCACCCTCCCTATCCCACCCCTCTAGGTGGACACAAAGCACCGAGCTGATCATAAAAGGCATTTTTTAAGACAAGTTTATTTAATCTGGAATAATATACCAAAGGAAACTACAGAATTTCATCCTCTCTAAATGACTTGAAAATGAGAGGTTTCATTTAAAAGTGGGTCTATGTGATTGCCTAATAGGAAATGAAACCAAATGACATCTCAGGCTTTCTTCCATCCTCTGACTCTAAAGGAAAACAATGACAACCAGAAAACAAAAACATCTACAAACAATAACGTCTTTCTCCTGTATTTTCCCTTGTGTTCACAGGAGCTGAAAAGTGATAAATATACTGCAAAGAAAGTAGTTGTGCAGTGCTCTTGGGAAAAGAAGCATGGACTATGAAGCTTTAAGATGTTTTCAAGGAGATTTTGCATAATCTGTCATAGTAAAGCCTGGTACTGAAGTTTGGGCAAAGGTGTGTGTCTGTGTGCCGTGATGAAGCCCATGTGTGGAGGAGGCAAACGTTGCAGATGGCTGAAAAAGATGCTAATGCTGGAAGGCCAGTGTGATGGCTGGCATCCTGAAAGAGAGATAGATGTTTCTTCAAAAGAAGAATTTTAGAACAAGTGGCTTGGGGTCCTATTCAGGCTTGGTTCTTTAGCTGTGTCTCAGGGTCATATACACATCGGAACAACTATGCTCCTCCCTCTGTATCCCAAGAAAATGACAGAACACCAGGAAAGAGACAGCTAGTTAATCACAAGGACTTGGATAATAGTACCTTTCATTCGAAATGCTTTTTTTAGTTTTCAAGATATTTTCATGTTCTCTAACACTTGCTTTATAAACTTTGCCTTTGTTCACATACTGTGACCCCCTGCAGTGCTCCCATAACACTCTGTACCTTCTTCTTCACAAAAACCAGCCCTCTAGTATTCACTTTTTAATACAATAACTCTTCTCTGCTAAGCTATATGCTCATTTTATGACAAGGGGCACGACTGCCTATTAACCATAAAATCCCAAGGACCTAACACAATGCCAGACACATAGTAGGCACTCAAAAACGTTTTTTCTCGGCACTCCTGAGAATATCTTTAGATATTCTCAGATATGCCAGAGAGGCAGAAGCTGGATTGGCTCTTTCATTAGGCTGCTTGGGCAAGATCATTCATTCATTCATTTATACAGCAAATATTTTCGAGTTCATTCTATGTGTCAGGCACTATGCTGAGTGATTGTGTTTCTACAATGAAAAGAAGAGACAAAAACTTTGTCCCCATAGAACTTGCATGTCAGCATAATTACATTTGAGTAAGAAATTTTAAAATCCAGCTATTTGACTACAAAATCCTTTAGTTTGCAGATTGCATATATGGCAAAGGATCTCACAAATTTTCTATCTTGATCAGGTGGGGATATATCTCCATAAAACCAGTAGAGTTTTAACTTGAGAAACATAACTTAAAGGTGTAGAAATCTATTGTAATGGACATATCAAAGCCAGTCATGGCCACCCTTCTGTGTGTAACATTAGAAATGGCTTTAGCATGAATACACATGTCCTATTGTTTCCTGCCACCTATCAGGGTTCTAAGTAATGGGCTCTAGGTTCTGATGGGAATAGAAACTTGTGGAGTGTGGGAATATTCGTCCAGAAAAGGAAGTTGAAACTAACATGTACCAAGCTGTTTGCAGGAGCTAAGTTATGATCGACATTTCACATACTGCATTATCTCATTTAATCTGGACAATAAACAAACAATAAATTAAATCATATGGGCTCCTTTTTATTTCCTACCAAATGAGGAAATAGGGTCAAAAGTAGAGCTGTGTCTTTACATATCAATAGAGAGATTATAGATTTTGCAATGGCCAGAGCTCCTAAATCACTTATTAACTTCCCAACTAACAGATTTATAGACTTGCCTAAAGAGTGAATAAATGAATGGTCTCACCATATACTATGAAAATTTGTTTTTCATGACTCTGTGCCAAAAAAGAAATTGGAAATCGTCAGACCAGAGAGAATGGCCATCTACTTTCTATTCAGCCAGGCAAGATTTTGTAGAAAAGATGGAAACTGGCTACAGTTGATGCTATTTAAAGAAATCCTGACTTTTAAAATTCTCCACTCCCTTTCTTAATGGCATTTTTTTTCTGTCCTTAAGGTCACAGGCTTTTCTCCAGCTGAAAAACACAGCTGTCTCACAGAAACACTGCATAAGAAAATTAATAACAATAAAACCCAGAGGAATCAGGGAAGTAGTGATAAGGCTGCTTGATGCTTTTCCTTTATTCAACTGGGAACTTCCTTTGAGCCTCACTTGCTGAGTGCTAAGAGGCCAGGGGAGAATGCTGGGCACATGGAGAGAGAAAGGAGAGGCGGGAGGAGCAAAGAGACGAGGGAGCAGAGGGAGTTTTACAAAGGAGAAAAGTCTCCAGCTGGGACTGGTCCAAGGAAAAATCGAAGGTCAGCAGAGGGGCTTTAACACAATCCTCTCTCTCTCTCTCTCTCTCTCTCTCTTTCTCTCTCTCTCTCTCTCTCTCTTTCTCTCTCTCTCTCGCGCTCTCTCTCTCTCTCTCTCTCTTTCTCTCTCTCTCTCTCTCTCTCTCTCTCTCTCTCTCTCTCGCTCTCTCTCGCTCTCTCTCGCTCTCTCGCTCTGTTCTCTGCCCTGTTCTGACCGCCTTCCGTTCCCATTCCCTTCCCAGCTGCTCTGCTTTCCATCCCCTCAACCACCTGAAACAACAAATGCTCCAAATCAGGAGTTAGCTTTGTGTGTGCAGCGAAGCCTCGTATCGTCCAAATTTAACTTCTATTCTGGCTTTAGAACCTAGTCTTGCAACTAATTATTTTTAATCTTCAACCACAACAAACCCATTAGCATGTATTAAGGTTATAGTGGCTCAATAGTAAAAACCAAAATGGAATATACCCTGCAGGCAAGCTTTAGAATTGACACTTATCTCCTATTCTCCTCCAGAGAGTTAATAGGTACTTCAGAGGCAGAATGTTGTGACGGGTCAGATATCAGAATATGTGTAGTCTTTTTATTCCAACCTTAGTCTAGATCAATGGTGAGCGAATTTCAATATGCATAAGAATTACTGAAAAGCAAAATACCTCAAAACCATTTACACCATACGTCATAGATTAGTTCAGGGCTTTTCAAGCAAAATTTTGTCTCTAGTTTGGACTTTTGAACATGCTCAGCTGCAAAAGTCACTTCCACTGTATATACTTTTTTCTGGGGAGAAGGTCTATAGAGCTTGAAATACTCTCTAAGGAATCCAAAACCACCTAAGTTGAGAATCACTGCTCTTCCCATATCAAATCTCACCTGTCTCACATCCTCCTCCCTCGGGAATATCCTGTTCCCTTACTAAATTACTATGCCTTAACTGATAAGTTAAACCGAGTTAAATTTTTCATGGTTCCTGCACCTACATAGCACCTGTACTTTACGAAAGACTCTAGCACCCAAACCCAGGGGATTAGATGATTTGGGAAAATTCCGAGAACTCTGGCAGAATCAGAAAGGGAAATGCTTGAGCAAAGGAGTCAAAAAGGTTATTAGAGCCTCTGAAACCACACCTTATAAGTAAGCACTTCCTCCTCCTTCAGGAACTTTCTTCTTGGCACTCTCTACCAACCCTACTTCAGCTCTCACACCACTGCTGGTGTGTGGCGGTATCAATGTGACCCTAAATTGCCTGGGTCTGAAGATCTCTAGGGAAATAAAAGAGAAAAGGAAGCTGAAGAGAAAGGACCTGAGAATCTTGAAGCAGAGTGAGGTTTTTAGAGGTGAGACTCTTGAGGCTCCTACTACTCCAATCCTCCATCTGTTGAAAGAGAATAGAATAAAATCAGAAAGTCTTGTGGCCAAACTCCTGAGATCCGTCTCATGTCTTCAGGTCAGACAAGTACACAGAAATTACAGATCCCAAAGTGATTCAACACAGTTGGCATACTTTGCCTCTAAGAAGTGTCACCCTTAAGAGGAGGCTGGCACACAGAGCCACCCCCCAGCCAGTTCTGGGTAGAGAGAAATGACACTGGGAACCCCCTTTCCAACTGCCACACCAGGAAATTACTAATGTCCACTTGGTCACTCTAAAGAATCCACAAGTTCTCTGCCTTTGGGGAACATTTCAGGTCATCCCTACTTGAGCAGCAGCTCTCTTTCCTTCTACAAAGCAAAAATCCATACCTTTGTCATCACAACAGCACAGATCAGAACATACATGTGCAGAGCAATATGGAAAGCTGAATCCAGTATCTTGCAGAGGTTTGATTGTAGCTAAACAAATACATGAGAAAGATGCCTAGAGATAATAAACACCTTTGCACTCCAAACACTGCATCTGAACTTGGGGCAATTGCAAATAGAAATACAGAAAATTCTGTGCAATCAGATGTAAAACCCATGACGAAAGTAATCTATCTGCACATAGAGTCTGGGATATGAGTATGAGGCACAGCAGAATAGCAAGGTAGGCCCTGGATAATGAACTAAGACAGAAATGTTTTCCTTGGTCATGTCTGGCAGAGGGTTTCACAATTTCCTTGGGATGAAGGAACCGGAATTACTGCCAGAACAGGATTTTTAGTTTGTGATATATTATTATTTTGCTCATATTAACTGTATAGTAAAGTTCATATAATTTTCATTTCATAATATAGACTCACTAACCATGCATTAATTCTTTTATTTTCTTAATAAAATTTCAGATAAAGAATTTCTTCAAATATTGTTATGTCAATATTTCTGGACTGGAATGAAACTTCACTGAATTTTGCATTCAAGATTCTCATATCCAGGGCTTTCCTGGTGGCGCAGTGGTTGAGAGTCCGCCTGCCGATGCAGGGGACACGGGTTCATGCCCTGGTCCGGGAAGATCCCACATGCCGTGGAGTGGCTGGGCCCGTGAGCCATGGCCGCTGAGCCTGCGCGTCCAGAGCCTGTGGTCCGCAACGGGAGAGGCCACAATTCTAGGTAAGCAGCATATGTTCTTATTCCATCTTTTTTGTTTTACAAACAGCAAATATAAGGGATGGCAGTATATATTTCCCCTTCCAGTGTCCCATAGATTTGCTCTAATCCTTGTAGGTTTTTAAAAAGATGCAGTCTCAGAGTCAGGAAGTAGAATTGTTCTTAGTACAAAGTTAAAAGGATTAGATATTCAATGACTTTCCACCTCAGCCTCAGAAAATGGCCCCATATCATCTGAGCTCCCATAATGCCTGGCACCAGGGATCTGCTCATGCTCACAGTTCCTGTCTCTGTTTCTGAAGTCTCATAATTTCCTTAAAAACATCTCTTGCCATTGTGACTTCTCCAAATTCTACACAACAAACCTAGATCTGTTATTGTAAAAGAGCAATGGTGTCTTTTGGGGTTTTTTTTGTTTTGTTTTGTTTTGTTTTTTGAAAATGGTCCCACTAATGGCCTTGTGATTTCTGTTCTACCAAATGCCACTGGGACTTTGCAAAGTAACTGGTCCTCAATTTGCTGAGTTGTAAAACAAGGGTTTGATCCAGAAGATAATCTGTAAATTGTACATGTACAGGAAACATGAGTGAATGGTACCCTTTCCTGTGAAAAATTCATCAATTTAACAGCAAAGAGATACTACTACACACCTATTTAAATGGCTAAAATCCAACATACTGACAATATTAAGTGCAGACAAGTACATGAAGCAATAGGCACTCTCATTCATTGCTGCTGAGAATGCAAAATGGTACATCCACTTTGGAAGACAGTTGTTTATAAAACTAATAGTCTTACCAGCAGTTGTGCTCGTAGGTGTTTACCCAACTGATTTGAAAATATATGTTCACACAAAATCCTGCACACAAATGTTTATAGCAGTTCTATTCATAATTGCCAAAAACTGGAAGCAAGCAAAATACCCTTCAATAGACCAATGGGTAAACAAACCTTGCTACATTCACACAATGAAATATCATTTAGTGGTTAAAAAAAATTACTGTGTACTTCCAGTTATGTGACATTCTAGAAAAGGCAAAAATATGGAGATGGTAAACAGATCAGTGGTTGCCAGATGTTCAGGTGGGAGGTGAGTAGGTAAGGTTGAATAGGTGAAGTGCAGGAGATTTTTAGGGTGATGAAACTATTCTGTATGATACTGTAATAGTGGATACATGACACTACACATTTGTCAAAACCCACAGAACATTGCAACACAAAGTGAAACCTTAATGTATGCAAATATTTAAAAAATCATTTTGGAGGTCAGAGGATCTCAGGATTGAATTCAGAATGTGACAAAGGAATACAAATATATTACAGATGTATGAAACAATCTCAATGAATGGGGTAGGGAATTAGGGTGCTGACCCAAATAACTTTGGAAATCAGTGGAGTCTGTCAGTCTAAAGGCAAAAGGGACTCTACATGTTCTCTAGTTGATAAAGTTGTTTCTCATGAATTATGGGTTAACAATTCTAAAACCACTAATGGATATTCGAATTGAACCAGTAAGTAAATGGATAGTAGATGGTGGAAACCAGGTTTCTCACTATTGCAATGGGAGGTTACAGATAAGCAATGGGAAGAGTCTAGAATGATCCATGCAGTAACGAGTTAAAGTTGGAGGCATCAGTATAGACTAATGTTTAGCTTAATATAGATACAGATGGTTGCATATAGAAGTGTTTATAGATATGTGTATAAATAGTGGTAAGAATACACATATATATCTCCTTGCTTTGTCATCTGAAAGAACTTAGAAGCAATGACACACTGGTAGCAATGAGCATATTTAGTGCCAAGATCTTGGTTTCTAATACCATTCTCCAATAAAAGGAACTAGAACTCCTTGGAGAAATAGCTGATTCTAGGATTTGGACATAAAATATACAAAATGAGCTTGGAGCATCTTGTAGTGCCAGAAAATAAGAAAGTGCTCAAAACAAAACAAAACCCTGCACTGATGGGGGGTAGCCTACTGAAGAGTTCCCAATGGCAAAATTTGAAATAATTCTAGAAAACAAAATGATGTAGCATTGGATTCTAACCCAAAGCATGAAGTAAGTATCCACAAATTCACTCTGATGTAAATGATTGAATAAATAAATAAATGGAGAAGAAGAAACAAATTCCCTGTGCAGAAAAATTCCAAATAATTTATGTAGATACTCCACCTTAAATAAGATGGAGCATAATCCCCACTACTTACGTGTGGGCTGCACACAGTGACTTTCTTCCAAAGAGTACAATGGAAGGGGAGGAAAAAAGAGTAACTTTAGAGTGGAGAAATCTGACAAACACTACCTCAAGCCAGGTGATCAACAGTGATAAGTCATATTGATAGTATGTACTCTTGATATGATGTAGTGAGAATGACACTCTACCTCTGTGGTCATCCTCCCCAAAACACATTACCCAGTCTAATCATGAGAAAAAAAAATCAGACAAATCCCAACTGAGGGACGTTCAACAAAATATATGGCTAGCGCTCCACAAAACTGTCAGGTCCTCAAAACAAGGATGTCAGAAATTTTCACAGCCAAAAAGAGACATGACTACTAAGTGTAATGTTGTATCCTAAATGGGATTCTGGAAATGAAAAATGACATTAGTTAAAAAACTAAAGAATTCACAGGATATCTGAATACATTATGGAGTTTAGTTAATAATAAGGTACCAATATTGGTTCACTGATTGTGACAAATATTCCACACTAATATAAGACATTAATAATAGGGGAAACTGAATGTGGGGTATTTGGGAAGGCTGTACCACCTTCACAATAATTCTGTACATCTGAAACTGTTCTAAAAAGAAAGTTTATTTTTAAAATTACCCATAATTAGATAATTTTAAATTTATCCAAATGTTGCTATGTTCCTGCATTGTACTGGGCTGCACTGCCTATAAAGCTGTGAGCAAAACAAACCTGCTCCACGCCCTCAGGAACTTATGGTTTAATTTGAGGCAATGACATTCAGCAAATACTCAAGTAGAGAGAGAGAGAGCGAGACTATGCTGTGAAGATTTTATAAAGTCTAATGACTATAGTTCTGTAAAGATGTCCTGAGACTGATCCCAAAGGGGGAAGCATCATACTCTGGCCCACAACCACAGGCTGACTTTGAGCCCAGCCATCAAGCACTTTCTGTTGATGACAAAGAAGACTCTATGGAAGGTGGGGGTAGGCAGGACATGAATGGATCCATTAGAATCAGAAGACCTGGAATCAAATTCCTCATCCTGTCCCTTACCAGTCATGTCAATTCCTTGAGCTACAGTTTCTTCACCAACAAAGTTTAGATAATAATATCTACCTTTCAGAGTTGGTATGAAGATTAAATGTGATTGTAAATGCAGCCAGGCACACTTAATGTCTACTTTCAGGGGCTCAGCTAAAACCTCACACCAGTCTGCTCCCTTAGTCCAGACCATGTTCTGTCCCAACTTGCTGTCTTCCCTTCTCTCACATAGATCACAAACCACAGGTTTGCTAGGATTGGTTTCCCCTTTCTCCCCAAATATGCCTCTTTCTCCTTGAGAACGCTTGTTCCTCCACACCTGACTGCCTTATCTATAAAAGCCTGCTGTGCAATGACACTATAACTCAACAGAGCTGCCCAAAATGGAAAAAATTATTTTTCTAGTTGCTTTGCTTTCACACAAGGAAACAATTTATCTTGCAGAGGGTGAAAGGAAGCTTCATCCAATTTATTTCTAGAAGTAGGGAATATGTTACAGCGAAAGATAAAAAACTAGAAATACAATTGCACTTAAAATATAGGAGAAGTTATATCATTAATTTATATGCCACTAATTCAGAATTTTTGATAATTAAAAGAATCCATGTGTTTCTATTGAATAAAAATAAAGGCTAGCAGCTACAGTACAATATGTTTAGTAGTATATTCTATTTAAATTAATTGACTTGATAGAAACAAACCCATATTAAATTATATTAATGGTATAGGAGCACATATTTTTAGTAATTTTTTTATGTATTAGATAATTTAGTCACAATCATTATGGATATGTGATGTTGTATTGTGTTAGTAATTCCAAGGATGCTGAAACTGAACCTCAAGAAACATACAATAGCTGTGCGTAAAATAATGCTGAAAAGGGTGTTGTTAGGGAGTGAAAGGAGAAAGCAATAGTTAGAACTTCAAATAAGAAGATATTCTTGGGTGAACAATCATCAGAAGTCCAAATCCATTGCCTGGCTAATATTAATTTTTAATCTAACTCAGGGGATGATGTCCAGCACCTACTGAAGAAGTGGGTACATTTATATCTTCATCAGCCCTGAAGCAAACACAGGATTAAACTTTATCCCTGCCTCCCTTTTCCCCATCGTAAAATCTGACTGAGTTAGCAACTGTTTAGGTAGGTTCATTATAATACATCTAGAGAAAAGATACCACTTGTATCAAACACTAAAAAGACTACAAAAAGATTCTGACAGAAATACATATTTTTATCTCATTCTAATGAATTCATAAATATATATTGTGTACTGCCAAAAATATTTATTCTTTCAAATACATCATCATTATTTCTCTACTAATTTTAGCTTGAATTCTATTTGAAATATTTTTCTTTTAATACTTCCAAAAGTATTATGAAAAACATTCAAATAGGAAAAGTTTTACACATCTACAGAAAAACTGAGAAACCACACTCAATGTCTTTTGTTTACTATTTCTATTATTAATACACTACACTTTGCCTTTTCACAACAATGTCCTTTTCATAATATCTGTCATCTGTCTGTTTTAAAGATGATGAAATAATTTCAGGGATACTAAATGCCTGAATTAAAGTCATATAGCAAATAAATGATGGACCCAAGACCAAATTACAGGTCTCCCAGCTTATAGCCAAGACTTTACAATACCTTCATAAGTTTATACAATTTTCAGTACTGCTGCACTGAGAGTTTTTTATCAAAAGAACATTTTCCAATTTAACTGTTTGCAAAACATAAATATATTAATGAGGTTGAGAATGTTAAACTTTGTAATATCAGAGGAAAATGAAATTACCCAACAATCTGTTATGTTCATGGATACTGACAACAAATCACAACAGAAAAATGAGTGAAGCCCTCAACATTAATTAATCTGAGAGAGGCTTACCTTGTAGGATATAACTAGTAATGGACAGTTTGGGAATAATTTTGGGAATTCTGAAGAACTGGAAGGATTCAGAACAGAAAAAGTAACCATGTTCAGAGACAAACAGACCACACCTTCCTTCCACACTTGTTTCAGTTGAGATTCTTTTTGTTTAAAGTAAGAGACACTAACTTAATCCTGCTTAAGCAAAACATGGACATTTTTATTACAAGGACATGGTGCTGCATCAGAATCCAAGATCATGTGTCTGGGGCTCATGATTCCCAAGGCTCCATTTTTAAGCATTCTTTGCATGGAGGGAAGAGACTGGAGTATAGAAAATCAAGTCTAGAGAGGATTCAGTGGGTAGAAACATCTGAGCAGACTTGTTTCTGTGTGTACAGAGATGTTCTCGGATTCCCACACTTAAGAGACTCAGGCACAGGTGGGGACTAGTAAGTTACTGCAGTTTAATAAATGAGGGCAAAGGAGCGAACACATTCTGGACATTATGCTAATGTAGCTTTATTTCTACCCACAGAGGAGAAGCCTGAGGACATGAGTTACACACATACTAGGAATGTGACACAGAAGAGGGAGAGAGGGATTCTCCACAGACCAGTGGAGAAAACAGCATGAGATTTCTGCACCAAAGCTCTCCCCATCAGTGGCTTTGGCACAATGAAATAGCTTCAGTACTGAAAAAAAGTGGGGGGCAGGAGGTAGGAGGGAGCCAAGGCAAGAACCCTTGGCAGTGGCATCTGCTCTTTGGCCCTGGGATATTGGCAGCAGACCCTACCCTAGGCAGCAAAACTGTGGATGGATAAAAGTAAAATGATTGGGCTTGAGCCTGTCTGCTATGGAGAAACACTCTCTAAGAATGACTCAAAAGTAATCAGTAACAGTTTCAAAGGAGTCGAGTGAATGAGGCAGAGCCAAAGAAATAATATACTTGTACTGTTATTCTGATCCTCTTATTTTTACCTCTTAGTGTGGCTTGGGAAACATGGTGTATAATACATCACTAGAAATATGTGACTCTATCACTCTATATCTATAGAAATCTCTCATTATTACCTTGGAACCATACTACTTCAAGGGACTTGATGGTACAAAAGTTGTTTTGTACATTTGTCTGCCCTTGCCTGAACACTATCTGACACACTGTAGGAACTTAATAAACCATTGCCGCTTATGACAATCCTGATGCCTCACATATATGGGCTTATTTCAGTGTCACTTCTATTCTCTGAAAAGGACTCTACCCATGATATTAGTCAAGATGTCAGGAAATAAAACATGGAATATGGCAACAAAGTTTTTTTTAAAACCCAGAACATATCTACTACATTCATTTTAAAGGACATGTCTCATAATATGTAATACTTACATTCCTGAAAACCCTTTGCACTGAATTTCATGTAAAAGCAAATGGTGTAGATAGCCTCATGCACCAGGGGGCAGACAGCAGAATAAATAAGAACTACAATCCTGCAGCCTGTGGAGCAAAAACCACATTCACAGAAAAATAGACAAGATGAAAAGGCAGAGTGCTAGGTACCAGATGAAGTAACAAGATAAAACCCTAGAAAAACACCTAAATGAAGTGGAGATAGGAAACCTTCCAGAAAAATAATTCAGAATAATGATAGTGAAGATGATCCAGGGCCTTGGAAAAAGAATGGAAGCAAAGATCGAGAAGATGCAAGAAATTTTTAAGAGAGACCAAGAAGAATAAAAGAACAAACACCTAGAAGAATTAAAGAACAAACAAACAGAGATGAACAATACAATAACTGAAATGAAAAATACACTAGAAGGATTCAAGCAGAATAACTGAGGCAGAAGAACGGATAAGTGACCTGGAAGACAGAATGGCAAAATTCACAGCCACGGAACAGAATAAAGAAAAAAGAATGAAAAGAAATGAAGACAGCCTAAGAGACTTCTGGGACAACATTAAATGCAAAAACATTCGCATACAGGGGTCCCAGAAGGAGAAGAGAGAGAGAAGGACCCGAGAAAATATTTGAAGAGATTATAGACAAAAACTTCCCTAACATGGGAAAGGAAATAGCTAATCAACCCCAAGAAGTGCAGAGAGTCCAATACAGGATAAACCCAAGGAGGAACACTCCAAGACACATAGTAATCAAACTGGCAAAAATTAAAGACAAAGAAAAATTTTTGAAAGCAGCAAGGGAAAAATGACAAATAACATACAAGGGAACTCCCATAAGGTTAACAGCTGATTTCTCAGCAGAAACTCTACAAGCCAGAAGGCAGTGGCATGATATATTTAAAGTGATGAAAGGGAAGAACCTACAACAAATATTACTCTACCCAGCAAGGATCTCATTCAGATTCAACTGAGAAATCAAAAACTTTACAGACAAGCAAAAGCTAAGAGAATTCAGCACCACCAAACCAGCTCTACAACATATGCTAAAGGAACTTCTCTAAGTGGGAAACACAAGAGAAGAAAAGCACCTACAAAAACAAACCCATAACAATTAAGTAAATGGTAATAGGAACATACATATCAATAATTACCTTAAACGTGAATGGATTAAATGCTCCAACCAAAACACACAGGCTTGCTGAATGGATACAAAAACAAGACCCATATATATGCTGTCTACAAGACACCCACTTCAGATCTAGGGACACATACAGACTGAAAGTAAGCGGGTAGAAAAAGATATTCCATGCAAATGGAAATCAAAAGAAAGCTAGAGTAGCAATTCTCATATCAGAGAAAATAGACTTTAAAATAAAGACTATTATAAGAGACAAGGAAGGATGCTACATAATGATCAAGGGATCAATCCAAGAAGAAGATATAACAATTATAAATATATATGCATTCAACATAGGAGCACCTCAATACATAAGGTAACTGCTAACAGCTATAAAAGAGGAAATCAACAGTAACACAGTAATAGTGGGGGATTTTAACACCTCACTTACACCAATGGACAGATCATCCAAGCAGAAAATTAGTAAGGAAACTCAAGGTTTAAGTGACACAATAGACCAGATAGAATTAATAGATATTTATAGGACATTCCATCCAGAAACATCAGATTACACTTTCTTCTCAAGTGCACATGGAACATTCTCCAGGATAGATCACATCTTGGGTCACAAATCAAGCCTCAGTAAATTGAAGAAAATTGAAATCATATCAAACATCTTTTTTGACCACAACACTATGAGATTAGAAAACAATTACAGGGGAAAAAACACAAACACATGAGGCTAAACAAAACATTACTAAATAACAAAGACATCACTGAAGAAATCAAAGAGGAAATGAAAAAATACCTAGAGACAAATTAAAACAAAAACACGATGATCCAAAACCTATGGAATGCAGCAAAAGAAGTTATAAGAGGGAAGTTTATAGCAATACAAGCCCACCACAAGAAACAAGAAAAACTTCAAATAAACAAACTAACCTTACACCTAAAGGAACTAGAGAAAGAAAAACAAACAAAACCCAAGGTTAGTAGAAGTAAAGAAGTCAAAAAGATCAGAGCAGAAATAAATGAAATAGAAACAAAGAAAACAATAGCAAAGATCAATAAAACTAAAATCTGGTTCTTTGAAAAGATAAACAAAATTGATAAACCATTAGCCACACTCATCAAGAAAAAGAAGGAGAAGACTCAAGTCAATAAAATTAAATATGAAAAAAGAGGAGTTACAAGAGACACCACAGAAATACAAGGCATCCTAAGAGACTACTACAAGCAACTCTGTGCCAATAAAATGGACAACCAGGAAGAAATGGAAAAATGCTTAGAAAGGTATAGCCTTCAAAGACTGAACCAGGAAGAAATAGAAAATATGAACAGACTAATCACAAGTAATGAAATTGAAACTGTGGTTAAAAATCTTCCAACAAACAAAACTCCAGGACCAGATGGATACACAGGTGAATTCTATCAAACATATAGAGAAGAGCAAACACCCATCCTTCTCAAACTCTTCCAAAAAACTGCAGAGGAAGGAACATTCCCAAACTCATTCTATGAGACCACCATCAACCTGATACCAAAACCAGACAAAGATACTACAAAAAAAAAATTACAGACCAATACCACTAATGAATATAGATGCAAAAATCCTCAACATAATACTAGCAAACAGAATTCAACAACATATTAAAACAATCACACAACATGATATAGTGGGATTTATCCCAGGGACGCAAGAATTCTTCAATATATGCAAATCAATGAACGAGATATACCATATTAACAAACTGAAGAATAAAAAACATATGATCAACTCAATAGATGCAGAAAAATCTTTTAACAAAATTCAACACACATTTATGACAAAAACTCTAAAGAAGGTGGGAATAGAGGGGAACCTACCTCAACATAATAAAGGCCATTTATAACAATCCCACAGCCAACATCATTCTCAATGGTAAAAAACTGAAAGCATTTCCTCTAAGATCAGGAGCAAGACAAGGATGTCCACTCTCACCACTGTTAGTCAACATAGATTTGGAAGTCCTAACCACAGCAATGAGAGAAGAAAAATAAATAAAAGAAATACAAATTGGAAAGGAAGAAGTAAAACTATCACTGTTTGCAGATGACATGATACTATACTTAGAGAATCCTAAGGATGCCACCAGAAACCTACTAGAACTAATGAATGAATTTAGTAAAGTTGCAGGATACAAAATTAATGCACAGAAATCTCTTGCATTCCTATACACTAAGGATGAAAAATCTGAAAGAGAAATTAAGGAAGCACTCCCATTTACCACTGCAACAAAAAGAATAAAATACCTAGGAATAAACATACCTAGGGAGACAAAAGACCTGTATGCAGAAAACTATAAGACACTGATGAAAGAAATTAAAGATTATATAAACAGATGGAGAGGCATACCATGTTCTTGGATTGGAAGAATCAATATTGTGAAAATGACTGTACTACTCAAAGCAATCTACAGATTCACTGCAATCCCTATCAAATTACCAACAGCATTTTCTGCAGAACTAGAACAAAAAATCTTAAAATTTGTATGGAGACACAAAAGACCCCAAATAGCCAAAGCAAACTTGAGGGGAAAAAACGGAGCTGGAGGAATCAGACTCCCTGACTTCAGACTATATTACAAAGCTACAGTAGTCAAGACAATATGGTGCTGGCACAAAAATAGAAATATAGATCAGTGGAACAGAATAGAAAGGCCAGAGATAAACCCACATACCTATTGTCAACTAATCTATGACAAAGGAGGCAAGGATATAAATGGAGAAAAGACAGTCTCTTCAATAAGTGGTGCTGGGAAAAGTGGACAGCTACATGTAAAAGAATGAAATAAGAACGCTCCCTAATACCATACACAAAAATAAACTCAAAATGGATTAGAGACCTAAATGTAAGACTGGAAACTATAAAACTCTTAGAGGAAAACATAGGAAGAACACTCTTTGACATAAATCACAGAAAGATCCTTTTTGATCCACCTCCTAGAGTAATGGAAATAAAAACAAAAATAAACAAATGGGACCTAATGAAACTTAAAAGCTTTTGCAAAGCAAAGGAAACCATAAACAAGACGAAAAGACAACCCTTGGAATGGGAGAAAATATTTACAAATGAATCAACAGACAAAGGATTCATCTCCAAAATATGTAAACAGCTCATGCAGCTCAATATTAAAAAAAAAAACACTACTCAATCAAAAAAAAGGAGCAGAAGACCTAAATAGACATTTCTCCAAAGGAGACATAAAGATGGCCAAGAAGGACATGAAAAGCTGCCCAATATTACTAATTATTAGAGAAATGCAAATCAAAACTACAATGAGGTATCACCTCACACCAGTTAGAATGGGCATCATCAGAAAATCTACAAACAACAAATGCTGGAGAGGGTATGGAGAAAAGGGAACCCTCTTGCACTGTTGGTGGGAATGTAAATTGATACAGCCACTATGGAGAAGGTATGGAGGTTCCTTAAAAAATTAAAAATAGGGCTTTCCTGGTGGCGCAGTGGCCTGCCGATGCAGGAGACACAGGTTCGTGCCCTGGTCCGGGAGGAATCCACGTTCTGCAGAGCGGCTGGGCCTGTGAGCCATGGCTGCTGAGCCTGTGCATCTGGAGCCTGTGCTCCGCAACAGGAGAGGCCACAACAGTGAGAGGCCCGCATACCGCAAAAGAAAAAGAAAAAAAAAACTAGAATTACCATATGACCCAGTAATCCCACTACTGGGCATATACCCCAGAAAACCATAATTCAAAAAGACACATGCACCCCGATGTTCATTGCAGCACTATTTACAATAGCCAGGTCATGGAAGTCACCTAAATGCCCATCAACAGATGAATGGATAAAGAAGATGTGGTATATATATATATATATATATATATATATATACAATGGAATATTACTCAGCCATAAAAAGGAACAAAACTGTGTCATATATAGAGAGGTGGATGGATCTAGAGACTGTCATACAGAGTGAAGTAAGTAGGAAAGAGAAAAACAGATATCGTATATTAACGGATATATGCGGAACCTAGAAAAATGGTAGAGATGAACCAGTTTGCAGGGCAGAAATAGAGACACAGATGTAGAGAACAAACATATGGACACCAAGGGGGGAACGTGGTGGGGGGATGTTATGAATTGGGAGATTGGGATTGACATGTATACACTAATATGTATAAAATGGATAACTAATATGAACCTGCTGTATAAAAAAATAAATTAAATTAATTTTTTTTAAAAAATGCAGTGGTTTGTTATCAATCATGTAAATTTTTCTGGTGATTAGGAATCAATGTTTTAAACAGTTTATATCATAATACGATAGTTTTACTGTGTAGTAGTTTTATTTTAGGAAATTGGTTGAGGGTTTTTAGTAAGGTATATTGCACTATAAATTTTTCCCATTTAAAGAACTGGAAATATTGCAGTTATTTCCAATATTGCAGTTAAATATCCTTGGTTAGGTCTTTTGCACTGAATATCTGATTTTCAGATATGGATTAATGATCTTAAATAGAAGGTGACTGTATCTCTTCAATGTCATACTCCTATACACATCCAAATATAACAATTTTGGGAAATTCAGTTCTTTTGTATTCATTGTCTGAATAATGTGTCAATGTAACATATTCTGATAATTGTTTCTTTTAAAATATACTTAGGATCTGGTACCCTGTGTTTCCAACCTTTTTTTTCTTTTAGTTTTGTAATTTATCCTTATAAATGAATTGCTTCTCGAAATAAAGAAAAAAATCTAGTTATAAAAAAAAGCAAATGGTATTTTAAACACTGATCATTGAAAAAAAATCTAGAGTGAATTCATTTGTAAAGGAAATAATCACCTCACATTCATTTCTTTTGTAGGTTTGTCTTGCCTCCATAGTAGGATTGCAGAAAAGGAATGGCACAGCAGAGTGAAAGGAGCATGGGATTAAAACCAAATAGGCCAAAAATCAATCTTTATCTGCCATTAACTAGCTGCATGACTGTAAACAAGTTTCTAAGATTTGTTGAGCTTCAGTTTTCTCATCTGTAAGTAAAGCTATTACTAATCTCACAACTTACTGTGAGGAACCATGTAAGGAACTTGTTCATAGTAAATGCTCATATAGTTATATGTGGCATGTTTTATATTTCTCTCTCTCTCTCTCTCTCTCTCTCCATATATATATATATATATATATATATACACATACACACACATATATACATATATAAAAATCTATACATATATAATACATATCTATACATATATAATATATATAATACCCACACTTTTGTTTCCAAAGAAAATAGCATTTCTAGAATTTTTAAAGTATATTTGCAGCAATAAAAGTTTAAAAACTATGCAAGACAGGCAAACCATCACAACTCCTCAATATTCTGCATACTTAAATTTATAATTTTTAACCATTTCTAATTTGACTGAAATTAGCATCTTAGCCTACTTTTTATTACTATTTAAATAAAGTTGAAATTTTCACCTCAGTTCCTACCAAATGAAAAAATTAATAATTGAGATGCACTTTTCTTTCATTGGATCCCTCCACCTCTATAAGAATCTCAATCAAATGATCAGTCCATACCGGCCAAGGACATAAGACTGTACTGAGCATATCAGATCAGATATTAATTAAGCACCTTTTTTTCCACTGAAATGATACACCCCGCTTCCCCAATATCTTATTTTTGGTAATTTTATCTATCCTCTAAATTTTAGGAAAAAGTTTGCTCAAAATAGCAATGAATCCAAGAGTAAATTTCAGATGGCTTTTCTTCTTTTATAACATAGTCACCCAGATGCCATGTTTTATATGTTTTATAATACAGTCACTCAGATACCATGACCATTAGTTGCTGCTCAACTTTCAACATTTGTATATTTGCAGGTGCAAACTGGGCCTCAAATATGCTCAAAAACCAATGTGTTTCAATTGCAAGGTTTTTCCCAAGAGGAAAATTAGAATAAATTTTATATGGTAAAATCACTGATTTGCATTCTATGACCTTAGCTGATATCTACACTAATGTGGTAGAATTACAGGAATCGTTTCTAGAACACATCCGTCATTAACTTTGCTAGAAGATAGCTGTTTGTGGGCTTAAAGAGGCCAAAACATGAGTTGGAAGAATATGTTCCTCAATGTTGGGAACACTTTGTGTCAAACAAATCTGTCAGTGTTTACCTCCACATGGGACATTAGTTCTTATTTTTAGATTCTCATTAAACCCAGTAAAGCAAGTGTCTGCGTAAACTGAAATTTCATTGATACGCTTGCTATGCATATGGATAGAAATTACATTGCTCCTTATTATTGGTAATGCTGGCCTTAAAAGCAAAATCTTAAGAGTATTTTAGGAACTGGATTGAAAAACTCTTTAGTTTCATTCTTACTTGAGCGGTCAAATCCTGTTATCACAAACGTAGTTTCAAAGAAAAAAAATCACTGTTAGCAAAATATTGGTTTCACACTAGTCAGTGTGCGACCACTGACCTCAGGTGCTTCAAATCAAAGGATAGAATTTGAGATTTGGAAATGACCTTGGAGATTATCATATTTTCCAACCTACTTCTGTTATAGATGAGTGAATTAAAGCCCATCACAGTCTCTCTTGTAGATCTCATAGCATCAGACACTGACATGCCCCAGTTTTGTGAGTATTCTCTCACAGGTTGTGAACATTAAAAGGTTTTTTCCCTAATAAGTGGCACTAGCTGTGTTCTCACCCTGTAACTGAGCAGGGCCCTATGGGAACTTCCCATAACAGACCCCCCCCAATGTTCTCCACCTGCCTCTTGGCTGTAGAAAAACTTTACCCTCCTAGGCCTTCCCCGAGTTCCAAAGAGTAAATTTAATCAGAGAAGAGAGAAAATGCAAAAAGAAAGGAAAACAGTCAAGCAAGACAAAATAATAATAGTTTAGCCATTAAAAAAAAGTCAAGGACATTTAGTTCCTCCTTGAAGGCTATAGATAATATTATGAGCCATATCCTTCAAGCTGTTTTGCAGACACTGAAAACCCCACCAGGTGAAAGAAGTTAACTGCATGCTGCCCACAAGTACGTGGACCCCAGAAAGTTGATGATGTTGATTCCCAATTAGCTCACCACCAACCAATCAGAAGACTATCCACAAGCTGATCACACACCCCACAACACCCCTCCCTCACCCTGTCTTTAAAAACCTTACCCTGAAAGCCTTCAGGGAGTTCAGGCCTTTTAAGCACTAGCTACCTGGACTACCTGCTTTGCACCCTGAAATAAACGCTGCACTTTCCTTCCCCACAAGCTGGTGTCAGTAGATTAGCTTTACTGTGTGAAGGCAAGTGGACCCAAATTTGGTTTGGTCATAGCCCCACACCGTTTTCCAGCCTGGGGAGCAGGCTCCCTTCAGGTATCGCATTCTGGTTACATAACTTTGTAGCCACTTTCAGTTATTAAAACTGTCACATTTTGGATCTTTAAAATCAAGTGCTGCTCACTTGACTTTAATCTCAAATTTGATCCTAGGTCCTCTGTCTCTCTGCCCTGCACAGACTAAACTCATGACTCTAGAAACTTGGAGGAGAATGAGGAGCACATTGGTTGACTTCCCCGCTTTTCACCCCTCATCTTCCTGCTTCCTGTACTCCTCCAATATTGAAGTAGGGAGGAGAGAAAGGGACAAGAGACCAAGCCTCCTATTCTGATCCTGCTCATCACGAGGTTTCCAACTTCTTCCTGTTGGTGGATTCTCCTTTCTTGCCTTATATGGGCAGGCCAGAAATCCATTCAGTATGGCTGACATTCAAATACCCTTGGACCTCCCCTTTTATTTATTTACACTTGTTTCACTGGTGATCTCACCCAGTCTGGTAGCTTTAATAACTTCTATAAACTAAAAACTCCCAACATCCAGCTGCCTGATCCTCATCTCTACTTGGATGCTCAGTAGGCATCTCGAACTGAACATGGCCACAAAGCCTGCTCCACCTGCCATCTCCCCATCTCAGCTCACAGCAACTCCATCTTTCTAGTTGCACAAGCCAAAATTTGGAGTCAGTTTTATTCCTTTCTTCTTCTCTTACTCCACATTCAATCTTTCCACAAATTCCATCATCTCTCCTTCAAAATTATATCCAGGATCCAAACTCCTCTTACCACCTTCCATGCTGCCATCCTCATCCCAGTCATCACTGGCTCTCACCCAGATTATTGCAATTGACTTTTAATGTATCTGCCTTGCTTTCCACAGTCTTTCTCAACAGCAACCAGAGCAATCTTGTTAAAACATATATCAGATCATATCACATATGTGGAATATTAAATATGACACAGATGAACATATCTATGAAACAGAAACAGACTCACAGACATAGAGAACAGACTTGTGGTTGCCAAGGGGGGCTGGTGGAAGGATTGGGAGTTTGGGATTAGCAGATGCAAACTAGTATATATAGGATGGATAAACAACAAGGTCCTACTGTATAGCACAGGGAACTATATTCAATATCCTGTGATAAACCATAATGGAAAAGAATATGAAAAAGAATATATATATATGTATATATAAATATATATTTATATATACATATGTATAAATCTGTGACTCAAAGTGATCTGAGTCACTTTGCAGTACAGCAGAAATTAACACAGCATTGTAAATCAACTACACTTAAATAAAAAAAATTTTTTTAAGTATATCAAATCATTTCACACCTCTGCTCAAAATCCTGCAAAGAGTCCCTATTTCATCCAGAATAAAAGCCAGAGGCCTTACGACAGCCTACCAGGCCTTCCATGATTCCCCTCTTCCCCTATTATGCCTTTGGACTCATATTCAGCCACATTCCTCCTTGCTCACTGCACACCTGCTTGTCTTCAACAAACACTCCAGGCACATATTTTTTCTTAATTGGATGGATGAATGAATAGAGAAGATGTGGTATCTGGAAAAGATGAAAACTCTAATTTGAAAAGATATGTGCACCCCAATGTTCATTGCTGCACTATTTACAATAGCCAAGACATAGAAACAACCCAAGTGCCCATCAGCAGATGAATGGATAAAGATGTGGTGTACATATACAATGGAATATTACTCAGCCATAAAAAAATAAGATATTGCCATTTGCAGCAGCATGGATGGGCTTAGAGAATAGCATACTAACTGAAGTAAGTCAGACAAAGACAAATATTATATTGTATCACTTATATGTGGAATCCAAAAAATAGTATAAATGAATCTATATACAAAACAGAAACAGACTCACAGACATAGGAAACAAACTTGTGGTTGCAAAAGGGAAAGGAAGGAAAGGAGGGATAAATTAGGAGTATGAGATTAATAGATATAAACTTCTATACATAAAATAGATAAGCAATAAGCATTTACTCTATAGCACAGGGAACTATATTCAAATATCTTGTAATAACTATAATGGAAAATAATCTGAAATATATATATACGTGTATATATTTATACATATATATATATATATATATCACTGAATCACTTTGCTGTACCCCTTAAACTAACAGAATATTGTAAATCAACTATACTTCAGTTAAAAGAAAAAAAGATGCAGTATATATATATATATATGCAATGGAATACTACTCAACCCTATATAAGAATGCAATCTTGACATTTGTGATAACATGGATGGACCCTGAGGGTATTATGCTTACTGAAATGAGTCATACAGAGAAAGACAAATACCATATGATTTTACTCATGTGGAATCTTAAAAATGTAATAATAAAAAGTTAAAACGAATGAACAAATAAAATAAAGCAAAAACAAACTCATAGATACCAAGAACAGATACATCGTTACCAGAGGGGAAGGGGGATGGGGGTGAGCCAGAGAAGTAAAAAGGATCGATCTTATGGTGATGGATGGTAACTAGATTTTGGTGGTAGTGTACACAGATGCCAAAATATATTGTTGTACACCTGAGACTTATATAATGTTCTCTATCAATTTTACCTCCATAAAAAATAATAACATAGAAGCATGCTTCTGAATTGCAAATTGTAAATGTTGAATTTTTTAAATAACTTTTTTGTTATATTTATTGACTGTTTTCTTTTGAAGGCAGGGTGGGGCAGTGCTGTCTGTTTTATTTATTAATGTATCACCACTGCCTAGAACAGTGTCTAACACTTAAGTAGACACTTATAAATAATTGTTAAATGGAAGCAAGGAAAGAAGGAAGATGTCAGAAGCAAGAGGACAATGTCTAAGGTGTCTCTCAAAATACCAAGCCACCTCTATTCTATGTGACTCCCCAGGTCCCCCAAGCTGCTGACGCAGCACCCCATTGTCCCCATGGAATTTCGGTCATGGGACTCTGTCCCATCTGCCCTATTCATGGACTTCCCAATCTTTCTCTTCAGCACATGCCAGGTGTTCACTTATGCAAAAAGCCTCTATATCTTGATGGAGTTGCTAAAATGTTTTACTCATCAGGCGTTAACCTGCTTGGCTTCCCCCTTGCTGTGTCTTGATGTATCTATGCATTCTCCGTCCTCGCCCCCCACCCCCCAGCATACGCCACCTAATTGTGAGGGGAGTCTCCGAATTCCTTCCCCTCTTCCATAAGCAGCACCCAATCTCAGCCCCACCCCCTCGTCCATTTCCTCAAACCCAGAAGGCACTCATATACTCCATGCCCAGAATTCCTTCAGCTGAAGAGACTCCTGGCTTGTATTTCTCTTCAGAGCACTCATACATACAATGTAGCTATTATTTGCTACATTACCTGGTGGGAAATTCTAGAAAGCTACATTTGTTTTGCCCTCTCAGTATCAGCCCTCACAAATAGAACAACAGGACTAGGATTGCTATTCATTTATTACATCTTCTTCATTTGAGAATATAAAAAATGAAATGATGGGCATGTATGGGGATAGGGGTTATGAGAACTCACTGTACTTTCTGCTCAATTTCACTGTGAACCTAAAACTTCTCAAAAAATTAAGCTTATTAATTAAAAATAAAAGTATAGCTCTGCCTTACAAATAACAGTGGATTTATGTAAAAATCACTGCCCATTCATCTTCCTGTTAGTCCAGTAAAGTGAATGTGAACTCATTCAGACTTTAAGCAAATTCCCTCAATGTTTATTAATATTATTATTTATTAATTATTTTATTTTCTGTTTATTATTTATTGATATTAAATAATATTAATAATATTTTATTTATTAATAAAATATTATTAATATTAATAAATACTAAAAAGTTGTTTGTCTCAGTAATCTTAAAGTGATTATCAATGCCTATTTTGGTCAGGGTGTAACCAGAAAAACACAATTCACTTAAAGTATTTACAACAGAAGATACATAATGTTGAAAGTTGGTTCCACAGATAATGAAAAAACCGAGAAGCCAAATGAAATGGTGAGAGGGAATCTAGATATTAGCAACATCAGGGAACCACTACTATCCCTAGGCTGGAAAGACAAAGGGAGGAAGCAAAGTTATCAGAACCCGGGTGCCAGGGTCACTCAGCAGAGGCTGGCTTCGTGGCAAGCCTGGAAGACAGAATCTAGTGCCACGGAAAATATATAGCCCTGCCTGAGACACCCACCAGAAAGAGATGAGCAAAGAGAAATACCTTTGTTACCGAATGCAAGTTCGTGTGCCTGATGCACATTGCGGCCAAACAAACTGAAACATGAGTTTGGAGCAGAGAAAAGTTTATTGCAAGTCCATGCAAGGAGATGGCTAGCTCATGCCCAAAAGACCCCAAACTCCTTGAAGGGTTTCAGCAAAGCACTTTTAAAGGCAAGATGAGGGAGGGGCAAAGTTGGTTGCTGCAAACTTCTTGGTGTCGGAATCCTTTGTTCTTGCAGCTGTCCACGTATGTCAGGTCATGATGTTCCTGTAAACCTCCAACAAGACAAATGTTATTCCCTGTTCCGCAAATTTTATGTCTATATAAATGGACTCTTAAAGGGCAGAGCCTTGAGAATAGGTTATCTTGAATATTTCAGGCTATAGGCAACATTCTTTTACAAACGGGTACAGAGCCAGCATGACTAAGCACAGGCAACAGAGCACAAAGGTAAAAGTAAAATGAACAGATCTAATGTGGAGTTAGATTTGTTCTTCCCTATTACATCCCGACATCTCCATTTCTCTCACCCTCCCATTTCCTGCAGGGCTTCCCATCTATCACACTGAGCCAGAAACCAGGTGACACATGAACCTGGGAAACAGCCTGGAGGGATCAGCCCACTCAAGCAGGGGCAGGGCAAGGATTAGATCTGAGGGCAGCAATCAGCACTGCACCAAAGCTAGAATAAATACATATAGTAGGGCTTCCCTGGTGGCGCAGTGGTTGAGAGTCTGCCTGCCGATGCAGGGGACACGGGTTCGTGCCCCGGTCCGGGAGGATCCCACATGCCGCGGAGCGGCTGGGCCCGTGAGCCATGGCCACTGAGCCTGCGCGTCTGGAGCCTGCGCGTCCGGTGCCTGTGCTCCACAACGGGAGAGGCCACAACAGTGAGAGGCTCGCGTACCACACACACACAAAAAAAACACATATAGCAGAATTTGAAAAATGTTCAATAATTTCTATCGGAGTAGATGCTATTTCAGAACATTTCAAAATGCATGTTTTAACATAAGCAAGAGTAAATGGCTTATGCTCCCTTAGTTTCAAAAAAAAGAAAGAAAGAAAGAAAGGAAGGAAGGAAAGAAAGAAAAACTACCTAATGGTAAAACATTATTAGAATAGGGACTTCCCTGGTGGTGCAGTGGTTAAGACTCCACCTGCCAATGCAGGAGACACTGGTTGGGGACACAGGTTCGAGCTCTGGTCTGTGCTCCACATGCCGTGGAGAAACTAAGCCCATGTGCCACAACTACTGTACCTGCACTGTAGACCCTGCTCACCACAACTAGAGAAAGCCCGTGTGCAGCAACAGAAACCCAACGCAGCCAAAAATAAATAAATAAATGTTTTAAAAAGGCATTATTAGAATAGATAAATACTCAAGCAAAGCTTGAAAATGGGTTCCTGTTGGATTCCAGCACACAATAATCCTATTCTCTTGGTCTTTATGGCGTAAGAGAAGGTTAGAAGTTTCCATGTTATTTCTGGCTACTCCAGTTTCAGCATAGGAAAAAAAAAAAAAAACAGTAATGGTTCAGATCTTATCTTGATATTAACCTCAAAGGTTTGTATTTTTAGAGAAGTGAAACTAGTAAATAATATTTGAAGATTAAGTTCCTTTTTCTTCTTCTTGACGTTGTAAAGTTATTTCAATGATTAAAAAAATATTTGTCTGAAGAAAGATTGTGCCATAAAGTTCAAGGGTCCATAATCTATAATTTGCCAGGCAGAATGTTATGAGAAGACTAACTATCAGGCCATTATTGCATGAAGACTAAGATAACTTAGGAACAGTAGGGACTGCCCAGGGATTTGAGTTCCAACACATGGGTCTGAGTGTCACCTGGAGTACCTTCCTAGCTGTGTATTTTTAGACAAAGAACTTGACAACTCTGAGCCTCCGGTCATTGCAAATAATAATACACTCATGGTACCATTTAGGGTCATGGTGATGATTTAAAGAAATAAAGTTGCTGACCATTATTGCACAAATGTTGGCTACTGTTGTTGTCCTTTTTATTTCAGGGACCCAAGAATGAGCCTTCCTTGTACCGCATGAAAAAACACGGAACACAAACATTATGTAGTCAGAAGCAACCTAAAATAGCCACTATATAATTAACCTAGTCTCCAGAAGAGAAAACAATTACAGGATTAGAGAAGGAAAAACACAGACAATTTTCTATGCCTTCTCCACTGCAGCAGCTAAATGAAGACCTTCAAGCTCACTGATGGCCCCCATCTATTTTACTGAATCTTTACAGCCCTAAATAGTCCAGATGTGCAGGGCTCGCCTGGGTTTGGTAAGCCATGAAACAAGTTAACCAATGGTTTCCCACAAAACGGTGGACTAAGTAATCAGAAGAAATGAAGATCACCTGGACATCTTTGCCTTAAAATAACTGACACCTAGTAGGAAACATTTTCTTTTGTAAGTCCAAGTATCTTGCAGCAATTTTCTTATTTAAATACCTCCTGGGAAGCAGTTTGTCTAACCAAATCACCAAATTGGTTTCCACTTCATTGCTTTGTCTTCCTCTCTAGTTCAGACCCTGAGAATGATCTATTACAACCCACTCACTCTTCTTTTCAAACGATCTTTTTTTTTTCATAAAAGTACTTTTCCTTTTTTTTCATAAAATTACCTCCAGTTTAGTCCCTTGGAGAAATTTGGCAAAGAATTCATCATACAACAAATAGTTAAAGTCCTACAGTTGCCATGCACTCATCTAGGCTCTTGGGATACATTAAGGAATAAACAAAGGTCCATGCCCTTGTGGAGCTTATATTCTAGTGGGGTAGACAGACAATAAGAAATATAATAAGGAAGTAAGCTGTATAATGTGTTAGGTGATAACACATTAGGTGATAAGTGTTATGAATGGTAGAGCAAAGTCAGCAGGATCAAAACTGCTGAGTTGGGTTTGGGGAGAGGGGCAGAAAGTTATCCCCTGTCCTCTCAACCGTTAGCATTTAAAGAGTGAGGATTCCGTAAAGACACAAAGCCTTTCTTCTGGAACAGCATTTCATACTGGCAAGTAATAGCTTTGTTCCCTTTCAGTTCAAGCAAGCAATGGAAATTTTACATAGTTGTTTTCACTCTTTTAATTTCCACATCTGATTTTATGGGATGACATATTAGGATACCCTAGTTTCTACATCCATTATATTTCATTAGGGCTAATTTAGCTTCTCCATCTCCAAGTCCTCAACTTTCCATCTTCCCTTCACAAACAGATTACCAGTTCACATCCTTTGAGGTCAGAATAGTCCAATCAGTCAGTGTTTTACCAATTCAATTCTAAGACTTTCCCGGGACCTCATTTGAACTTCCATGGGTACAAGCCCATCTTAATAAAAGACATACTTTTATTATGTGGCAAAATTGTGGAGCAAGTGAAAACTGAAAGGGAGACCCTCCACAACTCATTTCTGAGGCTCTTCACCCATTTATTACTGTACTTTCCTTCTCCCCCTCCCTTCCAAAATATAGTGCTCTGATGGCAGTCCCACCCTGCACTACAAATCTCACCCACCACGCACCCAAGTTTACCCCCTGTGTGCCACTTCCCTGAGGACTTTCCACTTAACCTGTACACCAGTGGTTGGTAATAAGTTAATTCAGACTTACTTAATCCAAGCAAAGTAAAAATTTTTTTGAAGTGGGGAGGGGTGTTTGGCCTCATCTTATTCAGCCTTGTATCTTCAGGGCTCAATGTATGTTAGTACTCAATGTATGTTTGATGAGTGAATGAATGAATGATTAACACCAATACATGAAAATGTAATCCTGTCAGAGGGAAGGAACAATGTGAATTTTGTTTAAGTGGTTGAAATCAGGACCACATCTCTCCTACAATCTTCTGCTTTATCCCCTACTCATACGTACTTTTATTTCATAATGTTTTACTTGTTTGTTTGTCTGCCTGTCTCTTCCACTTTACTCTGAACTCCTTGAGAGATTCTACGTGTTTAGCTGTTTTATCTCCTGTCAGCAACATCCAGGATGGAAGAACACTTGTCTCCCCACTACTTGTTTCCAGCCAGAGAGGAGCAGGAATGTCTGTCTTCTTTCTCAGAAGAGAAAAATACAAGGGGATCTTCTAACGTCTCTCCCAGCCCTCCCTCACTCCTGTCCAGGCTGCTCACTTCATCAGGAAATGCAGGGGAAGAAACCACGCGTGCTCCACTCAGCCCCGTTTACCTCCCCTTTTGGGTTGACCTGCCCTCAGAACATCCATATTCTCTGTCACGGCCATGGAGCAAGCATATGGGGTAGGCTGGAGAGTGAGGGGGTGGTACTGTTCTTCCAGGCCTGGGTGAGTAAGCTGGCCTAATCCAGGAGTAAATTCTTAGGTGGCCGACTGGGGACGCCATTTCTAAACCATGGTCTCTAGTCAGCCTTACCAACAAAGCCAGTTTTGTATCTCTGTTAAATTCCCGCAGCTATGCCTGAATCCTCTGAATATCACAGCTGACCCTGGGCCTGGCTCATCATATGCACTCAAAAATCAGAGAGTTTAATGAAATAATGTTGTCGGGGTCTTTGTGATGCTTGTCTAGAAACGTGAAGGATGAGCTAGATAAGCACAAGGCAACTCCAATGCTCAGGAAAATGGGGAGTCAGCTCTGATTCCAAAGTCCAGGACTCATTCATTTATTTGGTACTTAGAGGAATAGGAGCAGGCTAGGGTGAGGTAAAAAATGTCTAACCTTGGCTCTGTGTTTCCTTATTATTATATCATTAATGTCTTGAGCCTGAGCTGGGGCAGGTCCCAGCAATACCTGATGTCTTTATCCTGGGAATGCCCTTCTAAAAGTGTGTTCTGTAGGATTCTGCTTGAGCAAGATACTCTTTGGAAAAATAAAAAAGGAAGAAAATAGAGCATCGTGGTCAAGATTGTGGGTTCTGCTGCCAAACGCTTGGGTTCAAATCGCAACAAAGCCACTCGCTCATAGTGTCCTAGGCAGTTATTGAAGCATTCCAGGCCTCAGGACCATCATTCCCCAAACTAAGGACATGTCATACAATAGTTATATGGATTAAATGAGGTAACCTATGTAAAGCATTTAATGTGGTAAACAGCACAGAGGTGCTCAGCAAATGCTGGCTTCCTTGCATACATTTGATAAATGTATTACCTCCCTCTGTTAGAGATTCACAATTGGCAGAAGTACACTCAGGGCTCTGAAATACC
Source organism: Stenella coeruleoalba (assembly GCF_951394435.1). Classification (NCBI taxonomy): domain Eukaryota; kingdom Metazoa; phylum Chordata; class Mammalia; order Artiodactyla; family Delphinidae; genus Stenella; species Stenella coeruleoalba. The sequence continues at coordinate 71,113,408 of NC_137154.1, forward strand.
CTGCAATATGCCTTGACTTCCTAAGTGTATTTCACCATGAACTCTTTTTTTGTGGCTTTAAATTTTTTTCTTAACATCCATGCAAAAACTTTATGCAACACTGCCATAGGATGTGAATATAGCTAAGGGACACAAACACCCCTAGTGGCCATCAAGCTCTAAAAAAATTCAGACATATACCCCCATTTGGCTGGTGAGGCATCTCTGAGGTCGAACAGTGTGCAGCTTCCCTCACCATCTGCCTTTTCATGACCAGTGCTACGCACAGGCCTTAGTTAATTGAACATGCAAAGTGCCGCCCACAGGCAACGATCTCAGTGTCTATTTTGACTCATCATCCCACGAAATCAGAGATGAAAGCAACATCTAATGGCTGCGAATACATAAATAGCCATTTCCATTCACTTTCAATTACGCTGCAGAGGAATCTGGTCACAGATGAGCTCAGTAAATTCACAATATGTTAGCCTCAATAGCCATGCTGAGCAAAATCACCCAATTTGTTAGAACATTAATCCTCTAAAAGCGTGCCAACCCTAATCATTTTATGGCTTCAGATTGCTTAATGGTAAAGCTGAGACGACCCCCCAGGGACACCCAGGTGTGACCTTCAGTTAGTCAAGTGCAGACAGTCTCCTGATAATGTGGATGCAAGTCTTGCTGCCCCGATACCTGCTTTACGCTAGGGTGGCAGGTGTTCCAAACTCTCATTTCACTGTATGTCTTTCACCAACTCATCTTGGAGGAACGTCCAGTCCTTTGAAAGCAAGGATTACATATTATTTATTTCTGAATCGCCAGTGGTGGGCATAGTATCAGGCACATAGAGGTCACACAAAATACATTTGTTAAATGAAAACTCAAATAAATGACAGTCATTTACCCTTAGAAAAGAGGAGGGGAAAGAAAGAAGAAAGGGAAGGGAAGGGAAGGAAGCAGAAGGAAAGGAAAGGAAAGGAAAGGAAAGGAAAGGAAAGGAGAGGAGAGGAGAGGAGAGGAGAGGAGAGGAGAGGAGAGGAGAGGAGAGGAGAGGAAAGGAGAGGAAAGGAAAGGAAGGGAAAGGAAAGGAAGGGAAAGGGAAGGGAAGGGAAGGAAGGAAGGAGTGAGAGAAGAGAGAATGGCTTTTTCTTTTTTACACTTCCCTGTCTGAAGGTAGAGGAAGGCTCTTTTTGCTTGATTCTACCTGTGAATCTGAAATTCTGTACTGATAACTTCAGAGTAAAACTGGTAGAATAATGTAACAACTCAAAGTGGGCTGCACCATACTATGTGGGTTAAAATTTTTGGATATCTCTTAGTAGCTGTGTGACTTTGGGGGAGTTATTTAGCCTCTCTTTGTCTTAGTTTCTAAACTCTCAGATAGAGATGATAGCATGAGGAGTAAATATAGTTTATATAATATCTATATCTACCTATCTGCCTATCTATATATGTAGAATGTCTGGTACGTGGTAAACACTATGTAAGCCTGAAGGACTAGGAGTAGAGCAGTAATGAGTTTATGGACCCTTGTTCCCATGTCAATTGCTCTCTCTTAACACGCTGTTCCCTTTTTCTGCATCTCTTAGAATTCACTTCTCACAAGGCGGAGGCAGCATCAGGGGCCAAGAACCTAGCAAGGAACAGCATGTATATATTTGTCTGGCCTTGCCCTTTAGTCAGATCTCTCTAGTAAAAGTGGCATCTAGTCAAGGACACTATCTACCACATGGTAGACTTGTGCCCTCTGGCCTTCCCTTTTCTCTATCCTGGGGGTCTCTCATTCATACCTTCTACCCCCAGAGACCATAATAAATTCTAGCCATGCAAAACTCCCACAGTCTCACCAGAAAAACTGTATTCACATCCTAGCTTGGATATTGAGTCAGTGTTAACATGAATTCATACAACCAGTAGGATGACTATTGCTGGCTGACCAGTGGTCATCTCAGGGACCCATGCTTCATAGTCGCCTTCCTTTTTCTCACTGAAAAGTGCTTTTTTAAAAATCAACTTAATTGAGGTACAAATTATATGTAATAAAATGTGCCCATTTTAAGTGTTCAGTTTAATGAGATTTGATAAATGTATACACCTGTGTAACTACTACCATCATCGATACATTTCCCTCCCCGTCCCCAAATTTCCCTGTACCACTTGGTAGTCAATTATCCCCACACCAATCCCCAAGCAACCACTCATTTACCACTACTGATGAGTTTTGCCTTTGCTAGAATTTCATATAAATTCACTTTCGTGTATTCTCTTTTATTCAACATGTTTTCGAGAGTTATTCATGTTGTTACATATTTCAGTAGTTTGCTTCTTTTTATTGCTAAGTAGTATTCCAGTGTATGGATATATTATAATTTGTTTTATTCACCTGTTGATGGACATTTGAATTACGTGCAGTTTTTGGCTGTTACAAATAAAGCTTTTATGAACATTCATGTACAATTTTTGGTGTGGCATACACTTTTATTTCTCTTGTGTAGATTCCTAGGCATGATTGCATGATTGCTAGTCCTATGGTAGTTGTGTGTTTAACTTTATAAGAATCTGCCAGATTGTTTTCCAAAGTGCTTCACCATTTTATGTTCCCATAAGTAATTTACAAGTGTTACAGTTACTCCACATTCTTGTCAATTCTTGATACTATCAACCTTTTAAATTTTTAGTAATTCTAGTAGATATGAGATTATATCTTACTGTGTTTTAATTTTCATTCCCTAATGATTAGTGATGTTTGGCATCGTCCTTACTGGCCATCTGTATATCTTCTTTGGTAGAGTATCTGTTCAACTCTTTTACCCATTTTCTACTTGGGTTTCTTTTGTCTTCTTATTATTGAAATCCAAGAGTTCTTTATATGTTCAGAATATAAGTGTTTTGCCAGATATGTATTTTGAAAATACTTTATCCTATGTTTACTTTTTCATTTTCTTAATGGTGTCTTATGAAGATCAGAAAATTTTGATTATGGTAAAGTTAAATTTTTCAATTTTTTTCTTCACATTTCATGCTTTTTGTGTTCCTAAGAAATCTTTATGCCAACACAAGTTCGCAAAGATTTTCTTATATTTTTCCTTTAACAATTTAATAGTTTTGGCATTTACATTTAGGTCTATGAATCATTTCAGGATACTACATGAGAATGATGGGAAGTAAAATACAGTGTTCATTTTTTTCTAAGTGGACACCCAGTTGTTCCAGCATCATTTGTGAAAAAGATTTGCTGCAAAGTGAATTCAGTACACACACACACACACACACACACACACACACACTATCTTCTGTTCTGTTGATCAATGTGTCTATCCTTACATCAGTACCATGTTATCTTGATTATCATCATTTTTGTTAATCTTGAAAGCAGGTAGTGTAAGTTCTCCACTCTTGTTCTTCTTCAAAATTGTTTTGACCTTCTAAGTCCTTTGTATTTCCATATAAATTGTAGAATCAACTTGATAATTTCTCCCCCTCCCCTGCAAAAAATGTCATGCTATGATTGAGGTAAAATTCTACGCAAGGAGAATTGATATCTTACCAATAACGAGTCTTCCAATTCATAAACATGCTATATCTTACCATTTATTTAGGTGTTCCTTCATTTCTCTCAACAAGGTTTTATAGTTTTCAACTCTCATAGTGTACAGTCTTAATATCTCTTGTTAAATTTATCCTTTATTATTTTATGTACTTTATTCTGTTCTAAATGGAATCACTTTTTTGTTGAACGCTCCAGTGGTTCATTGCTAGTATATAAAAATGCAATTGTTTTTTGCATGCTACCTTTTATCTTATGACCTTGCTAAATCCACTTGTTAATTCTAGTAGCTTTCTTGTAGATTCTTTAGGGCTTTTATACATGTATGATCATGTCATATGTGAATAAAGGCAGCTTTACTTCTTCCATTCTAATTTGTATGCTTTTTTTTTTTTTTTGGGTCTGGCTTTATTGCACAGAGTAGGACCATGTACAAGGACAAATGCAGTGTTGAATAGAATTGATAAAAACAGACCTCCTTGTTATGCTCCCAGTTTTACATTGAGTCTTTCACCATTAAGTATGATGTTAGCTGTGATTTCTTTGTTGTTGTTTTTTGTAGATGTTCTTTATCAGATTGGAAAGTTTCCTTCTATTCCTAATTTGCTGAGATATTTTACCATGAATATGTGTTGAATTTTGTCCAATGCTTTTTCTGCATCTAATGATGCTTATATTGTTTTTCTTCTTTATTCTGTTGACATGGTGATTGATATTGATTCTTTTAATATAAACCAACTTTGCGTTCCTCGGATAAATCTTATTTGTTAATTTTGTATTATTTCTTTCATGTATTGCTGGATTCCATTTGCTGATAATTTGTAGAGTAACTTTTCTTCAATATTCATGAGGGACATGGGTCAACAGTTTTCTTGTAATGTCTTAGTCTGGTTTTGTTTCAGGGTAAGGCTGGCCTCATAAAACATGTTAGGATGTATTTCCTCTTCCTCTGTTTTTCAAAAAAGTTTGTGTAGGATTTGTTATTTCTTCCATAAATGTCTGACAGAATTCACCAATGAAGCCATCTAGCAAATCTGTAGGTTTTTTTTTTTTTGTAGGAAATCTTTTCATTTTGAATGCAATATCTTCTATAGATATAGGACTATATGGATATTCTATTTTTACCTATGTCGATTTTGATAATTTGTGCTTTTCAAGAAATGTTTATTTCATCTTAGTTGTCAATTTTTTGACATAAAGTTGTTCATAATATTTCCTTATTTTCCTTTTAATGCTGCAGGATCTACAGTGATAAATCTTTTTATTCTTGATATTTGTAAGTTGTAGCTTTTTTTTTCCTGATCAGTCTGGCTAAAGGCTTATTTATTTTATTGATTATTTTTCAAAGCATCAGCTTTTGGTTTTATTTATTTTCTCAGTTAGCCCACTTTCTATTTAATTACTTTTGTTTTTGTCTTTATTATTCCCTTTCTTCTGCTTACTTTGGGTTTCATTTCCTCTATAGTGTACAATATGCATCTTCTTAAAGTGGAAGCCTAGATCATAATGCCCTTCTTTATCCTGATAATATTCCTTGCCCTGAGTCTACTTTATCTACTATTAATACAGCCATTCTTTCTTTTGATTAGTTTCTCCTTGGTATTTTTTTCCTTCTTTTACTTTTAACCTAGGTTTTGATATTTAAAAATAGGTTTCTTACAGGTATCATAGAGTTGAGTATTGCTTTTTTTAATCCAATTTGACAATCTTGGTCTTTTATTTAGGGCCTTTAGTCCATTTACAGTCCATGAATTATTGATATAGTTGAGTTTAAATCCATAATCTTGCCGTGTGCTGTTTATGTTTGTCTGAATAAATCTTTTTCTCATTTATTTCTGAAGCATATTTTTCCTTAATATAGAATTTTAGGTTAACAGGGTGTTTTTTGGTTTTTTTGTTTTTTACTTTTTTCAGTACTTTAAATCTGTTTTTCCATTATGTATTGGCTTGTACTGTTTCTGACAGGAAGTCTGACATCATTGTTATCTTTGTTCTCTTTTATATAATACGATATTCTCATATCCTCTGGGTTTTTTTAATATTTATTTATTTGGCTGCATCAGGTCAGTTGCAGCATGTGGGATCTTTGTTGCGGCATGTGGAATTTTTCATTGTGGCACGTAGGCTCTAGAGCTCGCAGGCTCAGTAGTTGCAGCACACGGGCTTAGTTGCCCCGCAGCATGTGGGATCTTAGTTCCCCAACCAGGGATTGAACCCATGTGCCCTGCATTGGAAGGTGGATTCTTAACCACTGGGCCACCAGGGAAGCCCCCCTCTGGCTGTTTTAAGATCTTCTCTTTATCAATGATATTCAACAATTTGATTAAGATATGCCTTGACGGCTTTTTGTTTGTTTGTTTATGTGATTGTTTGTTCATTTTGGTTGGGGTTTGTCGAATTTCTTGAGTGTAAAATTTTATGGTTTATATCAAATTTGGAATTTTTCTACTTTTTCTACCCCTTCCTTTCTTGTTGGATTCCAATTATATGTATATAGAGTACTTGAAATTCTTGCAAAGATCACTGAGGCACCATTCATTTATTTTAGTCTTTTTTCTTTCTCTGCTTCCATTTGGATAGTTTCTATTCCTACATCTTCAACTTAACTGATCTGTTCTTCTACACAATCTAATCTTCTGTTATGTTCATCCTGTAACATGTTTATGTTAGATATTGATTTTTTTATTCCTAGAAGTTCCATTTGCTTTTTTTGAAATATAGTTCTCTCCTCACTACTTCATGTTTCTCTTTAAATCCTTGAGCATATTTGTCATAGCAATTTTAAAGCTGTTATATGTTAATTCTGTCTTCTTTGTCATTTCTAGGTTTACTGATTTACTTTTTCCTGGTTATGGGTCACATTTTCTGGCTTCTTTATACACAGCTAGTAATTTTTATTGGATCCTGGGAATTGTGACTGTTATACTTTGAATGCCAAGATTTTGTTGTTTTCCATTAAAGTGTGTTTAAGTTTGTTTTGACAGGCAATTAAATTATTTGTGATCACCTTGGTCTTTTTGAGGTTTGTTTTCAAATTTTTAGGAATGTCTAGAGTAGCCTTTACTCTAAGCTTAGTCTAGATCTAGTACTAAAGTGTGAACCTTCTGGGGTCCCCATTTATCATTCATTGAGGTTTCACTACTTTGGTTAGTTGGAACTCAAATATCTTCCAGTCAAGTAAGATCTCTGGAAATTGTTTGTTTTACACCTCCCTCATTGTTCCTTGGTTGGCTTTGAGGAGTTTTCATCCTCTGCTTGCATAGCTTACAATTCATCAACAGACTCAGGTGGACCTCTGTGCAGGTTTCTGGTGCTCTTTCTCTGCATGGTTCCCTACTGTCCAATTCCCTGACCTACAAACTGCATCTTCCTCAGCCTTCTCAACCACTGGTTTCTGTGTCCTCAGTGCAATAGGACCACTGCATTCTGCTTAGGCTCTCACTCTACAAGCTGGGATCATTGAAAGAATGACCCCACACTGCTTTTTTGTCATCTCTTAAGGGTCACAGTCCTGCACTGCCAGTTGTCCAAAGTCTGAAGGCAGTTATTTAATGTATTTTTGTCTAATTTTCTAGTGTTTTTGGTGGGAGAGCAAGCCCAATCTGTTACATCATCATATCTGGAAGTGGAAGTCAAATGTTGTGTTTTGATTGCTGTTATACTTTAGGCAAAACTGTTTTCTGATTTAAGTAAAGTTCACGTTAATCTACAAAAGACTTAACCTTCCCCTTCAAAGATCACAGTAATCCCTTTTCATCATCGACAAAATTTGAGGAAGAGAAAAGAACAATTGGTCAAAGAAATCCTAAAATGGTTATGTTGTCAGGATTTCCATTTAAAAAGGGTATGTACGTACTCACTTCACTTAGCAACAAACCTCTGCCTCACCACTTTTCTTCATTTACATTCTGGGTTCTGGATTCCCCATGTAGTACACTGTGCTCCTCACTTTTTTCAAAATGTCTCTCAACAGAATTTTCTGCCTAATTATCCATCTGCTCAGAGTCCAGCTCCCCATACAGGGACCATACACGTGGGACACACTTCAGGGGTGGTGGGAGACTAACTCAGAGTTTGTTGCCTTTGACCAAGGTAATATCTGTTATTATCAGCAGACCGCTGCTGGAGAAACAGTTCTGCCTTTGTTGTTTAACCCAAAAGAGTACATTTAATCAATCCAGGAAGAACAAAGACCTCTTGGCCAGTCATTGGAAGTGAACATTTTAATTAGATCAGGTATTTAAATGTCTCCAGGTGGGCAGTTAATAAAACAAGAGAACTTTCAATGACGTTTAACCAAAATATATTTCTCTCCTTCCAGTATGCAGAAGAGCAATCGAAGGAAGCATTCAAAACGATTCCTACTTAATTGATCTCCAATGGATGATACAGTTATACCTGGCAAGTATTTACAGGCCAGGTGTTTGTTGTTGTTTTGGTTTTGCTCTTTTAAGTAATTTGTTAAATGGTATTTTTATTTATTTATTAATTCAGAAACATTTACTTCACTCTTACTATGTGTCATGCTTTGTCCTAGCCATTCCCTAGTGGTGGCTGGAGATGGTGGCTCTTCCCAAGATTCTCAGAGTCCCCTAAAGGAGCAAGATGTGTAACTGGATCATTATAATATAGTGAACTCATTTTATGGAGATATGCTCAGAGAGCTGCAGGAGCACAGGAAAAGGAGTAATTCTCCATGCCTGGGAAGAGCAACCCAGAGGGAGTATCATTTCAGTAGTAGATTATGGTCAATATATCTGAACCTTTCAGAATTGGGGCAGTTTTGAACTGGGTACATTGTAAGAAATACAAGGGAAAGTAACACAAAAGGAGACAAAATTGTATAGTAACCGCCCATGTACTAGTTTCCATAGTTATCAATAGATAGCCAATCTTGTTTCACCTATACCCCCTTTTCTCACTGGACGATTAAAAACAAAATGGCATTACCATTTTTAACATACCAGCAATATCATTATTACGCCCCCAAAATGACAGTAAATACTCAGTACCGTCAGTGTACAAATTTCCCTGAGTAAGAGTCCAAAGTCCACCCTGAGCCTTTGGGGTGAGAGGGCTCCAGAAGTTTACTCCTTACTGACCTGTCCAAACCCTCCTATTTAGAGTCCTCAGTTCCCTTCCCCTGCAGCTCCTGAGCCCGAGCTGATCAGGCCAGGATTGCAGCAGCAGTGTTAACCACCAGCAGGTGGATCGGGAAATTATCTTTCTTACCATAGCATCTATCAAGTATAGTTGAGCCTGATTTTCCTTTGTGCTTCTGCTTTATTTCCCTGATAAGTTTCTGACCATTTGACTACTGCACTCATGACTATCTGTGGTGGTTTTAAAATCTGGCTACAAATTCTTTGACACCCTTTCTATTGAGAAATGATGTCTATGCCCCAGTTGAATTGGGATGAGTTTTAACTGTTTTGATCAACAAAGTATAGCAAAAGTGATACAGTGTGACTTACAAGGCTGGGTCATAAATGGCCCAGGGAGCTCCGGTCTTTTTTGCTGCACCAGTTCACCATACTGTGAGGAAGCACAACCCACATGGAGACATCACATGTGGGCCTTCCGGTTGAGAATCCCGACTGAACCCAGTCTTTTCACCACCCCACCAGACACCATATCTGTCGTTGAAGAAGTTTCTAGCTGATTTCAGTCCATTATTATTTGAGTCATTCTAGATGTCTGAATCTTCCCAACTGAGACTTGAGGTATTATAAAGCAGAGACATGCCATCACCACTTAATTTTTATTGGAGAGTGACCCATCTGAAATCCTTACCCATAGAATAATGGATTCAGCATAATAAAATGGCGAATGTTTTTGCCACTAAATTTCATGGTAATTTGTTACATACAACATTAATAAGCACCCTAGTTCCTGCATGTCTGTTTCCTTGGAGCACTAAATCTCCCCAGACTTCTGCCTCAGTTCAATCCACTGAATTGCCATGATTTGGGAGACCAGCTAAAGAACTGGACTAAGAGATCTTACCATTCACCCTGCAGAATTTAATGTAATCCTCATTTCTAGTAAAGTGACTCACTCTGACCTCAGGCTGTATCTGTCATCATTAAGTCCAGAGTGTCTTGGTTCCATTTTTCTGGAGAATAAATATCCAGATGCCTGGCTTTATGGTTGTGGGAGAAGGGTTTAAATAGTCTGAATTTCAATCAGTCTTCCTACATTAAGCCCATTCTCACCCTGCCTCCGATCCTTCCGTCTTTCCTGGGTCTTGCAGAGTCAAGCTTCACTGTTGGCATCTTCTTTGGAGGTACTTACATTTCCACTGTTTTCACTTGGCTAAGTTGGACTCCACCAGCACTCTCTCTTCTACAGTATTTGTTGGCATAACACGTCTGCTGTGGTTTCCCACCCTCTTTTCTCTGTCCTTGTGTATTTGTATCTTGTTTTATTCACCCTCAGGCTTCTGATCTCCTAGAAGCAGATCAGGGAAAGTTGCTGGAGGGCTGGCCCTGTTTTCTGGATGTGGACTCTCACTCAGTCCCTGCTTTCTGGCCTGCCTCTCACCCTAGCCAAACACGATGCCCAATGCTGCTGAGTTCTAAGCTCAAGCTTTCTTCTGTGTGTTGCAGACTCTCAAACAGTCTTCTTATTCTCAGTCCTGTGCCTTGTTCCCAACTTCCACAGTACCTGACACCTCCAAGTTCTGAGCCTCGTATGGTCTCTGTGGAGTGGACAAGCTCACCACTTGTAAGTTTCCCCCTTTTCAGATGCTACTATGTCAGTCATCACTTCTCTGTCCACTTTCTGTCTCTCAAAAATGTATCATTCCCCACTAAAGTACCATTTTCTTCCTGGGTCTATAGCTTTTAAATTTCTTTAGGTCTTAGAAGGAAGAGGATATAAACCTATGTGGTCAATATACTAAGTTTAATAAATTGAAAATTGTCAATATTTACTTAGAAAGTCACCAATGAATAATGAAGGTTTGCTAAGACAAAAATCAGAAATCATATAGTAGTTGCTATTTTATATCATACTCACTGTCTAATGTACTTCTTTCTTTTTATTGGGTTGCAGAATATTGAGAGGCTTCTATTTCATAGAGAAAAATAGTTGCAAACAATAATGTTTTTACCAGATTACCCAGAAGTCTTCTGATACTCAATATAACTGATCCAAAAGCTTGAAAGAGGAGCTGCAAGATATGTTTTATCTACAAACAATAAATGCTGGAGAAGGTGTGGAGAAAAGGGCACCCTCCTACACTGTTGGTGGGAATATAAATTGGTATAGCCACTATGGAGAACAGTATGGAGGTTCCTTAAAAAACTAAAAGTAGAACTACCATATGACCCAGCAATCCCACTCCTGGGCATATATCTGGAGAAAACCATAATTTGAAAAGATACATGCACCCCAATGTTCATTACAGCACTATTTACAATAGCCAGAACATTGAAACAACCTAGATGTCCATCGACAGAGGAATGGATAAAGAAGATGTGGTACATATATACAATGGAATATTACTCAGCCATAAAAAGAACAAAATAATGCCATTTGCAGCAACATGGATGGACCTAGAGATTGTCACACTGAGTGAAGTAAGTCAGACACAGAAAGACAAATATCATATGATATTGCTTATATGTGGAATCTTAAAAAAATAAAGGGAGTACAAATGAACTTATTTACAAAACAGAAGTAGAGTCACGGATGTAGAAAACAAGCTTATGTTTACCAGGAGATAAGAGAAGGAGGGATAAAGTAGGAGATAGGAATTGACATATACACACTGCTATATATAAAATAGATAACTAAGAAGAACCTGCTATATAGCACAGGGAACTCTACTCAATACTCTGTAATGACCTATATGGGAAAAGAATCTAAAACAAAAAAGAAAAAAGTGTATATATGTATAGTATAACTGATTCACTTTGCTATACACCTGAAACTAACACAACATTGTAAATTAACTACACTCCAATAAATTTTTTTTAAAAGATATCTTTTTTTTAAGTTGATGCACTAACAATACCTCACATCTTGTCATCGGTAAGTATTCAGTTTGGAGTGAGTTGGTGCGACAATTTTTTGAACAGCACATAATTGGGAACATAATGAGATATCCAATAATGTCTTTAAAAATCTCAGAAAGATTTCTGTTCAAGGTTGTAAATGAAGCACACACTTCCCTCCCCTTGTTCTTGAAAACCAATTGGAGTGACAATAAGCAAAGAAGAGGAGAAATTCCTATAAGAGCTGGAATTGGGAAGGGGGTTATCAATGTAATTTACCAAAAGGCATTGGTAAATTTCCATAAGACAGTATCTAGGTGATGTGATTCCCATGGAAGAGCAAGAGCAGATGGCACTCCAGCTCTGAGCATGTCCCAATGTGGCTGAGGCAGAGGGCTGGTCAGCTTTAGTAGTGATACACACCAGAGTCAGGAGTTGATAATTATCATAGCTGAGTTTTGTCGAGCGCTTACTACATGCCAAACAATGTTTGTTTTCTTTGTTTGTTTGGTTGGTTTTTTTGCAGTACGCGGACCTCTCACTGTTGTGGCCTCTCGCGTTGCGGAGCACAGGCTCCGGACGCGCAGGCTCAGCGGCCATGGCTCACGGGCCCAGCCGCTCCACGGCATGTGGGATCTTCCCGGACCGGGGCACGAACCCGTGTCCCCTGCATCGGCAGGCGGACTCTCAACCACTGTGCCACCAGGGAAGCCCCAAACAATGTATTTTTAAGCACCTTACTAGGTATTGTCCCATTTAATCCTGACAACAACCTTATTAAATTTGTACTATATCCAGATGAAGAAACTGCAGCACAGAAAAGTTAATATTATGCCCAAGGTTCCTCAGCTAATAAGTGGTAAAGCTACATGTGGGACTCGGGCAGTTAACTCCAGAATCTTATAACTGCTTTACCAGACTGAGGCTGTTTCCAAACGGCTATATTCATTTTGTTTTGCATGTAGAATTCAAACTTTAAGGTTCACTTTTATTGATGATATTTCATCTGTATTTGCTTAAGCTAGAAAATACTGAGAGACTGCACTGTAAAATTGAGCTTATTCAATTTATTAAAAGTCAGACAGAAAGCACCAAAAACTCACAAGTGCTAAAGCTGTCATATAATTGGATCACAAGTTACCCATTCACATATCTTTTAAAACCAGCTGTTTCTCCATGAAAATGCCATGCATCCAGCGGAAGCATTTGACTGTTGCCTAAGATTTAATTGAGCACAGCATACAGTAGCTCGTTATAATGTACTTGTCTATACAACTTTGTGAGGAGGCACATACAGCAAGCTGAATTCATCCTACTCCTACACTGGGGTAGGATGACAAATCTCCTATAGAATGCATTTTTTAAAGTACAAGTACAAAAGCTGTCAGAAAAATTTTATTCCAAAGTTTGCACAAAAGCTAGTTAAACTAGGTATCACAAGTCAACACCTAATTTGTGGTCCATATAGTAGAATTTGCAGAGGTGTCCTAGGGCCAGCACACACAGGAAGAGGCTCCTGGCAACCGTATTTATACTGCATGATTCTGTGCCCTTGGCCATGGTTGATTGGCTCTACAGTTGATACCTGGGTCAAGTTAGCCAGCTGGATCCTCTCTCCTAAGCATTTGGAATTGGTACTGCACATTGAGTCAGTGTCTGCAGATACACAGATGCAGAGGGTGTGTAGTGGTGATATTTTTGGCTACAAGGCCTGAGGAGCACAGGAAGCATGTCTTGAGAGAAGAGAATGAAGAAACACACAGAGATGAGAAACAGCCCTGTTGACCTCTGGTACCTGGCTTAGGTTCCTTTGTGAGACCTGGCTGCCTTCTAAACCTTGGTCTAGGACAAAGTCCTGAGTCCTTCAAATAAAATACTCCATTTTGGCTTGAGCTAGTTAGGGTTGGTTTATATTACTTTAAATCATAATCCTAACTTATAGGATTAAAATTTAGTATTATGGGGCTTCCCTGGTGGCTCAGTGGTTGAGAGTCCGCCTGCCGATGCAGGGGACACGGGTTCGTGCCCCGGTCCGGGAAGATCCCACATGCCGCGGAGCAGCTGGGCCCGTGAGCCATGGCCTCCGAGCCTGCGCGTCCGGAGCCTGTGCTCCGCAACGGGAGAGGCCACAAGAGTGAGAGGCCCGCGTACCGCAAAAAAAAAAAAAAAAAAAAAAAAATAGTATCATGGGTTAAAATTTAGTATCAGCCCCATGGGTGTGCTTTTTACTTTTTACGAATTTTTGAAGTATTCAAAACGTCTTAAATGAATTTTTCCTATGTTTGCAACTCCTGCTACTCCTGTGGCACGCACAGCATGGAAACCTCCCATCTAAAGCTGCTGAACAATCTGCAACCAGAATGAAGAATATGGCCAGCTGGAAGTGCAAACATCACACCATTGGCAAGATGTAAAACCTAAGCTGCCTCTCGATCAGATTAGTAGAAGTCTAGTCTTGCTGAAGATGCGTTCTTGTTGGGTTATCTCTTGCTGCTTTGGGCCCAGTGGAAAACAAACAGGAGCCCTGGAGATTCAAAGGCCCCCCCTGCTGCCTGAGGCTGTAGCCTCTGCACTTATTGTTGCTGCTCTTCCTGCCTCTGCCGTGGGAAAGCAGTTATTTGTTTGCTCTGGTCTCTCCTTACTTGTTGTTCTTGTTGCCGGTGCAGCTCATTCTGCTCCAGGCCTCCCACTCCTCAGAGACCAGGCCCAGCTTGAAACAGAGCAGGTCTCTATGGGGCCTTCCCAGGACAGACCCCACTCCATATCCTCCACCTGCCTTTTTTCTGCAGAAAAACTTTAGCCAAAGAATAAGTTTAATCAAAGAAGCAAAGGAAAGCAATCAAACAAGACCAAATAATAATAGTTTAGCCATTAAACAAAGCCAAGGACCTTTAGTTCCTTCTCAAGGGCTATAGATAATATTCTGAGCCATATCCTGTGAGCTGTTTTGCAGATACTGAAACCCCACCAGGTGGAAGAAGTTAACCACATGATGACCAGACTGTAGCTATGACATAGGCTGCCACAATTCAGAGAACTGGCCTCAAAGAAATGGGAACAAACCGACCCTGGAACCGAAGATTAACTGTACTTAAAACAATCAAGATGATGATGATCAAACAACCGCATGACCAATTTCAAGAAAACTGTCAGAGCTGACTGTGCTGTTTCTGCACGTAGCCCGCTCCCTCTCCCTAGACACCCCTGAGACTCCCCTTTAAAAGCTCTTGCCCACTGATTGGCAGGGGGAAATCAGCCTTTGGTTGCCGGCCTCCAAAATAAAGCAAACTTTCCTTTCCACCAACCTTGCCTCTCGAGTACTGGCTTTTGAGGGACTAGCGGCTGGACCCTACTTTCGGTAACAAACTGACACAGAGCACAAGACAGGAGTCAAAGCTCCCCCAACCCCAGACCATGGTCCTCGCTTAACTCAGGTCATGACAGTGAGAATATCCGTTCCCTTCAGGGGAAATCCTTTCCTCACTACAAGGTGTCATGCGGTTTGCAGCCTCAACAAAATAATATGGTACATAGTGGATCTTCCTAAATCTGAGATTTTCCAGTCATATTCACGATCAACTTTTCTCGATGCTCCATTTATTGAGTTGGAGCTGTTGGCTGGCTGGTTGGGATATTAAAAGTGCAAAAAGCACTGTCTTTGGTCTTTGATGGCCAGGAAAGTCAGGCAACTCACTAGCATAGTAAAATTAAAACAAAACAAAGCAAGCAAAAATAACAAAACAGAAAATACTAGGGAGAAAGAAAAGAGGGAGAAAATCGAAAGACCGAAGAAGACTCAGAGAGTAGCAAATGCTGGCAACCAAAGAAAACAGATATTGGGCTTCCCTGGTGGCGCAGTGGTTAAGAATCTGCCTGCCAATGCAGGGGACATGGGCTCAAGCCCTGGTCTGGGAAGATTCCACATGCCTAGGAGCAACTAAGCCCGTGCACCACAACTGCTGAGCCTGCACTCCAGAGCACGCGAGCCACAATTACTGAGCCCACATGCCACAACTACTGGAGCCCATGCACCTAGAGCCCATGCTCCACAACAAGAGAAACCACCGCAATGAGAAGCCCGTGCACCACAACGAAGAGTTGCCCCTCCTCCCTGCAACTAGAGAAAGGCTGCACGCAGCAGCAAAGACCAAACACAGCCAAAAATAAATAAACAAAATAAATTTATTAAAGAAAGAAAGAAAACAGATATCTTTGGACCTTACTTGTGGTTTAGAGGGATATTCAGTGAAAGGGCAGCTAACTTACTAACCTTGGCAGCTCCATAAGTAGAGCACAGCAGAACTCAGGCAGTGCCAAATGTAAGGTACCCCAGTGGGCTCAGCTCAGTTCAGCTGCCAGGGGAGCATTTGCTACTTGATCATTAATAACCACAACATTTATGGAAGTTTATGGAATTTATAGGAATTTTCATAATCATGATCTTATTTGATCCTCATGGCCCTGGGAATTGACAAGTACAGCAGTATTATTGCAACACTTTAGAAGTGAGGAAACTAAAATGAAAAATAGAAAAGGTTATTTTCTCAAGGTCTCCTGACTCCCCACCTCATGTTTCTTTCTATACATCACAACAGACTTTGATTCAATAATTAATTGAATAGAAACTCAGCTCTGGAAGTGGCAGAGATATCACTCCCCTTTATTTGGAAGAGACAAATAATTGAAAAGCAAGTGGCTATCAAGGACTTTTTCAAGTGAGCAAGTTCTAGTGTCTTAACCTATTCAGTCCTACATTTGCCTTTTTAAGGAACAATAAGAGCCCATTTACTGAGCACTTAATGGGATCAGCATCTTAGATGCTTTATTTAAACTTGACAACAGCTATGTGATTGACCTTCATTTTAATGACAAAACTGAGTCTCAGAGAGGTTAAGTAACTCACCCAGTGTTGCACAGCCAGATCGTGACAGAGTCTGAGTTTGAGCCAGTATCTAACTCTAAAGCCTGGCTTGGTTCTTAACCACCACACCTTGTGGCCTGGGTAAGCAACACTGTGCTAAGTCTCAGGTGAGGTGTCTTGTCTTTGAGTTAAGGAAAAGGTAAATCAACACCTAAGAATGCCAGAAGTGTTATATATATATATTAGCCACGGGGCAGGGGAGGAGGGTGCAGGGGAGGATCAAAATCTATTTTAGGGCTTCCCTGGTGGCGCAGTGGTTGAGAGTCCGCCTGCTGATGCAGGGGACATGGGTTCGTGCCCCGGTCCGGGAAGATCCCACATGCCGCAAAGCAGCAGGGCCCGTGAGCCATGGCCGCTGAGCCTGCGCATCCGGAGCCTGTGCTCCGCAACGCGAGAGGCCACAACAGTGAGAGGCCCGCGTACCGCAAAAGAAAAAAAAAAAATCTATTTTAAATTTTTTGACTTAAGTAAACTTTAGTGGTCAGGAGAAATTACTTTCCTGAATTACATTTTTCCTTTCAGTTCAGGACACATGAGTCGTTATTCCACTTTTACTTTGTATATCGTTGCCCAAGTTTATCTTTATTATTATTGTTTTGATTGCACTGTTATCTTTATTTACATAAAGCAGAAGGATTTTTTCTAAAAATAAAAAATCTCTTGAGCAGTTCATTTTTAAAAATACGTACGCACCTAATTTTTTGTATATGAATAAATGAATAAATGTGACTCTCTTCATGCTACACTCTTACAGCACAGTCCTATTTTGTGGGGCTTCCTCTTCTTTTGAACAATTCCACATTTCTTGTCACTTCTCCCTGTAGTTATGTTTTTGATGATATTTCCTTTTTGCCTTTTCATTATTTTTACTGGTGTGACCAAGGTGCCTTCAGTCCAGTTTTTCTCCTGATATTTTGCAAGTTCTACCTCCCTTTCATTTCATTAATGGCTGCCTTCCCTTTCCTGTGCTCACAATCACGCTTTCATGTTTTCCTACTTTATTTGAAGAAAAGCTGCCATCAGTTTCTCCCCTACCCCAGGAGTTCTATTATTTCATTTTCTCCCGATTCTAATAAGATTAAACTTTTAAAATATGCTCATTCCCCCTTCTCTTGCTGTTCTCTACTCCCTGCCTTGCTCACCATGAAACTTTGGGAATGGAATTATTTAGTTCTTTTTCCTATCTCCGATTGTTAGACTTTGCTGAGATAGTTAAAATCATTGGTTTCTCTTTTTGAGAGTCCTAATATTAAAACATCCCAGCCTAATATTATCTATTTAGATTTAAAGTAAATATATTGTGCAAGCTTCATTGCTCACCACTGTTTCCTCTCCTTGACATCTCCACACTGATTTTTCTTTTTCGTCCTTTTTTTGGTGTCTTTTCTAGAATAGTTTCCTCATATGGAGAACACAGATGATAGAGTCTCTGATTACTAGCACAACCACAATTAAATTTCTTTCATCTTGACACGAGAATGATCCTTGGTTAATGTAGGATTCCTAGGTTGCAGGCTTTTTTTTTTTTTTTTTGTAAATAGTTTGTGGGATGTTTGTTAGTTCTCTGTTGCTTCTAGTGTTACAACAGATGAGAAGTCTGGTTCTTTGTCCTTTGCAGAAAACCTGCTTTTTTTCTGTCTGGAAGTCTGTAAGATTTTCTCTTTAGCCTTAGAATTCAGAAATTTTACCAAGACATGTCTTTAAAAAAAGAATCAATACTACTAGAAACTCATTGATTCTTTCCAATATGCAGACTCAAGTCTTTCATAGTTCTGGCAAGTTTTCTACTATAACTTAATAAATGTTCTACTCTTGTCTCTTGTAAGTTTTTTCTTCTAGAAGTCCTGTAAAATTATTACTATTTAGCATGTCAGAACTCCTAAATCTATCTAACCAAAAAGTGATCTTTTCTCATCATTTCTACTGTGCATTTTGGGTATATTTCTTGTCATTATTCTTCTAGGCCACTAATCCAATCTTAGCAAATGTTTGGTTGGTAAATCATCTTTTTAGGTGGAGGAAGTCTCCTTCCCCTCACATGCTGGCTGTTCTTCAAGTGTATTTTTATTTTTTTTCTGTTCAAATATTTGTCTCTCCCCATCTGCAGCTCTAGTTCATTGTGCTGTTATTTGTTCTGGCTGATCTTCCCCATCTAAATGCTGGGCCCTGTTCACTGGGAGCAAGTCCTTTGTTAGCTCCCAGGAGCTCAGTTGGGTTACTGGGGGCTCCTAAGCAGTGGCTGGCTCACTGAATCCTCTCATAATCCACTGCTTTAAGATTCTCATCCTGGAAGGAAGGGTCTGGGAAGGAATAGTTAGGGAGTTTGGGATCAACATGTACACACTGCTACGTTTAAAATGGATAACCAATAAGGACCTACTGTATAGCACAGGGAACTCTGCTCAATATTATGTAACCACCTAATTGGGGAAAAAAAGTTTGAAAGAGAATAGATACATGTATATGTATAACTGAGTCACTTTGCCAAAGCAACCTTGAGAAAGAAAAACAGAGCTGGAGGAATCAGGTTCTCTGACTTCAGACTATACTACAAAGCTACAGTAATCAAGACAGTATGGTACTGGCACAAAAACAGAAATATAGATCAATGGTACAGGGTAGAAAGCCCAGAGATAAACCCACGCATATATGGTCATCTAATTTATGACAAAGAAGGCAAGAACATACAATGGAGAAAAGACAGCCTCTTCAATAACTGATGCTGGGAAAACTGGACAACTACATGTAAAAGAATGAAATTAGAGCACTCCCTAACACCATATACAAAAATAAACTCAAAATGGATTAAAGACCTAAATGTAAGACTGGACACTATAAAATTCTTAGAGGAAAACACTCTTTGACATAAATCACAGCAAGATTTTTTTTGACCCACCTCCTAGAGTAATGAAAATAAAAACAAAAATAAACAAATGGGACCTAATTAAACTTAAAAGCTTTTGCACAGCAGAGGAAACCATAAACAAGACAAAAACACAACCCTCAGAATGGGAAAAAATATTTGCAAATGAAGCAACAGACAAAGGATTAATCCTCAAAATATACAAATAGCCCATGGAGCTCAATATCAAGAAAACAAACAACCCAATTGAAAAATGGGGGGAATACAGAGGGTGGAAGGGAGGGAGATGCAAGAGGGAAGAGATATGGGAACATATGTGTATGTGTAACTGATTCACTTTGTTATAAAGCAGAAACTAACACACCATTGTAAAGCAATTACACTCCAAAAAAGATGTTAAAAAAAAAAATGGGGGGAAGACCTAAATAGACATTTCATCAAAGAAGACATACAGATGGCCAAGAGGCACATGAAAAGAGGCTCAGCATTACTAATTATTAGAGAAATGCAAATCAAAACTACAATGAGGTATCACCTCACACCAGTCAGAATGGCCATCATCAAAAAATCTACAAACAATAAATGCTGGAGAGGGTATGGAGAAAAGGGAACCCTCTTGCACTGTTGGTGGGAATGTAAATTGATACAGCCACTGTGAAGAACAGTATGGAGTTTCCTTAAAAAACTAAAAATATAACTACCATATGACCCAGCAATCCCACTACTGGGCATATATCCTGAGTAAAACCATAATTCAGAAGGACACATGTACCCCAGTGTTCACTGCAGCACTATTTACAATAGCCAGGACATGGAAACAACCTAAATGTCCAATGACAGATGAATGGATAAAGAAGATGTGGTACATATATACAATGGAATATTACTTAGCCATAAAAAGGAGCAAAATTGGGTCATTTGTAGAGATGTGGATGGACCTAGAGTCTGTCATACAGAGTGAAGTAAGCCAGAAAGAGAAAAACAAATATCGTATATTAACGCACCTATGTGGAATCTAGAAAAATGGTATAGATGAACCTATTTGCCGGGCAGGAATAGAGACATAGACGTAGAGAACGGACATGTGGACACGGGGTGGGAAGGGGAGGGTGGGAAGAATTGGGAGATTAGGGTTGACATATATACACTACCATGCGTCAAATAGATAGCTAGCGGGAATATGCTGTGAAGCACAGGAAGCTCAGATCAGCGCTCTGCGATGACCTAGATGGGTGGGATTGGGGGGGAGGGAGGTCCCAGAGGGAGGGGATATAGGTATACATATAGCTGATTCACTTCATTGTACAGCAGAAACTAACACAACATTGTGAAGCAATTATACTCCAATAAAAAAAAATTTGAAAAAGAATAGATACATATATATGTATAACTGAGTCACTTTGCTGTACACCTGAAACTAACACAACATTGTTAAATAACTATACTCCAGTATAAAAAGTTAAAGAAAAAAAGATTCTCATCCCCGAGGTGTGGGGTGTGGGAGGGGAAATAAAAGGAGACCTTTGAGATGAAGAAAGATATAAGAGACATAATCAGTGCAACATATGGACCTTATATAGATCTTAATTTTAACCCTATACAGATCCTATTTTGATCTATGAGGAAAATTTGAACACTGATCATTATCTCATTATCAAATGAGATAATAGAATTAAATGTTAGGTTTTTAGAAAGAACCTTTTTTATGTAAAGATACATATTAAAATATTTATGGGTGCAATTATATGATGATTAGAATTTGCTTGAAGAGAATCAGGGGAGAGTGGGACAGGTCCTTTTCCTTTCTATCTAGTCTTGGACTTTTCCTCTCCATGTGGCCTTTCCATGTGGTCTCTTTAGCAGCAGATCTGGCCTTCTTGGATGAATGACCCCGAAAGCACAAAATTAGAAGTTGCCAGACCTTCTTAAAGGCTGAGGCCCAGAACTGGCACAACATCACTTCCTTTACATTATGTTGGTTAAAGGGAGACAAAGGGTCATCCCAGAATCATTGGAGGAGGGGGCTACACCAGGGTGTGAATACTGGAAGGTGTGATTCATGGGGCTAAATTAATTCATCTACTACACGTACGTATTAATTAAACCTTTAAAATTATAACGTTGAGACGTCTTCTCTCCAACTGAGGACTGCTGTGGACCAGCCATTTCAGTGGGGAGAGAGGTCCTGAGCCTTTTCTATCCCATTTAGCATTTGTCCTCTTCTGCCAGCCTGCCAACATCTCTGACCCAGCCAGCATCAAAGCAGGGAGATGCAAGAACAGTAAACAGAGTGGGAGCTTTTACTTTAATGATGTTTTTCTAAGTTGGCTTCGCTCTTCGAATTTGGCAAATGTTTACAACTGATTTCTTCTCTTGCAACAGGACGGTGGCTGGGGCAGAGTTGGTGTTTCATGAGTTCCTTCGAGATCTCCCTTCAGGCCACGGGGACCTTTGTATTGTACTTTCCACAGCAAAGATACTTTCCTGTGACTCACTGGGCCCTTAAAGCTCAGGTTTGTCTTCTGACTCTTCAATGAAGACCCTTTGCTGGGATCCCCTCTTTACCCATCTCCTACTCACACAAAGCAGTCCTCTTGGACAAAATTCGGACCAACTCCAAGTTGACTAGATCACATTTCCCACAGCTGGAAGCACTACTCACATACCCTTGACTCAGTAATCTCTGAGAATGGAAACCAGTCTGGATGCAGGAACATGTCCTTAGTTGGCACCATCAGAGAAGCTAGCTAAGCCAGCCATCTTTCCCAGATTTTAGATTTTTCCAGGGAGAAGCCCATTTTATCGCCCCAGTGTCAGGGAACATATCAAGCTCTTCAAGTAAATTCACTGAAGATCCCGTTCATGAGGTTCACACTCCAAACTTACCTCCTTGGGTGGAGAGAAGGGCTTTACAGATCTGCTCTCTCCAAACGAATCTTCTCCTAGGTACTGCTCTCAACCATTTAGACCCTCAGTGTTGGAGGGGCTTAAGAATTGTGTCCTGCATAGAAAACAGACTTGTGGTTGCCAAGGGAGCAGGGAGTGGGGGAGGGATGGATTGGGAGTTTGGGATTAGCAGATGCAGACTATTATATATAGAATGGATAAACAATAAGGTCCTGCTGTATAACACAGGGAACTATATTCAATATCCTATAGTTATTATATTCAATAACCATAATGGAAAAGAATATGAAAAAGAATGTATATATATATATAAAACTATATATATAACTATATATATATAACTATATTCAACTATATATATGTAGTTGAATATATATTCAACTATATATATATAACTATATTCAATATCCTATGGTTGTTATATTCAATAACCATAATGGAAAAGAATATGAAAAACAATGTATATATATATATATATATATATATATATATATATATATATATATATATATATAACTGGATCACTTTGCTGTACAGCAGAAATTACAGAAATTACAGAAATTTACAACATTGTAAATCAACTATACTTCAATTAAAAAACAAAAAAAAGAATTGTGTCCTGGGTTTTCAGTTACCTCCTTTTCCCAAGTTCCTGAAGATGGCTCATCTCACTTTGGTTATCTACTATCTATTGTGTCTTGGCATCTCCATCATGACTTTTAATCTCATATCCTAATACAAATGATCTGTATGTGCAAGCTGAATTCATAGCCCGATTCCTAATTCAAATGTTTGTTTTGCACTTCCATTCAAATGTTTCCAAAAGGTTTTCTTCCTTCAGTAGTACCTTGAGACGAGTGGATTGAGAACAGTTATTTAGAGAACATGGAGAATGCATAGTGCTTTATATTTCAAAAATAATTTATATCACAACATCCTCAAATTTCTTTACCCAAAGGAGAGACTAAATACTGACAAGTTCCCTTTTCCTCTTCTACTCTATACAGCTACCCAGATATTCATAGTCTAGGAATCAGGCCACTTCACTGACATAGATGATCAGGAATCCAGGGCCCATCTTGGTAACCATAGGAGCAGGCAGCCAATGACATCAGAAGCCTACGTTGTGGCTTCTGTTTGCTTAGTGCTGCTATGTTGAAGGAAATCACAAGGTGAGGCAAGGAAAACATTATATAAAAAGCCTTTCATTCCTTTTGAGAGGTACTTGGGAATGATTTCTAAAAGAAGTATCTGAATCCCTGCAGCCATTTTTAAACCTTCGGCTTGCATTAATAAAATTTACAGTAGGAAAGAACTTGACAATTTGAAAATGATGTAAAGTAATAAGAATGCAGATTCAAATATATCTATTTTTTATCTTATATAAAATATATAAATACATTCTTTTTAAACCAATTGTTAGTTTTGGCTTTTAGTTTGACTATAAAGGCACCCAGCTGTAGGATGGTTATGCCATAAACCCAGACTTGTATAAAGTCATTTTAACATAAACAAAAGTTGGATGCAGCAATTATGCTGGCCTATGGTGTTTGATTTCTACCTGAACTCCACTTTTCCTAATGCTCCACTTTCCTTCCAGCTACACTCTAGGCTTCTCAGATTACCTCCTCATGCCTGTTCTATTCCATCATTATTGTCAGGTCCACTCATTCATTTTCAGGGAATCTCTAAAACTGTACTTGAAAATAACTTGCCACATGCCAGGTTTATTATTCAGAATGGTAATGCATGTAATATATTTGGCCTAGAGCCTCAAAAAAAAAATTAGTGATTTTATCCCACTGAGAATATTCACAAGCCCTATCCTGGTTAGAAGTAGCTAGCAGTTTGGTTGGTTGTTATATGGACAAGGGAGAAATGATTTTTCTAGCTGCATTGACAATTAAGACTATTAAAAAGAGGGGTTTTCAACAGAAGCTGAATGACCCAGTCCATATGAGCTCCTGAAACCCTGGCAGACCTGTCCCATTACTAAGGAATAGGGAGGCCTAATAACCCTCTCAAACAAAAATCCATGTCACATGAAATGTGCAAAAATGAGCAAAACGCTACAAAGAAATGTCATTTAGGAGTCGTTCAATACATTCATAGCTTGACTCAAACCATATCATTCCAGCCCCGCGGGTATGCCCAGTCTCAGGTCACTGTTGATGGCTACACAAGCTGTGTGTCATACAACCCAGGACTCCGGTGTTACTTTTGACATAGACCAGCTCAACAATGCAGTGGCCATGTCAACCCTCTCTGGGAGACATAACTTAGTTGGGGATGGAGGGCCTCTGACTTAGGACTGCTGATTCCCTGACCCATTATGTCACCCATAAGTGTCTTGGGTGCAGGAGCTCCCTCACAGGTAGGAGGAGGAAGGCCTAAACAAATGTCCCTAGTGCATCAGCAGGACTGGCTTAAGAGAAAGACATGTGCACAAAACGTCAAGACAGAAATCTTTAAAGCAACTCTTTTTAAAATAGCACTTCTGAATTCAAAAACAATTTGTCCCAAGACAAACATTTTAAAACTCATCTTTTGTGAGCTAATCGGTTGAGTGAATTGAAAAGGTGTATTTTGGAATTGTGCAAAACCAGTTCTTCTGCAATTTGCTTCTGCAAATGGGTTATCCCACTTGTAACAATATGTATCCTATATATGACAAAACTTTGTCACAAAGAGTAGCTGTGAGAATGCTTGCTCCTACCAGGGTGACTCCACCACAGCTGCACGGCCAATGAAGCTTGTGTAGTATTATTTAGCAGTAAAGCCCACCCCCTGGTGGACATGAGTAGAAATTTAAAATCAGTAAAACCTTTCAAATATATTTCATTCCTCTTTAACGTTTAAATCATAGAATTGAAAATGTATAGGGGATAGCTGCTTCACTGGTGGGCCATAAAAGCTGTAATATGGTAGAAAGATTTGTGTGTGTGTGTGTGTTTTAATATACATTTATTTATTTAATTTCTTTATTTTTGGCTGTGTTGAGTCTTCGTTGCTGCACGCGGGCTTTCTCTAGCTGCGGCGAGCGGGGGCTACTCCTCATTGCGGTGCAAGGGCTTCTCATCGCGGTGGCTTCTCTTGTTGCGGAGCACGAGCTCTAGGCGCGTGGGCTCAGTAGTGGTGGCACACAGGCTTAGTTGCTCCGCGGCATGTGGGATCTTCCCAGACCAGGGCTTGAACCTGTGTTCCCTGCGTTGGCAGGCGGATTCTTAACAACTGCGTCACCAGGGAAGCCCTGGTAGAAAGATTTACGTTAAAGTCAAGGCTTTTGAGGCCATCGTGAGGGTTGAGGTGTAAAGCCATTTTAGGGTTTGGAGTGGGGTAGGGTCTCTCAGTCTTGGCACTATTGACATTTTGGGCTTGACAGTGTTTTGTTGTGTAGGGCTGTACTGTGCATTGTAAGATGGTTAGCAGCATCCCTCACCTCCAACAGGCTGATGTTTGTAGCACTATACCACACATGCACACACATTGCCAAATATCCCTGGAGGCGCTATAAATAACTCCCAGTTGAGAACCGCTGGAGTAGAGGATGACATGATATGATATCATTTAATAAAATCACTCTCTGCTTCTCTGTTGAGAATAGCCAGCAGGCAACAGAGAGACCAGTTAAGATTGGAGATGGTGAAAAGTGGTCAAATCCTGGATATATTTTGAAGTTAAAGCTGACAGAAATTTTGGAAGGACAGATATGGAGTGAGAGGGAAAAAGAGTCAATGCTGCCATCAAAGATTTTGGCCTGAACAACTAGAATTGAGTTGCCGTTAACTGAGATGGGAAAACAGCGTGAGGAGCTGGCTCTGGAGTTGTTTGGACTTGAGGGTCTAGATCAGGAGCACACAATTGTGGATGTTAGGTTTGAGAGTCATTTTAGACACTCAAATGGAGATGATAGACTGTCTGGAAATTAGGAGAGAGGTTCAGACTGCTGCCATAAGCTTGGGAGTCATTAGCTTACAGATAATATTATAGATAATATTTAATGAGCTTAAGAATGAAAAAAAATGTACATATATTATATATTTATAAAAAAGTAGATATATAGACAGATACAATGACTGGGCCCTGAGCAACTCTAACCATTCGATGTAAGGGTATACGAAAGAACCAGCAAAAGCAGCAGCAAGAAAAGTTAAACAGGCAAGTGTAATGTTCTGGAAGTCATGTGTCTTTGTATGTTTTTTTTTTTTTTGGCTGCGTTGGATCTTCGTTGCTGCATGTGGGCTTTCTCTAGCTGTGGCGAGTTGCAGTGCGCGGGCTTCTCATTGTGGTGGCTTCTCTTGTTGCAGAGCACGGGCTCTAGGCGCACGGGCTTCAGTAGTTGAGGCTCATGGGCTCTAGAGCGCAGGCTCAGTAGTTGTGGTGCACGGACTTCGTTGCTTAGCAGCATGTGGGATCTTCTCGGAGCAGGGATCAAACCCATGTTCCTTGCATTGGCAGGCAGATTCTTAACCACTGCACCACCAGGGAATTCCTAGTTTTTTTTTTCTTTAAAATATGGTTTTATCTTAGTAACTCCCTTCTTAATGTTATCATTCATGAATATCTGTAATTTATCATACTTTCTGAAATAACTTAATTACCTGGCTGTTTCTTCTAGATTGTGGGCTTCTGAGAATGAAGATCTATCTTTGCATCTTTGTAGCAACTGGCACAGTGACTGGCACGTAGTACATAATAGATGCTTCTAGTTTAATAGGAAATTCACTCCTCCGAAATGAAATCACCTGTACAATAAGGTGACAGTCATTGAGATTCCCAATTAATTCGAAATCAGCAATAACTCAGACATAATTAAAATAACTAAGATATTTAGATTATGTGGCACCATCAAGGACTCAGCCACCAACATCTGCTGTACTGAATCCTACAATGAAAGGGACCCCATCCTTGCCTTGACTTCTACCAAAGTGTCTTAGCTTTTGTTTGTTTTACATATCGGTACTCCTGATAAGATTTTATTTGATAAAAGAAAAGTAGTTCCATGGTTAAAAACTATGAAGACATTAATCAACCCTAATAGTGTGTTGTCATCAGACTCATCAAAAGACATGCTTGAAAACTGAAAAGGCACCGTTAGCCTTCATGTTATCTTTAAAAATATTTAGTTGATTAAGTAAACAATTGCTTAGTCATATTGTATGTCTACAATGTGCCAGAGATTATGTAAAGTGCTTTGTATATTAATACTTTATCTTATTAACTGTCAATAACAACCCTATAAATTGTGACACAGATGAGGAAACTGAGACTCGGGGATATTAATAAATATACCCCCAAAACTTCCAGTTAATAAATGGCAGAGCCGGCTTTGAAACTAGATTTGACTCCAAAAATAGTGGTCTTAAATACTAGGCTCTACTGCCTTACGTGTATGGCTATGAAAGAAAGGCTATGAAATTACTACAAATGGTTTTTTATAATGTAGGAGTTGCTTTTGTTATGGAGGTGAGGGGAGAAGGGAAGGATGAAAACAGGAATAAAAATTACATTTATAATTTTTATAATTATAGCCCTTACTCACAGATAATGTTAGAAGAAAATGGACGAAACAGAAACACGAATGATCCCAAGTGGTAGAATTGTGGGTGGGTTTTTTTCCCTTATTTCTACTCTTTATTGGTATTATCCTTAATTTTTTCAAAGAAGGTATATTGTTTAAGGTGAGTCATAATTCAGCGGGGTTGGTGGTGGTATTTTTTATTATGAAAAAAAAACCTTAACTTACACTAAAGTTGAACTGAAGAGTATAATGAACTGCCATATACCAATTCTGGAACTCAATTCCGATAATTAACAACTACAGTCAATCCTGTTTTGTTTATATTCCCATCCACATCCCTCCCTATATTATTCTGAGTCAAACACCAAACATCATGTCATTTCACTGTATCTGAGTAGGTGTCTTAAACATAGCTGCAGTAAAGCCATTATCACACCTAAAAGTTTAATAGTAATTCCTTGTTATTATTAAATAACCAGTCAATATTCAAACTTCCAGTTGTCATAAATGCTAAAATATGTTTTTTTCAATTTTTAAGTTGTTTTGATTCAAGATCCAAATCAGATCCACATATTGTGATTGGTTGATATCTTCTAAGTACCTCTCACCTTGTATGTTTCCCTCCAACTCCCCTCCATCACTTTTTTCTCCTTGCAAATTATTGAAGAAACAATTGTGCCAACTGCATCCCTTCAGTGTCATTCAACATAATATGCTGTTCTCTTTCCTGTAAATTGGTAGATACTTGATCGGATTTAGGTATGATTCTTTTTGGCAAAACTACTCTATGTGTCATAGTGTGCTCCTCCCTCAGAAAGCACGTGATGCTAAGAGTGAGTCTCTTTGTTTACTTTTAGCAGCTGAACAATAGCATGGCCAATGCTTATTATCTCCATTAATTCATTGGAAGTTGCAAAGTGATGATACTGTAATTCCATCATTCCTTTTTCACTCATTAAATGGAACTTTTTTTTTTAAGAAAAAGTGTCCTTCATTTACTACTTGCCTATCCAGAGGTACAGTGTGTATGGGAACTGTAGGAAATATTGAATTCTTTTCTGCTTATTTACCAGTTTTCAAAATATTGTCAGCTTGCTAGTATCCTCCAATGGTGATCAATTAGTGCTTTGGTTTTTGTATCGTGTCTCTTATTTAGTATCATTTTGAACTCATGTATTTAAACATATTCAGCGTTTCCACCCACTACAGATATTATTTTCTATATTGATGTTCAAATTGTGCTATCTGCCAACTGGCTCGTGAGTCTTTTGAGTGTACTAAATCATCCTTTATAGCTTTCTTGCTATCTGACCTGACAAGATATGCAGGCTCATTTTATACTTTTCCTACTGAATATATCTATTTCTTCTTAAAGTAACTTGAGTTTACGCTGATAATTCTAATTAAAAACAGGGCTCTACAGATTTTCCTAAACTTATATCTCCTTTCTCTTCAGCTCACATAATTATTCACTTGCCTTATTCACAGTGTTTTATTCCACACAACAATCTCAGAATGCTGACACTGTCACCAATATGATTGTCAACAGTGTAAGATGATTTTGCAGTTCTTTTTTACTTTAGGACATATCCCACTAGGGAGGTACAAATTATCGCATTTTATAGCAATTAGCATAGTTATCTGTGTGGCTGTGGCACCAACTGTTTATATATTTAGGTACATTTGGTGTTTCTTTTTTTTTTTTTTTTTGATTATAACATTGTAAAGATATTTAAGTGACTCCAAAGTCAAACCAACAAAACATGGTATATTCCAAGAATTCTAGCTTCCAACATTGTCCCTTCCAACGTATTCCTCCCCCCACCCCCTTATTGGTAACCATTTTTTAAAAATTATGGTTAAACCTTCAATTTTTAAAAAAATATAATCATATACTTGTATGTGTGCGGGTATAGAGCCCTACCCTTCTTAAATAGTAACACGCTACAACACACTTTCCTCTAGTTTGCTTCTCTCAATTAACAATGTATCCTAGAGAAGTAGCTGAGTTAGTTTTACAGCTACATAGTATCCATTACATGGACATACCATAGTTTTTTAACCAATCCCTTGAAACTATTTTTTTAATTTTTTTTTCTAAGTGTGTATTCGGGATAGAATTTTAGAAATTGGATTGCTAGGTCAAAGCACAACTGCATATGTAATTTTGCTGGTTACTAAAATTTACCTCCACAGGGACTGTTTTGCAATGACAAATAGGAATATAGGAAAGTGTTTCCCCACAACTTTGTCAACAAAGTATGTTGTCAGATTTGGAATATTGCAAACCTACAGGTGAGAAATTGTAACTCCATATACTTTTGATTTTCATTTTTCTTATTATGGGTGAAGTTGAGCATCTTTTCACATGGTTAAGAACCATGTGCATTTTTCCTATGAACTGTCTACTCATTTCTCTTGCCTAGTTTGCTATAGGGTTGTTGGTCTCTTTCTTCTCTATTTAGGAAACAAGTCAATCATTTTACTCAAGATACAGTTTCCAACCCTCTAATCATATAACTTTTCAGACTACGCATTTCTTGAAAAGTGGTGACTAGCACTACATATTCCAAATGCAATCATATCACATTAAACATGAGAGAAAGAACACTGGGCTTGAATCATGTACCATCTCATCAATTAAAATAACAAATTCTGTGCCTTATATGTCAAGGCATAAGCTTGTTGCATCCAATTGACTTTTCTCACTATCCTCAACTTCTTAGCTATGTCTGATATGACTATACACATCCCTCCTTAAAACTTCATTTGTGTGGCAAACTGGCTAGGTACAAATCACTTAAACCAAGCTACCTTAAATTCTTTTTGGAAAATGTCAGGACATTAATAAAAGTCAATACTTAAGTCATTTGCCCTTTCTGGCTCCATTTCTTCGGCTATGAAATAAAGCAGTTGGTCTTCTTAAAGTGTCAAATTATCTGGTCTTACATCACTTCCTTTTCAAAAATCTACTGAGGACTACCCCAACTGCTTTTAAAACACATCTCCAAAAACTTTTCCAAGTTTATTCTTCCCCAAATGTCTTCCACTCACTGTCTCTGAAACCTCATTTTTTTTTTTTTCTTATTTGTACACTTCTTGGGCCAGAAGCATCAGCATTACCTGGGAGTTTTAAATGCAAATTTGGGGGCCCCATCCCAGAGCTATGGACTCAAGAAACTGGGGCTGAGGCCCAGCAACACATGCTTAACAAGCCCCACATCCTGACTCCTGACTGACGCACGCTCAAGTTTGAGAAAACAATGATATAGCCTAACCTTTCCCACAATTCTGCGAATGCCCTTGCTAAAAGCTATTAGCTTCTATTGCATTTTAACTAAGTTCCAGGTATTTTTTCATGTATATTGTCTCCCCAGCTAGGCTAGAAATTAAAGTCAGGTCTTCATCTCTTATCCTATCAAACAATCTAGCATGGTTCTAGTCACGTTCCAACGTTTGCAAAAACCTCAACTACATATAGCTTGATTCACCTATTGTTACTTTGAAATAGCACAATAAAAATTTATATAATTTCTTTCCAGGAAAATAACTATTTCATGAGAGCAGTCTTAAAAGATAGGAAAATTAAATTTGTTTGGCCTGAGTCAACTCCTTCAAATCTATCGTTTTAGAAAAATGTAGGTGAAACTTACTGTAGGCTCAATAATGTTCTCCCGAGATGTCCAAGTCCTAATCCCTGGAACATTATATAAATACTATGTTACCTTACATGACAAAAGGGAGTATACAGATGTAATTAAGGACCTGAGACAGGGAGACTATCCTGATCATCCAGGTGCGCCCGACAATGTCCTTATAAGGGGGAACAGAGAGAGACACTATGACCAAAGAGAGATCATATGACGACAGACGCAGAGACACTTGAAAATGCTGTACTTTCGGCTTTGAAGATGGAGGAGGGGGCAAAGAGCCACAGAATGCAAGGAATGCAGCTCCAGAAGCTAGAAAAGGCAAGAAAACACTTACTTCCCTAGAGCCTCCAAAAGGAACCAGACCTGCCAACACCCTGACTTTAGCCCTGTGAAACTGATTTTGGACTTCTGGCCTCCAGAACTGTAAGAGAATTGATCCGTGCTATTTTAAGCCACTAAATTTGTGGTAAGTTGTTAACAGCAGCAATAGGAAATCAATACAAAGCTTTTGACAAGTTTTTATTGTGAAATATTGGATTTAGAAAAAAAGTACAAAATGTCAACAGTCAAATGTGTACAGGTACAGTATTTCAATAGTCTATACATGTGAACAGCTTAACAGGTTCACTGCAGAATGCATATTTAGACCAGTACAATCTAAAAAGGACTGCAATATTCACAGGCTATTAATACATAAATAACTGGAGCCAAAATGACCCTCACTGGTAAATGCTAATCGATAGCTGAAAACAGGCTAGAAAGCACAATACGGCACACCATAGTATCTCCTTACAGGTCCACATTGAGAGGATATCAGGTCATTATGTCAATACACTACAGATTCAGGACTGGGACTCAATTACTAGTTTATACAACTGCAAAATAATAGGTTATAAAACCAGGTCATAGAATACAGAGAGGGCATTTAATTAGGACTAAATACTGTGAAGCCTCTAAAAGGTTTTAGCCTTGGAATTTACAAAGCTTAAGTATTTAGACTCATTTCAATTTTTAATCTCTTACCTAAAAAACGGGGAAGGGGCATCTTTCTTTTGTAGCAGCTCCAACAAGGTATAGAACTATTACACAGTTTAAAACCATAATGACCACTGTGGATTGACAAATGGCTATGAAACCAGAATACAAACATTATAAATTTTAAAGAAAGGTAATGACGGTATTATGACTTTAGCAAATCCTGAAAACGTTAAAATCTGTGTTAAGGAGGCATTACCTATCATTGTTGAGAATACTAAGTTTAGGAAGATTACTGCATGAAGATTTCATACAAATAAACTGGTTTAATTCTTTCAAGTCTGACTGATTCAATATTTTACTATCACTTGAAAATTACCCTAGGTATATGTTTTCAAATTGGACAAAGAATTATTTGAAATCTGTTTATAATGAATCACTATAGGAATAATCTACTGAAACATGAATCATGTTAAAAACAATTATTACAATCATCCTGTGTTCTGCGGAAAGAGGATCTTTGATAGGACATTCATAATCAATGCTTCAAGACTGATAAATTTAATAACAGTTTACTTGAAACAAATTTACTTTGCCCATAAATTCCTAAGAGAAGGAGCCTTCTACTCTATACAGTTTATCTAGCAATGCTTGATGCTTTAAAATTGAACTGAAACTCTGAACAGGCATTTACTAAGTAGGAGATCAATTCTATTACAGGCTGAAAACCACTGGATTAGAACACAATTAGTCAATAACTTCTCCTACCCTATCCCACCCTACCTTAACCTTTTATAGACAATTTTAAAGACTCTGATATAATTTTCTTATAAATAGTGCCTGAATCTTGCAGTAGATTCTAATTTATTTAAAGATAATCACAGATTGATTTAAAAGATATTTTTTTCCAGATTTGCTTTAACTTACAAATTAAGTATGGTGTACATAAATATTAACTTAGATAACCACATATTATAGGGAAAGCAGATATATGGACCACTGCAGAAAAATTATTAATTTTTTAAAATTTTAATAAAAGAAAAATAAAACATGTAACACAAAATATGAACATGAAGTCATATGACATAAAAAATAAAATTATTCTATCAGAAGTGATTTAAAATTAAATCTTTTGGGAAATATTTTGACATAATTCAATGAATTCAATGACCAACAGCTTCCCATATCACACAGAAACAAAGCACAAAATTATCTAAAGTCTAGATGCATTATCAGTTCTTAATGCAACCTCAAACATTTTACTAGCAACGTTGATTTCCTTTTGAAATAAGCTTCTGTACATATGCATTTATATACAAACATTTATTAAACATGATTTTAAAACAAACTGTATGTACAAAAGATCAGCATTCCTATAAATAAAAACATTAGGTGGCAAAAAGGCACTTGTAAGTAAAAATCTACAGTAGTTTTTACAAAACAAACACATTTACCTTGGATACTGTACAATAAACATTAATTCCTATACCAATAATGAAAATACTAGTTTACTAACTAATGGTAACGATGTAACTTTAAAAAACATATTTACATATACTCTGAAGTCCATTTAATAAAAGCACCATGATTCTCTCCTAAAGTCATGTTCATGAAAAGTAAAAACACAATTACCAAAAAACCAGTGTTCACAATTTTTCTTGTTTAAAAGTTTTTGTATTTCTAAATTGAAAACTGTTTATATGAAATTAGCATAGTGTAAGACAAAAAACAAAACAAAAAGCCCTGCTGCTCTGACTTCTGAAAACCATACCTACTCTATTATTGCATGTTGTATTTTATAAAGAGCACTACTCATGCACTCCCTTACAACTGTTTAATACTATTGCTGGCAAAAAAGTTCCTGGATATCAAATAATTAAAAAGTTGCTTCAAACCAGTTGAAGTTTTATTTGAATGTTATACAACTTAAAAAATGCTGTATATCAGTTACAAAAGTGAATAGGAAACATGCCAATTTATTTGGTGTGCAAAAATATTTTTCCACTACACAGAATTTAAGGGCTTCACAGAATTTTTTTCCAATTTTACATTTTCAGCAGAAACACTAATGAATAACCAACCACTTCTCAAGGGGATGTTAATATGCTTCCACTTTTGTCAAACTTTTTACCCTTTGACAATGCTGCAACCTGTTTGAGTAGTTCTCTGTTTTTGGCCTGTGGAAGACAAAAACATTTATGATTAAAAATGTTTCAAACATTAAGTTATGCTGAAGAATACTATTTCAAATATTTTACTGAAACACTAACAGAATAAATGAAAGAGTTGATATATTTAGGTTCATCTCTTTAATGTTGGATATGTAGAAGGAAAATGCTAGATTCGTTTATCAGCCCCCTTTGTAATGGCAATATTAAAGTAATTGTTGTCCAAAGATATAATTGGTTACACAAAAGGCAACTTAAAGTGAATCCCTTTAAAAGAGGGTCAAAATTTTAAATAGGGGAAAAATATTTTTGTTTTATCTGAAAAACATGAAACAAAAACTATGAATATAAGTACTGTTATATGATTAATAAGATCAAATAAGTGATAATTTGAGAGGGCTATTTTCAGACAAACTCTACAAAGTCTTTCATTTTGATGTTTACCTATTTATAGAGCAAGCATAAGAGGTCCTTTTTGCAAAAATATTCAGACTTTATCACTTTCCGAAAGGGACTACTCTCTTAATGATATTCAAAAGAAAACTTTTTGAAGCACCCATCACAACTACCCTTTCTGGTCTTTTTGTTGTTGTTGTTGTTCCTTTAATTGGCATACAGTTATTTGGTATTGGCTTTGATATAATTTGAGCAGTTACACATCATCACTATTTTCATTTTCACGGAAGGCTGAAATTTCTTTTCAAAGATTCAAGATTTCATTTTGCCATCAATCTGAACTGAATTTGCAAGTCATTCAAATGTTCCATCCACCACTGACAACACACTGTCCTCAAGCCAATGTGCTATGACAGTCACTAGTGCTTAGGTACAAATGGGGGCCTTCAGTGAATATTTTCAAATTTTGACTACATCCATCTCCCTGTGTAATCTCTTAACTGTGGCAATGTAGATAATAAAGGACCCTCCATATATACAAATATGTTAATGCACAAATGCTTTTGGAGTTTTTGAGCCAAAACAGGGAGAATGTTGACAACAGTCTGGAATCTGAGAACTGACAAAATTTCAGAAGATATCCTCTGGTTTACGTTTGAAAACCATTTTCCTGCACAGGTCTCAAGATTTTTTATTATCTACACTTTTTTAACCTCAGTGCTTTATCTTCTACTCTAATTTTAGCCTTTGTATGGCACTCTGCCTTTTCACTATACCATCTTAAAGCAGTTTCATAGAATATAAACCTTTCCCAGGCTTTGTACGTCCCAACCCTCCGCAACCCTTCACCAATCAAATTCTCCCTAATTAATACCCATGACCTCCAAAATACAAATATCCTAGCTATCTTACATTTGCAAGTCAAATCATTTTTTAATGTTCGACTGTATGATTAATAGCATTTCTCTAATCCACGATTATTAAATAATTAAGGTGGTAATTAAGGGCTTCAATTTCAAATTCAATTTCAAATTTGGAAAATCATCAAGAATTTAAAAGGATTTTTATTTTCCCTTTAAAAAGAAATAGTTTGAGAAACTCAGACGACAAATCAGTGAGAATGCCTGGCAGTTAGTGGAAGTCAAGTGCACGCAACCATTATCAATTGGTGTATTACTCAGCTGACCAGTCCTAGTAAACATGGTAGTTATAAGTTGTTTTCTTTTCATTGTTTGCTACATATTATTCAATATATAACTATAATAGACTCACTGGTTAAAAAAAGGAATCTTAAGAAACAGAAATTTTAAAATACAAATTAATGAAGGGCATAAAAAAAGGAAAATGTCTGCAAACTTGCCTCAAAGAGATCTCTGTCAGATTTGTTATACAAAAGTGTTTACACTGACATAGCAAATCATTAAAGAGTTAATTTTCAAACTATCTTTTCTCATTCATCAAGAAAAAAACAAAAAAATCAATGAGTTTATAATTTTCATATTCTAAGTATGAAATACAAGAACTCAAACCTTAGGTATTGAAAGAAGTTTTTCCTTTTAATTCTTTAGCAGCTAATTTTCAATCTGCATGTATATATTCAGTCTCCTAATCACGTCACTAGTAAATTTATTTGCTGATAAATTATGTAAGAAAAAAGCCTTTAAGAAAAATAAACAGTAAGTCAGTTGTTAAATGGGGACAAGTCCAAATCTGTCTTATTCTTATTTTGGTATATTTAAAATATATTTTATAGAAATATTTAACATATATGCATTAAAATTTTTTATCCTAATATTACTTCTTTATTATGCACCATGCAAAAATCAATTATTTAAGAACTCTTAAGCAAGCTAAGTTAAAAATGTTTAGAAATGCTGGCCTCAAGAAAAGAATATGTCGATTACGAATCACACAGATCCTGCTTTGAATCCGGGCTCTGCCACTTATCTGCTATGTAACTTGGGAGTCTACTTTCTCATATGTAAAACAGAAACTTCACCATCTACCTCAACAGGAGTTGAAAGAACTAATCAAATATACAAAACACTTAGCCTAACACAGTGGCTGGTATATGGTAGGCACTCAAATGTTAATTCCCTTTCCCCTTTTATCAACTTACCTCCTAAATGAAGGTATACTTTTTATTTGGCTTTCTTGATACTTTAGACAATTTGGTTTTTGTTTGGTTGGTTGGGATTTGTTGTGGGGTTTTTGTCTTTTTGTTTTCGGTATTTTGGACAATTTTTTTCTTGTGATGCTCAGTGCTTATTTTTCAAGTTTGGTAGTTTCAAATGTTTTGAGAGTTATTAGAACAAGATAAATTTTCTGCTTCAGCATTCAGTTTCTTATGACAAAAAGAAAAACAGTTCACTATGTTCACTCACTTAGGTGGAGAACCTTACTAGTACATGGTTGCTAAAGGGAGTGGGGTTAAAAGAGGATACGTAACTGTGACAGAATGTCACCAGTAATAATACACATGATAAAGGGAAGTGGCCTCAC
Organism: Stenella coeruleoalba; assembly: GCF_951394435.1. NCBI lineage: Eukaryota > Metazoa > Chordata > Mammalia > Artiodactyla > Delphinidae > Stenella > Stenella coeruleoalba. The sequence continues at coordinate 71,150,840 of NC_137154.1, forward strand.
AATAAGGATGAAGTAGAAAACCTGAGTAAGCTGAGGTGGGAGTCAGTGCAGAACAGGAGAAAAGTATAGTTAAATCTGAGTCAGAAGATATCGGTTTCTATGTCACTTCTGACTCTGTGACCACAGCTTCATCTGGATACCACATAACTTAAAGTTACTGTAGGGAGAAAATAAGAGAGCCTATGTAAAATTATGTTGAAAATGTATACTTCTATATAATTATTAGTTATTATTAAATTATATGAAACTTCAGCTACCAACCAGGAAGAGGTAGCCTTAAGATACCAATCAGGCTAAGATGTCAAAGAGAGGTTCCCTTGTGATTACAACTACAAAAGGAAACAACAAATTGCTCTTTTGAACAGTGAGAAGTACTAAGTTTTATCATAGTTAAGTACTGCTCACAGGTTTTCTGTCATGTCATTCTGGATTTATTCATGTCTTGGCTAAATCACATTAAACCAGAGATCACCATGCAGAAGATTTTGTTTCCAGTAATCATTCAGCACTAATAACTGAATGAGTAAAATAACATAAAACTACTGCTTGCTGGTGGATGAGAAACAATAATGTACAAGAAGCCTAATATATAAAATGGGCAATCTCTCAGAACAGAGGGCAGATGGGCATTTCCATAAATCGTCACTCATTCAACAAACCATTTGAATTCCTACTATGTGTCAGGTTCTACGAAAGTTTCTCTTCAGAATTCTCTGTAATAGTAAGATCAGCATTACGACTAGGCAATCTCTACCTTGAATTTCAACAGGTTCCTAAATCCACTTTACAGTCTTACTCAATTTAAGCTATTTTCAAAGTATGAAGAACACAAAACCAAAAGACAGGAAATAGCAAATATCCCTTGATATTACAGTTAAAAAAACAAAAAAAACAACAAAAACAAAAGCAGGACAATATTAATTCCTTCCTTCCCAAGCTACACTCTCCCATCAAGAGCCTAAAGTCTGTGTGCTGCCATCTTCTATGCTTTTAAGACTTAATTCTACAAATGTCAGAATGTATAAATCGATAAAACATATGATTAACTTAGTGTAGTCTGATTTCTAAATTTATGAAACCTAGGTGAAAAAAGGCGTAAATAAGGGAATAACCTAAATCTCTGTTTGATGCTCTCCATCTCTGCATTCCAGACCTCAGAAACCACCCTCGTCACTGTGGTGACTCTCAGCATCACCATTCAGTTGTTTTGTATATGGACACCTTACTGAGTATCCTCTGCAGTACTCCGAGGAGGTTGGCCTACATCCTTAGAGGCTCCCTGCTGTGGATACAGCAGAACCCTATTTGGCACTTTAAAAATCACAGTACGGAGGTTAAAGTGCACTCTTTGGCCTTGCATCTCTGCATGCAGCATGAATTTCCTCCACTCGAGGTCCCATAAATTGGTTTTGTAGCCCCACCTCTCCTCCCGTTATCTGGGAGGAAACAGGAAGAATAACTACATAATGTACTGAAGACCTTACTTTCACCTTATTTCATGAATCTGATTTTTAATTTTTTGCTTTTCACCTGAGGATCAACTGAACATACTTCAGTGATATCCTCCTCTGAGAACCCCATTTGAACTTTAGGCAAAAGGTTTCAGAATTAATCTACTGAATCCCCTTATCAAGTGATTTCAGGCAATAACTTCTAATGGGAGCAGGATTACAAGGTATTTTAAGTCAAAATCAAAGCTGAAAATGCTCTAGATATGCATAAAGTAGGGATACCAATACCAGCCTAAGAGAAAGAATACTATTAACCAAGTTTACCCCTCCTTGCCTAACAGTTTACAAAAATAATCTCATTTACCTGGAGTTGTTCCACAGTTTCTTTGTGAGCTTTTTCCATACTGTTCATCTTTGTTCTCAAGTTTGACTCTTGGTACTGAAAGTCTGCCTTAAGTTCAGTTAACTGAAAGATTAAAGAAAAAAAAATACATATATATATATATATATATATATATATATATATATACATGTATATATATATATATATATATACGCATATGCACAAACATCGTTAAATATTTTTCACAATAAACTCACAATTCATTATAAAAGTGGAGAAGGTTAACAGCAGTTTACTGAGTTTTGTAACTTATCTCGAATTTGTTTTGAGAAATGATGAATTCTATCTAATTTACTACTTTAACATTAATACAATTTTAATGTTAAGACAATATTGAAACATCAGTATAACTTTTGAGAAGTTGTCTTTTTTTTTTCTTTTTAAAGGTGGTTTCACTGGACACAGTTTGGCAACTGGTATGCCAACAGAAAAGCTTAATGGTTAATACCTTGGAAAATGCTTCAGTTAAAACATACTTCACATTATATATAAACAAAGTAAACAGTAAAACTGGTTTCAGGTTACAACAGTCTTTCAATGAAAAAAGAAAAAAGTTTCACACTGGGCAAGTACATAAAGGAACAGTCTTATCAACCAAAAGCTATGTTGCTTTTATTTTAAAATTTATGTGCAGAATTCCATATCCAATACCACTTAAGATTTGAGGTAAAAATGGAGAACAAAGAACAGAAATACAACTAACACAGAATAAGAAAGGAAAGGGGGTTACTTTAAAATTTGGGCTAAATTAGGCAACGTAAGAAAAAAGATGGTGATTTGAGGAAGGAAAGACAGCTATATGACAATTTTTTTCATAAATATAAATGACATACATAAAGATACAAAATCTCATGACTTCATACTAAAAAATAAGTTGGTATTATATAATTTCAACATAAGAACCAGGCAGAAGAAAGCTTCTGGTTATTTTTAATTGGTTTTCATTATGTAAGCTTTAAAGGTTTGCACGTTCTTTTCTGTAATTACTCGGTAGCCAGTAAACAAAGAAGTACACCAAAAAGAGAGAAAGGAAGTCACAGTGCCCTATATTCTGATTTTCTGAATAAAAGCTCTCGCTTTTTGTCCAGTTCAAAGAATAACTGAATCCTGCTTTCTACATTACAAAGGAATTCCTTTTCTGAAATGTCAGTTCACATCAGATAAGCTATGATATTTTCATCACTACACTGTGAGTTGCCTCCAGATTATGAATTTCTGGAAGATAAGAATCATGTCTTATTTCACCTTTTTATCCTCATGATCTAGTACATCGCTGGCTCTAGAAGTCACTGAATAAAGTGAAATAAATTCTAGAAAATAACGTGGTTGTCTTACATTTACATTATTTTAAAAAGCTGTAAGTATGTAGCTATTTTAGGCTTACAATTATTTTCCTCATAGTACTGCTAATTTCCATCCCCATTAGTGTTTAAGAAAAAAGGAACACTAACAAAACCAGAAAACTTTTCACTAACTGCACTAACATAGAATAGTGATACTTGAAGGAAATAAAACATCTAAAAAAGCCAAAATTCCACAATTCATTACTACGTAGTTTTGGAATCATTGCTATTTTATAGTAAACTTCCCATTTTATTCAACTTTTATCTAGGTTAGTACAGATAGACCTGTCTTTGTATAACAGAAATGTTTCTAATATTTTGTGTGTAAAACAAATTTCCATTAAAGCTAATTTAAAATATTCTATTGTTAAGCAAAAAGAACCATAAAAAATAAAATACTCCTAACTATCCTATTGTTGTCTATGTCAATCCTAAATTTCATTTATCGAATTTGCTTAAGGTAAGGTACAAATGTATTAAAATAAATTTAAATCCATTAATCATCAAGGTGTGGGAAAATGTAACACAAAAGTTACATTTTTACATGAAAGCCAGAAGTAAAAGCCAACTCAGACTCAAGCACTACTATGGAATCTCAGAGATAGCTACATACTACATATTCATAATCACAACTTGTTGATAATTTTAAAAGAACGTTTTTAATGTTTTCCTATTGCAATGATATGTTTGAAATAGGTCAAGCCAGACAGTCTAGGATCATAAAGCAAGTACAGAAGTAGGTTCTACCCTCAAAGAAGACCAAACCCCAGTAATAGCAGCTATGAGCACTTATACATGCCAGAAGCTGTAAGTAAACACTTTACATTCTCATTTAATCACAACCATCTTCCCATGAGATGGTGTTAATATTCTCATTTTTAAAATGAGAAAACTGAGGCCCAAACAGGTAAAATTCTGCTCAAGCGCACACAGAAAGTATTAGAACTTTTCACTAAACAGACAACATATTCGATATTCCTCTTTATCTAACTGATAAAGTCCCAATAAGTACACTTACTTCCTATCTTAGATACCTATTGTTAATCATTACCACATAGGAAATTCCCACAGCATTAATTTTCTCCACTTATTTGATCTTGATTGAAATAAATATATAATTGGTATATTAGACTATATTCAATTACTTTCTTATACCAAAAGAATTGACATAATATTCCATTTACATCTCTTTTTCAAATTAAGACATTAGATCTAATTTTAGATTACAGGCTTACTGAAAACTAATGTTCAGAAATTATTAGAATTCTAATCAGCTCTCAATTGATTCTTAGAACTAAAATTCTGAAGTACCACTTTTACATATCATAATTAGATGGCCTACGTTCCACTTTGGGCTTCTGTGTCTTATAAGAATCATGTACCACAAACATGATCAAGTTATTGAAGAAAGTCTAACAAAATTTGCAATTATCAAGCAAGAGTCAAGATGTAAACCTTACCAGGCTTCAGTGAACCATGTACTTACCTTTTTATCTTTTTCTAAAATGGTCTGGTCTCTCTGTTGTAAGAGACGTTTAAGTGACATCACTTCTTCTTTCAGTTGACTTATAAGGACAAAATTGTCTGTTCCCCCACTATCTGCTGACTGATTTATAGAGCTACTAAAAAGAAAAGAGTAAAACACAGTTAAATGAAGTAGAAGGAAAATTAGCAGGTGTTCAAATTGCATAAATTAGACAATTCCACAAACATCCTTAAGGCTAATGCAAAAAAATATGTACCTGACAGAAATGGATGCAACTGGCAAATTACCTTACTAATGGCACACATTACATACACCTGCAGAAATATAATTCAGTATTAGCTTTTAGGGGGTCAATACTTCTAGTGTAAAGCAATAGGCAGCCAATTTGTACAGTAACATCAGCAAACTTTTGGCTAATGAACTAAAACAAAGTCACTCTCAAAATACTTTAAATCTAAAAACATTTTCCAAGCAGGTCAATTTCAAATATCACAATTCGTTTTGTGTTTCACTGAAGAATAATTAAGATAATGTTCTCTATTCAGATTTTTTTTCAAAACCCAAATTTATGCCCAAACAGAACATCATTCAGTGCCACTTTCTTATTGCTAAAATTAAGTTAAAAATTTTAACTGATTATGTTTACTCTTCTAGGTGACTCAAAGAAGTCAACGTAGAAGATACATGTTCTATTCTTTTACCTAGTAATAACTGGCAATCAGCCATAACTGTTCAACTAAGTTGAATTTTCACAGCACTAAAGGAATTCATTTTTACCTATCTCCATTAGATGGCTTAGATTCCAATTTGGGCTTTTTCTTTGGAGTTTCATTCTGAATTGCTGCAGAGGATTTATGGCTGAAACCAAACATTAATAAAAATAATTAGAGTAAAAAGGGCATAGGCATCAAATGAAAAGTTATTCTTCTTCCCCTAAAGTTTTACTGAACATCAGTTTTTTTAAAGCCTAAGTAACAAAGTTAAAGGAATATCACATCTTAAAAAATACATGTCAAAATACTTCATAAAATACGTTAACATATTTACCTCTGTTTCCACAGTCCCTGCTCTTGTTCTGGACTCAGATTGCTGATTCTGAAAAATACACAGATGATATCTAATAACATTTATTTAACCCATCAACATTTTAACAGCATTCTTCCCAATGGAATCAAATGATATATGTTTATATTCTTTTGTTCTGAGAAAGGCATATTCAACTAAGTTTTCAGCCTAAGCTAATATATATTGAATAAATCACATTCCAATAAGATAAATTCTAATCAAATGACTACTAGCCATCTTAAGTTGTTTAAGAAAGGTAAGATGATAGGGACTGGATTTTCTTTTTAATCAGGACTTTCAATAATTCAATTTAATATCATATTAAGGGTTAGGGTATATGAGCATGAAAACCACCACAACAGGGTTCTATAATGACAAAGTCTGAAAATCATCATTCTTAGGCTACCCTTACTATTTCAGACAGATGTTTTATCTTAAAGTTAAGGCCTTCCTAATAAGCCTACGTAGAGATTCCTTTGGAATAACTCAAGTTGCTCACAATAGTGTGTCAAGTTGAACCAGGAAATATCTGAGTTTTTCTTTCTTTCCTAGTTTTCCTAAGAATCTTTTCCAAAGTCTCATCTTTCATTAGGCTGTACTCTGGAGCAGTCATGCTGAAAATACTGGGAAATCTCATAGTAACTACTGATTTTACTTTTACTTATAATTACTACTACAGTACTACTTCTTTTCCACTATGCCGCAATACTAGCAACCACTTTATAACTCACTATGAATTGTCCATACTTTTTTCCTGTACTTTCACATTGGCCAATCCTTCATTAACCTCTAGCTTATTCATTCAACAGGTGCAGAGCATCTCCTATGTACTGCACACCACGTAAACTGCTGACCCTTGAACAACATGGGGGTTTGGGGGTGCTGATCCTCTGTGCAGTTGAAAATCTGCACTTAACTTTACAGTCAGCCCTCCATATAGGAGGTTCTGCATCCACAGACTCAATCAACCACAGATCATGTAGAACTGTAGTAAATATTTAGTAAAAAAAAATTAAAAATCTGAGTATATAAGTGGATCTATGCAGTTCTAACATGTTGTTGTTCAAGGGTCCACTGTATATACAATATAAGAGATGTTAAAAAGACCTGGGCTGTGTGACCTTTTGCAAGTTCTTAAAATCCCTGAGTCTCAGTTACCTCATCTGTCAAATGGATATAAAACATACCTTATAGGGAAAATGAGGATTAAATGAGTTACCTATGTAAAGACACTTAGTACAGTGCTAGCATACACAAAATAAAAATATGTACATATGTTTGTGTGTGTATATAAAATTTAGTATTCTTTTAGCTGTAGAAGTTTTTTAACCATGTTCTTAAGAATCAGCTATAAATAACAAGCTGGGGAAACAGCAGCTGTAATTCTCTCAACCTGAGTTATTCTCTACTTGTGGCAATGAACGGCAACCTTACTGAGGAATTCAGTCGCCATTTTGTTTCTTTTACAAATTTCATTAAAAGCATTAGCAAGGTATATAATCACACATGAATTAACAGAACTATCCAGACCTCAAAATGAGAAAAATCACATTAATAATGACTTAACAGAAACAGAATCTTAGCTTTCTGAGGTGGGCTATTTCTTGCATCCATGTTAATCTGAGTTTCTTCCTTCCCCCATCACTATATATCACAATATGTAAGCTTTTCATAATCATCCTTATCCAATGAACTTAAGATAGGGCTCCACAAACTGGTTGCCTACTCATCAAATATAAAATAGTATTTGCATATCTTAAATAATCAAAAGGAAAATAAAAAGTCAATCCATTCTCTTTCCCTTTACTTCTGAAACCTTAATTTCAAAAGATTAAGTTCCTGTCACAAAATTTGATCTTTATAAACATAATCTGAGTGTGTCCTTTCACATCATGCTAAAACAAATTTATCTGTAAAAGGCAAGGGAAAGGGACATTTCAGCTGAGTCTTAGGTCTGACAGTTATCATCATGGTAGTTATTTCCTCATATTTTTTCCTAAAGCAAGAAGCAAAATCAAGGAAGGTTTACATTCCTTTGTTCCTTGGGATACACTGATACAGAGACCACAAGATTTCTTCAAAGTAGCCAGATTAGAAGTCATTACGCAGTCTACCACTGTTACATCCAGAAAGCACTACAACACAGTGAGACAAATGGAAAAATTGCTAGAGAAGCAAACAATCTCAGTGCCTCAATAAACCCCCATAATCTAATATGTGCTTGCCTATAATTCAGAATCAAAAGTTGTTAATTAGACAGAACTACATTACATTCCACAAATATCTTCATGTGTTCCTAACTAGGGCAGGCATCAGTTTTCTGTAAATGAAACTGTTTTAACTGTCTAGAACTTTAAAAAGGCTCAGAGAAATTTGTGAAAAAAAAAAAAAATTCTCCTGAAAATCAGTGGGTATCATGTCCCCTTCTTCTCCATTTTAATTTTTGTGTTTATTTTGCATTTTAATATTCTTGATTTGTCCATGAAGACTAAAACTACACCTTAAAAAAACTTTACACACATCAAAGGTTAAGATACTACTACTATGTAACTTTTCTCCCTAAGGCAATTTAAAAATCAAGTAGTTGTTAATATTTGAAGAGTTCCTGTCTGTTTTTTAAAAAAAGCAAAGTACCATGTCAAAAAGATTACTTCTCACACTTTGTGAACCTTCAAGGTTTAGAATGCTTCCATCACGGTCACAAATGACAGTGTTGCAATCTGTTCTCCAAAAATACATTTCCTAGTCACTGGTTTAAATTTGTTTTAACTAAAAAAAGTTAATAGTAACTGAGGTAAATAAAATTTTTACAAGTAAAATCCTAACAATTCTTTGAACAAAAAAAGAATATTGAGGCTTTTGATAACATGAATCAATGAAGCATCAATTAACTCTGATGTACTTATATTCTGACTTCATTATATGATCATAACTTTATACTGTAAATCTCTAAAAGTCCTATCTTTATATTTATGGTAAACAACTACACTCATTATGTGTAATTCTGTACACTGAATAAAGTGGGGAACAGCCCCAGAAGCTGTCATGGTAACACACAAGAAGCTTACCATGTACAATGGAAACTAGACAAGCACATAGCTAGCATTTACAAAAAGTTAAACACTAAAATCTGGCACTAAAATGCCAGTGAGGACTTTGGAAAACACAATTTCAAAGTACTTACTTGTGATGGCTACTGCTGTGACGATGGTGATGGTGATGATGGTGGTGATGATGTTTTGAATGATGCTGGTCTTTCTCAGTAAGAGATGAAGAAGATGAATTTGAATGTGACGATCCCAGGCTCTTCCTTTGTTCTTTTGTCTTCTGCAAAACTCTCTTGTACGATAAAGTACAGAGCCAGCATAATAACTTCCCATCAACCTTTTAAAAGACAATGCTTATGTTAGATTAAATATACGTGTAACTGGCTATAAGTGAAACCAGGTTAAGATAAACTGCTCAACTGCTGGTGTGTATGTGCACTCTCTCTCTCTCTCTCTCTCTCACACACACACACACACAGACTGTTGCAAAATGGAAGTAAAAGTAGACTTTTCCGAAACTTGGGGAAATGCTTATTTAGAGGATCATAAAATTAGAAAGGATGATATATGGACTTCCATTAGTTTTGAGGCATTTTTAAATTTGGAGAGGAAAACTTATTTTCTTATTACTAGAAAATAAGCATAACTTGATGATATACTTCAAAGAAACCTTATCTAAGCACTATCATAAATTCTTAAATTACTGTGTAACTACTAAAATGACAAAGTATTTCCCATGAAAGCAAAACTGTTAAAGAAAAAATGAGATTGAATGACATATAGAATCGACTCTCATTTGCAGATTTTGTATTGGCAAATTCACCACATATTAGCTAAAATTTATGTCACCCCTAAATCAATTTGTAGCACTTTTGTGATCATACACCCACATAAACAGAAGAGCAAAAAAATGTGTGTAGCTAGACCGCAAATGTTCCCAGATGAGGTTAACACGGTGATGCTTTGCTGTCTTTCTTCAGCTCTCATACTGTAAACAAGTATCCTTTTCAGTCTACCTACTATCACGTTTTTCACATTTGTGCTTTTTATTAGTGATTTCACTGTTAAAATGGTCCCCAAAGGTAGTGCTAAAGTGATGTACAGTGTTCCTAAGCATAAGGCGACTATGATGTACTTTATGTGGAAAATACCTGTTAGATAAGATTCATTCAGGCATAGTTATAGTGCTGTTTGCTATGAGTTCAATTTAATCAATCAACAATATATATTAAGGTGTCTTTAAACAGAAACATACACAAAACAAAACAAGATTAGGTACCGATCCACTGATTACCACGTTGTGACCAGAGGCAGGGACCTATCCTGTATTGTCCGTAGGAGCAACAGTTCTATTCACTAACTCAGTGTTTGCAGCAACTTTATAGAACATAACTCTCACAGACAATGGGAGGCCAGTGTCTGCGTGTCAACGGGGAGGAAAAGAGACTTCTTTCCAAAATTAAGACTAAAATTAAGTTCCTATCCTCTATTTGTTCAAATGAGAAGTGCTGGAGGAACATGTCTTACAACTAGGGTACATATATTGCTGTGGAGAAACACGGCAGAGCCCCTCAAAGAGACAGTCATCCTCCAAATCAACTGAAACTGACAGTCATCAGGAGGCCTGTGTGAATGCTCAGCAGAGAAATGTCACACACATATAGATACCTTTTAAGTCACTGTAGGTAGAGAAAAACAAACAATGGTATAAAATATGAGCCCCAAGTCAAAAGGTACATGACTAACTTTGAATCATATGTGTTAAAGTGCCATCAGGTATATTTTCACACCAGCAACTTCAAGTAACCAGCAAAAAGGTAAGTAGCTGAGAAGATTTAAAAGCAGTTAGTAATTCTCCCACACCAAATACTGGATAACCAAATAGTACAGAATAGCTATCACAGAATGTTTTTTAAAGTATAGTAATCTCAACTGATCAACATGAATCTACATATCATGCCAACAAGGAGAAAATGCACTGTTCCTGCACTTTCTTCTAACCACCTGCTTTCAGGGACCCAAAGAATACATCAAGCTTCAGTAATACATTAAGTATAATAACTTCCAACTTGTTTGTGTTTTATTTAATTTCCAGATGTCATAAAATAAATAAAACATACCTTTCTTCTTCCTTCCTCCTTCCGATCAAAAGCACATTGCTGTTTGCACTGTTCACAAGTCTGAGGTGGTCCATATTTTTTTTCTGAATTTGTGCAACGCTGACACTTGGTACCAATAAATGCTGCAATTATGTTACAGTATTGACAAGGCTTAGGCTGAAAAACAGATATATATTTTCTTTGAGACATTTTAAAATACTAAAATTTTGCTGCATAAAATATACCCAGTGAACAGGACATATTTTAGGAATTAATTAAGGAAACTAATAGGCAAAAAGTTTTCTGTGAAGTATGTTGCCCTATCATAGTCAAAGACATTTATTATGTTTCTATTCATTTGCTAACATTTATTTCTAGACTCATTAAACTTTTCGTTAGTTAAATAAGATCGTGAAAAATGTACTTATGACCTGCATAGTATGTTATATAATACAAAAGCTACATGTAAAGACGTTTCAATAAATGAAAACAAAGGTACACACTGACAAAAGTTTCATGTATCCAGTATCTGGGGGAGTGAATTTCTACTAACTTAATATCCTGTTAGCTTAATTACTATATCATTTATTCAAAATACATTTAACAACTTTTCATCATATATAGGTAGAGCTGATGCAAGAAATAGGTGAGTTTTCAACTAAAAAAAACTGGCACAAGCATATTCAACATAACTATAACAAACATACCTTGATTTTCTTTGATATTCAAAAGACAACTGAAGATTTTAGAATCCCTTAAGGCCAGAAATTTGACTATTCATGACTGTAATATACCAATAATAACTATAATATACATATAAGAAAAGAACTTATACTAGGATAACTTCTTGACTTTTGTGACTAAATGCCTGAACTGTGCCACTATATAAAAATTGTCAGAGGTTCTGAGGAAGAGGTAAAGTACAGTTATGCAAACTTTATAAGTAGGTTCTCCACAACCAGGAGTTTGTTTGCTATATTTGACTCCTTAAAGAATAAAATCATAACTTCCCCACTGAAATTCAATATATATAAACATGCACATAATATGACTGTTTTAAAATTTTATCTTCTCATCAGACTCTCTATAGAAAGTTTCTTTCCTGAAATATTTTGGTACTTGAAATATTTAAGAACATAGCATACATATTTTTTAAAAGGTCCATCTTTGTGAAAACATTAATTGACCAGCAGCAATAAAATGAGATGAAAATATAAGATATACTTACGGTGCCAAATTGCTTCACATTTTGAGCACACTTCTTACAAATCGTGTTAGTTTTGCTGAAAAGGAAATTGTATATCGATGATGAAACTTATGCAGCACGATGCTGAACTAAAGCAAGCAAAGTGTACTATTAGTAGAAGTGTACCATGTGCTTTAGTAGTACTTAAAACTTACTCTAACACAGAGTAAGAATTTTTTAAAAATGCAAACGTAAGGATCTTTTTAGGAACTTCTTAGGATCTTTTTAGGATCTTTTCTGCTCCCCTTAATTAAGATAAATGTTTTCATACATTTTATTGTGTATTTTAAATGGAAACAAATCAAAAAACCCTATTGTTTTCTATCTAGTTCCAAAATCCTCACACTTGCCACTATTTATGCACAGCACCAGTGCCTATCTAACCTTCCACTGGGTGCTCTCCACTATTATGATGCTCACACCTACTTGTGAAGAAATTATTTGTTCTTCTCTTAAGCTCTTGTGCATGCACTGAGGCTCTAACAGGAATCACTCCATTAAGAAATATGTGCTGTTCTTCCACTGGCAACAAGTTACTGGATTTCACCCTTGGAAGGTAGCTGGTAACACTATAGACCTTTCCTCAGGTCCATGTCAGCATTAACGTTCTGCCATTTTTTAATAGTTTAACAGTAACAGTTTATATTTGCACTTTTCGTTAGCAAGGCTGTACATTTTCCATGCAATAATTTATTTTTTATCTCCTCAGGTATAAAGTCTAGCTGTAAAATACCCATTAATTTTTGGTCAGCATTCTCTCTCCTACCATGCAAAAAGGGCTTACAACTTAAAGCTTAGAAACTAAACCATTTAATTTTAAAAAAAACTGTAACATAAATATGGGATTACAACCCTCAAGTATTCCTTACAGACAATACTTTGTCTTTAACAATCAAAAATTGTTCAATATACAAACCTCTCTTGTTGAAATTCTGATCTGCAGTAAGTACATTTTACAATGGGATGCGCAATCCGACATTCCTGTAATAAGACAATATGTTAGTCATTATCTATCTCAAGGTCCCCAAAATTTCACGTTTCTGGTGGAAAATTATTACCCAACCTAGTCAAATGCCTAAAACATCAATAAAATCTGTCCCCCAACGTAGAAGATTGAATGATTTATCAAATAAGTAGCCAATTACAGCATAATTCCTTAGAGAAGGCTTATGTGTCTTTGTCTTTATTAGATGGGGGGGGGGGGTACGCAACAGATAAATTAAAAAAAGCTGTCAGGGCCGATTCCAAGGACTGGTTAAATGTGAAACTACTTATTATTTTGCACCGTTGCTCACAGACAGCATCCCGGCTTTAATGGGATGGGAGGAGCTCCAAATCATAGAGCATTCTGTTCCCAAGCCAGACGCTTCGCTTTCCTGGACAGGGAAGAAGGATGCCATCAGCTTTGCGGCTTCAGGTTCCTAGCAAGAAAGTGCAAACACCGTCCTCTGCCTCCCGGTGGAAGGAGAGGACAGACTAGACAGAAAACCGAGATGAAAACATCTCCATCCCGGGGTCTCTGCGGCATAGACAGGTGGCTGCCTCACGCAGCCCCACCCCTGAGACCCCTCAACGTTGCTGGGGCCCGGCCCCCTCCTGGGTCGCTTGGAAGAGGGCAGGGTTCCGTCCTCCTCTCAGGGGCTTTCCCAGCTGATGCCCAGGTCCTCGGATAACGGGGTCTCTGAGTGAGGAGGCGAGGGCTCCAAACCCCCAAGGCGCCGGCGAAGAGAGAGGGGCTGCAGTGCAGCGGGCACCCAGCTCCCTCGGGCTATGGCCGAGGAAACCCCACCCGCCCACCACCCAGCGCCCACGGACCTTGCAAAGCTGCTGGCCCTGGGAGAGCTCCTCGAAGGGATAGCGCTGGGTACACTTGGTGCAGGCGTACAGGGCCGAGGCCGCCATCCTGCTCCTCAGTCTCCTCCTCCACCGCCGCCCGCTCCGAGGCGGGGCCCTACGGGGAACTCGGGCGCCGCCGCCGCCGCCGCCCGGGCCGCGGGCTCCTCCTCCTCCTCCTCCCCCTCCCCCGCGCCCACCAGAGCCTTGACGCGAGAGACCAAGGTACTGGAGACGCAGCCGTCTCCCTCCGCCTCCACTTCCGCCCCAGCCCACCCAGTGACGCCGTCCCAGCAGCTCCCGCTTAGGCCCCGAGAGCGGCGGAGGGAGACGAAGCGGATAGTTCGCTGCGGTTTAGCTGCGCGGCGACGGATCCGCTTCCTCCTCGGCCTCCCTTCCCCACCTCTGATTGGCTGGGGCGGCTACTGCGTCACTCGGTCGCTCCGCCCAATTCCTAACCCCCGCTACGCAGGGAGCTCCCACAAAGGGAGGAAGTCGCTGGCCAATAAAAGCCCGACGCTCTCAGCGCGCGAAAGCCGCTTTAAACTCACCCCGCCCAAAGGTCCCGGTCGCGGCTTTTCCTAGCAGCCAGTCCCAGGTTTGGGTGGAAACTTCCGAATCCAATTGGGCAGTTGTTTGCGGAGGTTTACTCTCTGCTCCTACTGTTTTTTTTTCCCTTGACTTCTATTGGACCAAATCTTTAAGCTCCCTCTCCTTCTATTTGTTATTGGTCGAAAGGTAAGTACCTCACGTGGAGAGGCGTCCCTGAGTCAAACTCACGCTCTCTCCGGCGATTAACGCAAGGGAAGTGATGGAGTGTTTTGAGCTTCGCATTCGCTTTTATTACAGTCATCCCATTCAATCGCCACTGGAGACAACACAACGCCTCGCCCACGCTTCCCCTTCGAGAATGCCCGCCCCTGTGCAGAACCCCTTCAAGAGCCGCCCGGTAGCCAGCCAGCCCAGTCCCCGCGGCGCGCTACCTTGTGACGTCACCGAGGGAAGAGGCGGATTCTCCTACCACCGGAAGACGTCTGATTTTTTGATTGGCTAGCCAGGACGTCTGTTAGGACGTGTTGCGCTTTTGGTGTGCACTCCGAGTGTGGGCGGCCCTGTGGGGGTGTGTGGCAGGGGTTTCCAGACCCGGGGCCAACATACCAGCCCCTTCCATCAGGGGTTCGGTTTAGGGTCGCCCCTGGCGGGCGGCTCTCGAATCTTGAAGAACAGCACGCGGACCCGGACCCTCCCGGGGCTGCGGAGGTCGGCAGGAAGATGGCGGCAGCGTCGGTCTCTGAGACTTCGGCTTCTCAGTTCTCGGTAAGAAGCGGTTGACGTTCGAATAGGCCCCGGGTCGGTCCTGGCGCCCCTTTGCTTTCTCTCACTCTTCAGAGCGCTCTCGGCCCAGAGTCTCACTCCATCTTGGGGAGCGGCGGGGCGCACCTAGATCGCCCCTTGCTACCTCGGCGCCCACCGCTCCTATGTCAAGGTTGCACCCTTCCATTTAGACAGGCCGGGCCCGTCACTCCCGCCCCCCCCCGCCGCCTCTTTTATCTTTCGGCCTAGCCGCCCAGGTGCCGAAAGTGGCCTGGACTCGCAGGGATGACTACCTACACCTTGGCCTGCGAGAACAGGGCTCCTGGGTCTCGTGGGTGTAACGGCCCCTCTTGGAAACTCTCCGAGACCGGGTGGGCGCTCTAGTCGGCTTAATGGGCAGCTGTTGAATTGTACGCAGTCTTGAGTGCTTCTGCTGATTCCTTTGCTTGCAGTGCCTCCCCCTCCCATCCTCCCAGTAACTTCGATCTGTGCTCATCCTACCTCGAGCGCGCGCGCTTCCCACCTCCCTCTATATTACGGTGACCTCAGTGTGTAGTAAATGCCCTTTTAGAGAGGCGACAAGGGGAGCCAATCTTAAATATTGTATTGGCCTCTACAAGAGCCACCAGCCTATCCAGTCACTGGTATTTTGTGGAATTGGAGCGGGCCCTGCCGCATTGGGAATAGATAGGCAGTAAATGTGAATGTGAAGCAGCTCAAGCTGGAGCCATTAGCTCTTCACCTAGCAAATGCTGAGTGTCTGGCGTACTTTTAGGCTCTAGGATTACACGGATGAATAGGGGAGAACCCCTGCTCTGAAGGAGCAAAGCACTGAAGAGAAACTACACGTAATTAGATTATCACACAGTACAGTTTGATAAATGCCACCCTGCTAGAATAACCTAGGCGAGAGTGATTAGCAGTGCTTGGGTAGAGAAGGTGGAGCTAGCTGGGTGGTGAAGGAATCGGAAATGCTTGTCCCAGGAACAGAAAAGGAAGGAGAAAAACTCACCGCAGGCATTTTGGAATATGTGCCAAGACAAGAGGTGTTTTCAGAAAACTTGTAAAAATTTGAATTGAGCAGAGGTAGTGTGGAGGTAGAGTTCGGTTACATGAATTGTAAAAATAGGTTAAAATATGAAAAAAGAGAGATAGTGAGAGTAGAATATCAGGGTAAGGTTGTCAAAGAAGTTAACGGGGAAAAGCTTAGGGGGACAGTAAAAGCAGAGTCACCTTGGTGAAAACACACTTTTCCTCAGTTTCAGCTTTTGGTGACTGTTGTTAAAATTTGTGTTAATGAGGCCAGAAGTGATCTTCAGAGTTTCAGCACAGTGGGGGTAGCAAGTTTGTAGAGTGGTCAGGGACGATTAAGAGGAAGGAAGGAAGGAAACAATTGGAGTTATCCAGGAATTAGATCAGTGAAAGGGAAGATAAAAGACGAGCTATTAGACTATTAAGAAATGTCATTAAGTAGATGGATGAGATGATATAGGAGTTGTGATTAATCAGATTTAATCAGGAGAAAAAATAATTAAACATAATTGGGAAAGGAGGGCTTTTCACCGCTCTCAAAACAGTACTTGGAGACTGAGCAAGGAAAACTCCTATAAGTGTTGTTTTGAGCTGAACTCTGCCAAGGCCACCTAGCTGAGAGTGGTTACTGGGGTGTGGTCAACCCTTAGTCTTTAAGATACCCTGGACAGAAATCCTATAGAGTGTTTAATAGGAAAGCATATATATTTTTATATGCTAAGCTCAGCTTTAAGTGGATTCGAAATACTCAGAGTACACTAAGAATACCTAGGACCCTTTACAAATCAAAGTATAACTTTCTTAACTTTACCTGCTAAATCAAAATGTCTAATTTGGAAGTCACTATGTCTCAAAACAAAAATGACTAAATTTAACTTATCAGTGTATAAGAAATGGCCCTGCTTAGATACTTTAACTGTCCTGTCAGAAATAAGGCTGGCATTTCCAACAGAATTTAAAAAGCACTCCAGCTTAACAGATAGCCGATCATAAAATAAGGCAACGAAAGAAGACCTTTTAAAACTACAACATGAACTCAGAAGGCTACTCATAATGAGATTTCAGGGTTGTGAACATTAATTATTTCTATTGTATTTAACATTGATAAACCCAGCATAGGTATAGTAAATGGAAATGCTTTTAGGAGGCAAGGATTTTCATCAGGTATATTCACAAATAACAGTCTTTGGGAAGCAGGTGCAATGTAAATCTCAAATGTGAACAACATGGAAGTAGGTGATACTTTTGAATTGTTCTTGTAAGCATTCTTTCTCTGCAACAACAGCAAGAAGAGTAACAACTAGCAGCTAACATTTATTGAAAGATTGCTATGTATTAACCCACTAGTGGAGAGCCTCAGGAAAATAAGTATGATCAGGCATAATGATAATGAAAGTACAGGCAGCCTAGTGTTGAAACAGAATATCTTTCCTGTTTTTGTTTTAAATTTTCCCCGGTAACCATGGTCAACACTCTTAGGTCACTTTGGACTTAATTAATAAGCTAATCTCCTAATTGGTCTCCCTGGCTTTTTTGCCAGGCCCATTGACAAACCTGCTGTGTATTTCTCTTAAAAGTGATTTATGAATGTATCATAGATTTCATAACGTTAAATATATAAAGGATTTATTTTTGAGTATAATAAAATGAATACCTTCATGCCCCTTAGTGCATCTTCCTGCTTCTCTTTTACTCTCTTACACACACACACACACACACACACACACACACACACACACACATATTTTGAGATTATAATAATATATAATACTAGTATAGTACTATCCAGCAGGCATTTTAAATACTTTTTATATATTAACTCATTTAATCCTCATAATAATCTTATGAGGTTGGCCTTAGTATTTCCATTTTTAAATGAACAAAATGAGGGACAAAGAGGTTAAGTCAAGGTGACACAACTAAGTAAATGACAGAGCCTCTTCTATATTTCTGTATAGTGTAGTATCTTGATGGGCTTTGGGGTTTTTAGGGTTTGTTCATTTGTTTGCCAACTATTGTAAACAGCCCTGTTGTGATCATCTCTATATGTTTCACATGTGCAAAATTTTCTCTAGCGTGCCATTTCTCAGAGAGTGGTCTGAAGACCTTTGGCGGTCTACAGTGTCCTTCCTTATCCAGCCACTTTGTGGGAGACCAGATTCTTCATGTACATTAACCAAAACAGAGAGAATGCAGAAGCAAATAAAATCTAGCAGCCTTCTTTAAGCCAAGATTTAAAGAGATTTGCAAGAAATGTAAAACAGTGCCACTCTTTTCATTAAATTTTTTGGATGACATAGTTATTTTTCACATAAGCAAAAGCTTTTTGGGGTCTTCAGTAATTTTTAAGAGTGTAAGGGCGTCCTGAGACCAAAAAGTTTGAGGAGCAGCGATTTTTGAAACACAGGTTTGTACTGCGGGTTACAACTTAGTAATGGCTTGTAGTGTATGTTTAGAAACTTAGGACTGACTTTTTTTGTTTTTTTTTTGAGGAGAGAGGAAATAGTTCAGTGAAATGCTGGGTCATAGAGTGTGTGCATCTTTGGCTTTATTTGGTAATGCTGAATTGTTTCCCAAAGTGATTGTACCAGTTTACATTCCCATCAACAGTCCCCTTTAATCTATATCCTCTTTAACCCGTGGTGTTGTGTCAATTTTTTTTTTTTTTTTTTTTGCTGAGAGATGAGTGTGAAGTGGTGTCCTGTTCTTATTCTTATTTGTGTTCTCTGATCATTGATGAAGATACACTTTTTTTTTTCATAATTTTACTAGTCTTTTGTGTGTTTTGTTCTTGTTCTGTGAAATGCCTCTTAGTATCTTTTGCCTTTTTTCAATTGGTTTGTCTTTTTTTTTTTTAACTGATTTATAGTCATTCTTTACGTATTCTGAGTCAACTATTAGGAGTCTTCTAATGCTCTTTGGCTTGTTTTTTTATGATATGTTTTGATTAGCAAGAGTTCTTTATTTTAATATAATTCTTTCTTTAATGATTATTGCTTTTTGGCTAAATTCTTCCTTATAGCCAAGGCCTTAATGATATTCTATATTTTTCTCTACAGATTTTAAAGTTGGGGCCTATTGTCTTTTATTTGCTTGAAATTAATTTGTGTGCTTATGAGGTAGGGATGTTTTATTTATGATACGCATTTCAGCATTGTTTAAACTCATCCTTTCCTCAGTGGTTTACAGTTCCAGCTGTAAGTATATTAATTTCCATATGTGTATGAACATGTTACTGGGCTCTTTGTTCCACTGTTGTATTTTTCTATACTCGTTGTCTTAATGCTTTCCTTTTTTTTTTTTGGTC
Source organism: Stenella coeruleoalba (assembly GCF_951394435.1). Taxonomy (NCBI): domain Eukaryota; kingdom Metazoa; phylum Chordata; class Mammalia; order Artiodactyla; family Delphinidae; genus Stenella; species Stenella coeruleoalba. The sequence goes on from NC_137154.1 coordinate 71,170,466, forward strand.
TGAGAGGCCAACTATCTTCCTTGTTCCTCAGAAGAAATGGTAGCTATTCTTGGTCCTCTGCTGTTCTTCAGTAGAAATTCTAGAATCTCGTATTGGAATTTTGATTGAAATTGATTTGAATTTCTAGTTCATTTTGGGAATAATTGATATCTTTAGGATATTGAGCTATCTGAACATGTTATTCCAGTTTTTTGGAGTAACATTTATTTGAACATTTTTCAGTAAAGTTTTATAGTTTCAGGTCTTGTATATTTATTAAATTTATTTCTAGTTACTTTATTTTTTATATGTTTTCATAAGTTGCATTTTCTAACTAATATATAGAATTATTATTGATTATTGCATGTTAATTTTACTCAGCAACTTTCCTAAACTCCAGTTCTAATAATTGAGGGTTCTTGTTATTCTCTGTTGAGACAGTCATAATAAGTGAAGTTTGGATTCTTCCTTTACAGTTTTAACATCTGTTATTTCTTTTCATTATCTTAATGTGCAGGCTAGGAAATAACAGCACAACATTGACAAGAAGTTGTCTTGTAGATAATCTTTGCCTTGTTCCTGAATTTTAAAGGGATGTTTTAAATTTTGCACCATTAAATATGTTCCCATTTTTTGGGTAAATTTTCTAATTACCATAAGAAAGAAGTTATTTAATAATGGCTAGGTATTAAATTTTATTGACTACTCTTTTGCATTTGTTGCTCATATGGATTTTCACTTTAATGGGATGGATTGCATCAAAAGATGTTCCTAATGTTCACACAGTTTTAGATTCCTGGAATAACCCCGCGTTGGTCATACTGCTTTATCTTTTCTATGTATTTGTGTATGGTCTGCTAAATGGTATTTAAATTTTTATGTACCTGATTTTTATTTCTTCCAGCTGTGTTGCACATTACATTTGAAAAGAAGGCAAGTAATAGTACATTTTTTTATCATCCTTCACACTTAACACAGTGTCACACACAGAGACGTTTAATAAATATTTGAGGGGACTTCCTTGGTAGTCCAGTGGTAAAGAATCTGCCTTCCAATGCAGGGGACATGGGTTTGATCCCTGGTCGGGGAACTAAGATCCCACATGCTGTGGGGCAGCTGAGGCCACGCGCCACAACTGCTGAGCTCACGTGCCTCAAGGAGAGAGCCTGGGTGCCGCAGACTACGGAGCCCACACACCCTGGAGCCCATGCGCCAAACTAGAGAGAGAAAAAGAGAAAACCCGCACGCCACAGGTAGAGAGAAGCCCAGGCACCACAACGAAGAGCTTGCATGCCTCAATCAATCAATCAATAGCCTTTTTAAAATATAAATAAATAAATAAATAATAAATATTTGAGTTATAAGTGTTCCTAAGTAGGATGTTTGCCCTAACAACTAAAGCTACCAGGAAAGAAAGTGGTCAGGTTAAACATTTTGCCTTTAATCCTGAAAGTTTTTCCTAGAATCATATCATTTTAGTCAGAAAAATATTTGGAAAGAGGACTGGATTAGGAGCTGGACTTGGGCTCCTTAGTAGCTGTGAAACCTGAAGCAAATGGTTTATGTTTTCTTAGCCTCTTTTTTCACCTACAAAATGGGGACAGTAATATTTGCTATGCTTGCTTCATAGGGTTCTTGTGATAATTAAAGGAGAATATGAGTGTGCTTAGAGAAAACAATGTGCTAACAAATCTAAGATACCATGTTCATTGTTCTGAAAATAAATCCAAGTATATTTTCCTGAACTATAAAGTGGAGATACTTTCTTACTTGCTTACTTGTCAGGAATGTTGTGAAGATCAACCCAGATAATGAAAGTGTAGGTTGTAAAGTGCAAGGTGAGTTTGAGGTTTATGGATTGTTTTTAGTATTAATATGAGAGAAGATAGCATAAACAGTATGCTTAAAGGATCCTTTGCCCTTCCATAGTTCTCAGGTACCATGATTGGATGCATATGGCATTGAAGACAGAAAATAATTCTCTCTTGAAATCTTCCATAATTCCAGATGACTTGTTATTTTTAGAAAGGGCTGTTTGCAAGGTTAGCTCTTCATTGGCATCTGTGAACTTGAGTGGTAAACAGTTTCCTACACAGATCTAGAACTTTAACATAAATCAGGAAAGAGTGGCTTATTGTGCTTAAACTGTTTATGCAAACAATGTTGAACACCTGTTTTCCTTCTGGGAGTCAGGAATATAACCAGCCTCAAATAAAAACCTTGGCCACTGAGTCTAAAGAGCTTCCTTAGTAGACGCCACTTGACACAGCTGTCTCTATTAGTTGCTCGAGGAATTAAGCACATCCTGTATGACTCTACCTGGAGAGGAATTTTCAAAGCTTGTGCTGATCTCTTGTAGCTTCTCCCTTTTCTGATTTTGCTTTGTATCCTTTTGTTGTAAGAAATCATAGCTGTAAGTATAACTCTGTGCTGAGTTTTGTCAGTTCTTCAAGCAAATCATTGAACCCGAGGATGGTCTTGGGGACCCCTAACTCTAATGGTGACAATATTTGGAACCTTCCCAAAATTCAAGTTCTGAAATACCAGCCAAGAACTAACCTTGCAGGCAGACCTTGAGTCTGCGATGTTAACTCTTTCTACACAGCCTCCCTATGACATTTGTGCTATTATTTGGTACAAAAGAAACCAAAAGCTTTTGTCTTCTAAGAGATTATAGTAACTTTATTGAATAGGATTATTCAGTTTTATAAGCATTATGCAGTTTTCCTGTTTTGTAACATTTATATAATTAATTCGTTCAACAGATTTATTAAACATATTTATTGTCTTTTTGGAACTTAAACCCTTAATGGGGTGACTGTATTCTTCCAACATGCAATTTTTCCATGCCAACTGGGTGTCCTACAATTCAATTCTGACACTACCTAGAGATAGTGCAAACACCACAGGTTAAGACACTAGGTCCCACAAGACTGCCCCCATTTCAGTTGCCACCTGCAAGTCCCAGATGTCCCCAAGGAAGCTGTACTTCTGCCCAGCCAACGGTAGATTAAGGAGTTCTGACTCTTCCCCCGCCACGTTCAGTAATTTGCTACAATGACTCACAGAACTCAGGAAAACACTACACTTACAATTAAAACTTTTATTAAACTTTTTCTTATAAAGAATACAACTCCAGAACCACCAAATGGAAGAGACACACAGGGTAAGATGTAAAGGGACTTCCATGACCAATCTGGACACTCCTGGGACCTCATTGAACAAAGAGTTTTTTAGGGAGGTTTCATTATGTGGGTAGGATTGACTAAATCATTAGCCATTGGTGAGTGAGCTCAATCTCTAGCCCCTCTTCCTTCCCTTGAGGGCACGGGGTGGGACTGAAATTTCTAACCCTCTAATCGCCTGGTAGGTTTTTCTGGCTATCTGCGCTCATCCTAAAGCTATCCAGGGCCCCCACTATTACCATAACAAAGACACTCCTATCACTAAAAATTCTGAGAGTTTTTAAACCTCTTTCAGGGACAAAAACTAAATATATTTTTAATTTTTCCACAGGGCATAGAGATGATAAATATATCAGGTAGAAATAGTGTTTCTTAAAAGGGTAAGGAGATAGAGTGACAAAAGGTGCTACTTTAGATAGGGTAGTCAGGGAAAACCTCACTGACAAACTTTTGAGTAGATAACTGAGTAGTGGGAGGAAGGGAGCTTTCCAGGCAGAGTAAATATAGCAAATGAGAACAGTGTACTGTGCATTTTAGAAATCCAAAAGTTGGTCAGTATGGCTGGAAAATATGGGGGTGGGGTGGAGAGAGACTGGTAAGGGATGAGGTCAGGGTTAGCCTGGGGTCAGTTAATGTGGGATCATGGTAAGAATTTTGGTTTTTATTCTGGGATGGAAAGCCATTGGAAGGTTCTGATTAGGGGCATTACTTGAATTATTAAAGAATCATAACACCTACTGTTTGGAGAACAGACTGGGGGACCTCGACAGAAGTGGTTAGGAGGCTATTATGGTAGTCCAGACAAAAAGATCACAGTGGTGTCAAGCAGGGAATTAATGGAATTGATGAGAAGTTGAAGACTTTCTGTATATATGGTAAAGACAGAGACCCAGCCAGGTATACTGAAAGATTGGATGTGAGATGTGTATGAGAAATGACTCGTGCAAGGGTTTTGGCCTGAGCAGCTGGGTAGGTGGTGGTGCCAATTATTGTGGTATGCTTTGAGGAGTTGGTTTGGGAAATAGATTCAAGAATTTGGTTATAGACATGTTAAGTTTGGGGTCCTCATATTGACATCCAAGTGGAGACAGCGAGTAGGAAGGTTGATTTGAATATAGAATTTCAAGAGGGAGAGCTATATATAACATATTTAAACTTGAAAGTTATCAGCAGATAGAGGCTTTTTGAAAGCCCTGAGAGTTGATGAGATCATCAAAGGTATCCATGTAGATGAAGACAAGAGGAGGAAGGACTAAGCTTTAGGGAACCTCCAGCATTTAGAAAGAGGAAGGAGAGAGAGCCCAGGAGATTCTGAGGGAGACGCCTGGGTGTTAGAAGGAAAATCCGATTGTGGTGTTCCATCCACTGAAGGAAGTATTGGGATGAAGTGATCTGCTGTATCACATGCTTCTGGGAGGTCACTGAGTTCAGCCCTGTAAAAGTCACTGGTGAACTTGAAGAGCTGTTTCTCTGAATTGGTGAGGATTGAAGTCTGGAGGGGATTAAAAGGGAAGGTGATTAAGAAGTGGCAGCAATTACAAACAAGTATTTTGAGGGACTTTGTTATGAAAGCTGAGAAATGAGACAGGAGCTGGAGAGGAGTCCCTAAAGTTCAGAAAAGTCTGTCTTTCCTTCCTTCCTCACCTCCCTCCGCTTTCTCTGTTCCCTGCTGTCTCTTCCCTCCCTTCCTTTCCTCCTTCCTTTCTCTCCTTTCTCCCTTCCTCCCTCCCTCTTTCTCTCCCTTTCTTTCCTTCCCTCCCTTCCTTTCTTTCCAAATGGCAGTGTGCAAGGTCTAGTAGGGAGGGAGAAATAGAAGGCATCTGGAGGGATACCATGTCCTTTAGAAAGGACAACCAAGACTGAGTAGGTAAGTGGAGATAGGTCTATTATACAAAGCTCATTCCCTGTGTTATGTGTGTGAGAATAGATGCAAGTAGGTTTGTGGGTTCTCTTTTGAAAGCTAGTTAATTTTTCAGTTAATCACATAGAATATGATTGCCCTGATTCTACTGGAGGTCAGGTTGGTGTGACAACTCACTATTTTCTTATTATCTTTAGTTGTTTACCTAGTACTTTATCATCTTAACCATTTTTAAATGTACAGTTCAGTAGTATTAAACATATTCACATTGTTGTGAAACAGATCTCCAGAACTTTTTCATCTTGCAAAACGGAAACTCTATTAAACAACTCCCCTTTGCAACCTCCCCCCAGCCCCTGGTAACCACCATATTTCTACTTTGTTTCTATGAATTTAACTACTTTACCTCGTGTAAGTGGAATCATAAAATATTTGTCTTTTTGTGACAGGCTTATTTCACTAAGCATAATATCCTCAAGGTTCATCCATTATGTAGCACATGGTGGGATTTCCCTCCTTTTTAAGGCTGAATAATATCATATGTAGGTACCACATTTTATCCTCTACAATTTTTAATAGACACTATGTGTACTTAATTGAGTTATCAGTTTCTTATTTCTTGGTTTAATTTTATTTCAAAATAGTTCTTGTAAATAATTTTTATAAAGCCATTTTGTTTTCTTTCTTCCTTTTGCTTTGGGTTGATTTATGTATTGTTCCTGTTCTTTGCTTCAGATTTCTGGCAGCAAATGAGGACATTGATCCAAAACATTTATAGTTAACAATGGCTTTCATTGCTTAAACCCTGACATTCAAAATGAGGTGACTGACTTAGAAAATGGAATATATTTAGAATTACTGTTCAAAAAAAAGTCTCATTATAACTTGCATTTTTATATTAAGACTTTTCTTAATTTGTCAACTGACCCAAGCAGTATTTTGATGATGTATACGTAACAAATTTTGTTGAAAGACAAATATTGAACTGTTCATTTTACGAGAGCTAGCAGGCAATGAATTTAGCAAAGATGGTTTGTTCTTATTTCTTGATTGGGTGTTTTGTTTTTTTTTCTTTTGGGTTTTGGTAAATTATTTATGCATAATCCTTCTGTTAATATCTGTGCAGTGTTTGCTAATACTAATACAGTTCCTTTTGAAAATCATAAGTGAATTTGCTCATGGTTTATGTTCATAGATATGTTAAATGCTCCCTAACCATTGTTCTTTGAATGGTAGTTGTTAAATGATAGGATTCTAGTAGGTTGTATGGAGACATGAGGTACTCTGTGAAGAACAATATTTAAAGTTAAGCTATATGGTTGATTATGCATGGTGTTTTGCAAGAGCTTTGGCAGTATTATATATTTTAAGAATTGAAAAACACCCTATTTTCTAGCCACCTCCAAAACTTGATGTCAGTTTTCCCAAAAGTTGAAAAAATGCCAACTATTAGTCCTTGTTGCATGTGAACACACGTTTCACAGTAGAGTAGCATGGATTTAAGTACTGCTTTTGAGACTTACCTCCTACCCTTTCCAAGCTCTTTTAGTTTTCACAGCCATAGTGTATGTTTTGTATTTGCTTTCTTAAATCAACTGGAAAATTGCATGGTTTTTAACATGGAAATATAGTCTTCAATTTTTAATAAGATTTAGATACAATATGGTTTTTGATGGCGTTTTATTCCAGGAGGCGGTTTACTGTATTGTAAATATTCATTGTTCCTTTTTAGTTTTCTGGACACAGGTTATTCTGGTACTTTATAGTCAGATATATTCTGGTACTATTCTGGTATATATTCTGGTACTATATAGTTCCCCAAAGGTAAGAGTTGAGAACCTAGTTTACTGTGGCTATTTGAATAAGAAAAATGGATGTCTGAGAGTTTTGAGCAGCTAGCAGTCATATCTTCCACCTGAGCTTTTCCCACTCTAGGTCTTTCTACCAAAAGGAAGTCACCTACAAAAAGCAAAACAGTTAGCATCCCCTGCACTGAAAATTATCATGTGGAATGTAATCCCAAATTGAACAGTATGACAAATGCAGAATGGTGTATGTGTGGAAATAAAGTTTTATATTTATGTGTTCAATAAGCTTTAATGTTTTCTAATGGCTTCTTCCTTTTTTCCCCCTAACTAAATGTAAAATTTTTGAGACAAGGAATATGCCTTATTTTCTTTCTATATACCCCAGAGTTTTGGACATTTGATAGATACTCAGGAATTGTGTAGTTGATTGGGAAAGATTAATTTAGTCATTTTCTAGCAGTTTCTGATACTGTAAAAAGATAATATTTACTTTTCTGAATATATATCTTACGGTACATATTTTTAAAATAAACTATATTAATAAATTAGACTAATTAATTTATTTTATAATAAACTAATTAATTAAACTATACTCACAATATTCATTGTGAGTACCATATTTAAGTATCTCTGCAGCATTTGTATTCAAGTTGTGTGAACATTATTTCCTTTTTATAGTATTTGGCATATGGCTACATTTAGACATATGAAATGCTTTAAAAGTTTTATTATTTTCAAGTAATGATTGAATTCTGTTGTGTTTGGTCAATGGACTTTAGTTTTTGCCTCCATCAGTGGAACATATGTATATATACACATGCTATTTGTGGTTTAAAATTTTGAAAGGTAATTTCTGTATTTTTATTTTTCAGAACATCTTAGCAGAACCATCAAAGTCTAATGGAAATATGGGTCACGATTGCTCATCTTCATATGTAATATATCCACCTGATAAGCCTTTCCTTAATAGTGATCTGCGACGTTCCCCAAATAAGCCTACATTTGCCTATCCAGAAAGCAACAGCAGAGGTAATAGAGCCTAACAAAATGGAGGTTTCTTTTGTGTGTTTATTCACTGCTTAAAAACTCTTAATTGTGTCTTCCGTTTATTGTAAAATTAGAGGAGGAGAGTATACTTCCCCCTTCCTGTTTTTAATTTTTTTTTTTTTGGCAGTACACGGGCCTCCCACTGCTGTGGCCTCTCCCATTGTGGAGCACAGGCTCCGGACGCGCAGGCTCAGCGGCCATGGCTCACGGGCCCAGCTGCTCCGCGGCATGTGGGATCTTCCCAGACCGGGGCACGAACCCGTGTCCCCTGCATCGGCAGGCGGACTCTCAACCACTGTGCCGCCAGGGAAGCCCCCCCTTCCTGTTTTTAACCTCCTCAAAATATAATGCCTTTCTTTTGTTCCTTGATTATTAGACATCATCATCCACCTGATCATCAAGACTATGTAACTTTGAGTCATCTAGGACTGTTCTGTCATTTCCAGCATCACTCAGGAACCAAGACTTGTGTTTTGCTTCTGAAATATCCCCAAAACTTACAGGTTTTCTCTGTCTCTTCATTCTCATTGGTTTGGTTCAGGCTCTCATCATCTATTGCATAGATAATTGTAATACACTTTTAACCAATTTCTCTGCCTTGGTCTCCTTCTCATCCCCAGTTAACAACATTGCTGCCATTTGCTGTTACTCATCTCTCCCACTGTAAAGAAAAGTTTCAGCACCTCTCCATGGCTTAAATAATGAAGTCTTAGATTTTCTATAACTTAGGCTCTACCTGCTTTACCAGCTTCATCCCTAGCCGCTCTTCCATTCTTCCTTACCCACACATCCTTTGCTTTGGCTGCTTTGAAATATAGTTGTTCCTGAAACTTGCCATCTGTATTAGTTTTCTTGCTGCCTTAACAAATTACTACAAACTTCGCAGTCTTAAATAACCAAAATGTATTATCTGTAGGACTAGCAGGGTACTCTATTTAGGCTCCTGAAATCACAGTGTTGACTGAACTGCATTCCTTACTGGAGAGTCTAGGAAAGAACCTGTTGCTAACTCATTCAGATTCTTGGCCAAATTCAGTTCCCTGTGGTTGTAGAACTGAGGTTCCATTGTCTTGCCGACCTTCAGTCAGCACCAGTCTTTGCTCCTAGAATCTGTCTGCATTCTCGTGCTTTTCTTATGGTCCCCTACAGGAATGGTGGGTCATGTCTCTCTCATGCTTCAAATTTCTCTGACTTCTCCCACTGCTTCTTTCTAATTACAGCCAGAGAAAATTGTCAGCTTTTAAGGGTTCATGTATTTTAGTTAGATTGAGCCCAGTCAAATAATCAGATATAATTTCCCTATCTGTAAGGTCCATAGCTTTAATTACATCTCCCAAAATGCTTTTTACCATATAACAGGTTTTCAGGGATTCTAGGATTAGGACATAGGCATCTTTGAGTGTCTGTTTTGCCTACCACACCAGCCACGGTGAAAATTATACTCTTTTCTCTAAAGCCTGGATTGTATATTATTTCTTCATAGCAGTCTTCTTTTCTACCAGCTTCCTCAACACATACCTCTCTTCGCTGTCTTCAGATGTCTCTTCTGAACTCTCTTGGTCCTTTGGTCATACCTCATAGCCTTTACTTTTTTGTCTGGGGCGAGGGGTGGTGGTTTCTGTGTCTATCCATCCTATACTGAAAGTAGGTATCATTGGATTGATAGAAACGCTGTAAAAGTATAATGGATCATAATGATTATCTTGGGGCATTGCTACACAGTTCATAACACCATGTTCTGAAGGAATAAAAGAAGCTTATTTACTGTCTTCCACATTATTTTTTCTCGTTTACTTTCTTCTTCCTCTCCTTTTTTCTGCCCTTTCTCATTTTCCTGAAAACCACAAATTACTCACAGGCAGAATTTAGCTTTATTGCTAACACACTAGGTTAAACACTTGCTAACCTTTGCTTTGTGAATAAATCTGCCCCATTTAATTTTTCTTATTCATGGATTCTTTAGTAATTTGCTTTTCTCTGAACTTTAAAAAAAGTCTTTAGATCGACGTAAAGATCAACGTAAAGATCAAAACTAGATGAAAAATCGTGATAGGATTAGTATCTAATTCTTAGACCTTATGTTCCTGCTAGAACTCTTGCATGTTTTTGTGTGTGCTTATTTTTTAAAAGAAATCATTACTAAAATTTAACTGATTTTTGCTCCACTGTGGGCTTCAGTTATTTGTGTTTTGCTTTTTTAACCTATGTTGTTTGAAAGTTACACAACTTTTGTTATTTTTCTGAATTGCCAGTCTTTAGCTGCTGTATTCTGATGAGTAGCACTTTATCAATTGTTTTATTAACCGTTAAATTAATCAGTATTTTCTTTATCATCATCTTTGAGATACAGTATCTTATGAATAAGATATTTCTAGTTAGTAAATTGAGTATCACCTATTGAAATTCTTAAAAGACACTTAAAAGAAATTTTTAAAGGCCTCGTGTTAAATTTATTTCAGCAAACACTTTTAATGTCCCATTACAGGCTAGGATTTACATTGGTAACTATACTTAGATATCGTTACCTACCTAGTATTTTATTATACAGCCAGTACACAGTTTACAAACCAGTGTTATTCTGAGATTGATTTTTAAGATATTTGCAATGCATTTCCCAATTGAAACAAAAGGGTTCCTAAACTAATTTACAAACAGCTGTTTAACCCATATGTGGCTAAAATATAACACTTCTTTTATCTAGAAAATCATTAGTAAATATAATTGCTACACTACTGATTAAACACAACTTTAAAAAAAGAATGAAAGGAATGAAATGCAGTAACATTTCAGACATAGCAAATATATTTCATTTCATCCTCTCAGGAAAACTGTATAAGGTAGGTATATTCAAAATTAACTGATGAAGAAAATCTCAAAGATGATTACTTTAACATATGCAGTATCAAAACCATTTTCTCTTCCCACTTTTTCCCTGATTTGTTCAGTGAACCCTCAAATATTTACTGAATGAATGAAGGCTTATTTTGAATAGATACTTGCCATGATAAACTTTTTCTTTTATACTTAGTAAATGTTTTTTTCTCACTAATACTTTAGGGGGAAAAACTTGTTTTTTTTAGTTTAGTTATGGTTTAACATTTTCATTGATAAATTACCATTTCACTTCACTATCGGAAAATGACTTTGAAAATATAATTTGACTAATGCCATGGGACGAGATAAACTGTGCTTCTTGTAATTCTCATATTAATTTTGAACTTCAGTTAGAAAAGAAATGAACAAGAAATTCGAAATTATTACTGACATCAAAAAATGTACTAATGTTTCTAGAGAGTCCTTTAAAATAATGGTAACATCATTCCAAAGATTTTCAGTATAACCTATAGGTCATGTCACTTGTTCAGTACATTTCACATGATAGTAATGTGAAGAATGGCTTGGATGTTTGAAACAAGGTAAGTAGCTACAAGGTGGTTCTACTAGGCCAGTGCTTTCCAACCTTTCACATACCATAGTACATATGGACAATAAAATAGTAATACATATATAGCACACTGAGATAAACTGGTGGGGTTGGTGGCAACTAATCTGGGGTCTTTTACTGTCCCAAGCTACTCTTGATCCCCCTAAGAGCTGAGAGAAAAAACATCTTGGCGTATCTATTACAAATTTGTGTTGGAACACTCAGTGTTATTGGGACCAGTGTTATAGTCAAGTTATAGCTATTGTGTTAGGTATTGATAACAATTTACTGCCCATCTGTTCTTCTAAAGCATTGGTTCTCAATTTTTGGGGGGCCAGGAAACCCATTACATGTGTACATAAGTATTTCAATAAAGAATATTTTTCCAAATTTAAAAAACATACTATAAAGAGTGGCATTGTTTTATTTTACACTGTGTAAATCTCTTATTTCTGGCTTAATAGAAGACAGCTTAACTCTCATATCTACTTTTGCATTCCACTTGTGATGATAAATTGTTCTGATTGAAGTATGTGGGAAAGAAAATCTGGCCTTACACAGATATGCAGTTGGAAAATGAGTAAATTTTAATAGCCTTTCCAACAATTTGTGGCTATTCTTTGACACTACATCACAGCTTGGCAAATACAGTTTCTTAAAATTTAGCTGCAGTGTGGATTATGGAAACATTACTGAGTTTTTCATAATCTGGGACCTCAGAACCACCTACGTGGTTGCATATTAACTAGAAGGATTTAAGATTCAGAAGCAGTTGTAATTACACCTGTGGTTTATTGCAGTGGAATCTGGAGAAATCCAGATTCAGGCTTCCAAAGTTTTTTCTTGTGATCACATAAAACACACTTCTTCCTCCAGCAATAAACTGCATAACTAGGCTCAGAGACAAGGGCTTTTATTTGGGATTGGTCACACAGACACTTTGTGCCTGCTCAGCCAGTCAAGATATTCACCATAAAACATATTGTTTACACAATCTAGGCAGACTTCTGCAGCAGGATTCAGTGCCCTAGTCATACAAAACGACCTTATCGGTTAGTAACATAGAGAACATTCCCAAAGCCAATTCCCAGAAGTTAGTCAAGGTTCAAGCCTGTAAACTTTTTTTTTTTTTTTTGAGTGCTATTCCACTGAAATGCATTGGTTTGTTTTGAACTTTGAATGGCTCTTTTACCCATGCATGACTTGTTAATTGTATTGACTTATACACACTTGTAAAATTTGACATTTCTTTATACAATATCAAAAAGATTACGTTTGTTAATATCACTTGATCTCAATAGAAGAAAACCTTTATATTGGGAAACTATAAAGCTCACAAAACAGATAACTTTTTTTTTTTTTAGAATTTTAACTTTCACTTGAATTTTATCATTGGCAGCAATTACTGTCAGCTCTTTGAAGGCCCATGTCATTTGAGAATCAGGACAAGCTCATTAGGAAAATGACTAAATACCTTAAGTCTGAATAGTCGTAGTCTAACAAAAGTTCTTTCAAATAAAAAGGGTGTTCTTTTGAAGGAATTGTTTTTTGTTCAGTTCACAAGTCAAACATTTGTGCATCAAGACCATTGTCCTTTGTTACGTACTTTACAGATGTGTCCTTCCCATTTTGTCACACAGTATTAAGTAGATGTGTACTCAAGTCTTGAGATTTAATGATTTTTACTGCTTCATCGAGGCCAACAAACAAGCGGCTTTGTTTTTTCTTACTGAGTGTGGCTGTGGCAAATACAATGCCAAAATTATTGTTTAGTGCCAGTTCTTTGATTTGTGCTAAAATTAGTAGTTCTACCCAACATTGCTCTTGCATCATCTTTGCAAATGTCAACACAGTGAAAAGAGTAAATAAAATCTTAGTAGTGTAATGAAAATAGTGTTGATCTCACAGACCCTGGTGATGAGCCACACCTCCCCATGGGGCCATGCCCCATGCTTTGAGAACCAACATAGTAAAGACTCTGAGTACATACAGAGTCATGTTTTGTTGATGTAAATATTTTTCACCAGGTGTGGGAAGAGTAGATAGTAGCATCTCTCTCCAGAAACTAGACAATAGCTCCTTGAAAGCAAGGACTATCCTAATTATTTTTATGTTCTCTTCTTCATCTTGCAGAGTGCCTTACCCATCATATGTGCTCTATAAATGTTGAACTGAAATTTAGGTCAGAAATTAGTCTAAACTGAAGCAATGCCAGTTGAGATAGAGAACAGGAGACTGATTAAGGAGAGATTTATGGATAGTTTGGTGGGCAGTGAAGAAGAAGTCCAAAATTTCTATTGTGGAGAATGGTAGTGTGATTAGGACAAATTACAGGAAAGCTAGAACATTTCAAGGAAAGATAATATAATTTTGGCTGTATCAAATTTGAGATGCCTATGAGTTAGGTGGAGATGAAATAGTAAGCAAATGAAAATAAAAGTGAAGTGTAAAAGAACTCTGCACTAATGAACTCAGGCATGAACAGGGATACGGTAGTAAATGAAGCTATATGTGTGTGGAGGGGGTTCTCTGGAAAGAAAGTAGAGGGGGAAAGGGTTTTGGAAAATAGCACTGTTTAAATAGTGAGCTAAAATTAGTGGGAATAGTCAGAAGGGTAGAGAACTCCAAAGACAGAAAAATACTAGGGAAATTAAAGATGTGTACTAGTGATTTGGGTCCCCCAATGTCCCCCCCCCTTAATCTGCAGCAAACTTGTGCTGATAAATTAGTGATAGAAGTATTCCAGATAACAGATAGACCCCACTTTGTTGTTAATGAGATGATACTGAGGTCTGCTAGGCTTAATGTACCCCAAATTCTGAATGAATGACAGGCTAGATTGAGAAGAGGAGAAAGTCTTTCATTCTTTTCGTGCTCTAGATGTTACTAGAAAGTTTTCAAACTTTGCACATTAGAATCACCTGAGGATCTTGGACTCCTGCCTTTCATTCCAAATATTCTGTGGTGGTTTTTGCTTGTTTGGGGGTTTTGGGGTTTTTTGTTTTTGTTTGGGATATATTCTGGGCATTAGGATTTTTTAAAGCTCACCAAGTAGTACAGAAAATGCAGTGAAGGTGGGGAATCACTGATTGTCTTAGGGAAAGAAGGAATTATAAATTACTAAGATGAGGTTTAATTTTATTAGGTTAAGAGTTAGAAAGAGATTGCTGCCGTGTCTTCTAATTTATATTTTAGATGAATAATCATGGAGACTTTCCTAGATACGTTTATTGAAACATCTACATACCAACTATGTGCCACACATGATATGTAGCATTGGCGTTTGAATTATGAATAATAGGTTGTCTCTTCCCTCTACGGAGTTCACATTTCAGAGATGATTAAAGTTTAAGGAAAACTTGGTATCTATCTTTGACGCTAAGTTTTCCAGAGGCAATTTGCACTCTCCTACTCAACTAACCAAAATGTATTTAATTTTGAAATGTATGTTCAGGGATACTGTGGGTAAGGAGGATAAAAATTTTAAATCTAGTGTTTGCTGTGGAAGGTCTATTTGTGAAAATAAATATGTACAGTATTTTAGTATGTCACTTTTTTCCATCTTTCAGTGTTTGAATTTGCTTCTTGTTCTAGAAATGTATTTCCCACTGTATACCTTCCCAATATATGAAGTTAAAAATCTCTCATTTTTCATTTCTACATAGAATATTTTTCACTCAAGGGAATTTCTAGGTAATGTGGTTATTTGAACATAAATGCAGCAGTGCATGACCTCATAGATGTGAGGGCAGTAGAAGGGAGAAAAAAGCAAGAGCTCACTCACATACTTTTCTAAGGAAAAACAAAAAACGTAAGATCCATCATTTCATCACCTAGAATGTTTTTAACTCAATAAAGCAGGCATGTTTGTATGAAAACTAAATATAAAGCTGAAAAACTATGCCAAATGTAACTCTTAAAGTGAAGATATAATGTACATGAACTTCCTTTCATACAGAATCTCATTTTTGACATAGAAAATGTATTCAGGGATGTGTGTGCATATGTACTTATGTGTTTATATATTTTTAAATATATATTAGCCATTTGGTAGAATAAAGTCATTTTGCATCTTTATGGTACTGGATTTATTTAATAAAAACTTAGAAAACAAAGAGCAGTTAATAAAAACTTAGCTATAAGTGATAGACATTCCCAGTCTGAACTAGCTTTGGCAAAGAATCTTTTTGGTTTACAAACATGCAAGGGAGGATTGAACAACCAAGAACAGAAAGGCAGATATACGGGTGGACTTAAAGAAATTAGAAACCAGGGACTCAAACATGACCAACACTTTCTCCCCATCTATTTTTTAAATTCTTCTAGCTAGCTTCATTTTCTCTAGCCACAGAACAGCTTTTCCACATATCAGGAAACATGGCTACTAAAAGCTTGAGTTTTAAGTTGAACTAATTCTGGCTTCAGCTTTTGGGGCCAGAGTCCAAAAGTCCCAAGAAGAAAGCCATTGTCTGGGCTTCAGTTGGGTATCCCTGTGGGTCAGTCAGCTGTGGCCATATTTGTGAGAGGGTACTAAAGGAATACATCAGTTGTATTTATAGGCATGTTGAGGTAAGAGGAAATTACCAGGAAAAGACATGTATAAGCCAGACAAACAGTTCCCAAGATGTATGCTATATATATATATATATACTTCATACAGTAAAATATAATAAAGAAAAATCAAGGAAATAAAATTAGAAATAATACAGTGAAAAAAATAGGGTGACATTTATCAGATGTGATGACATTGATTATGTTAAAAAGAAAAAGAAAAACTCGAGTCAGTATATGCTTTTTAAGCCAAACAGAATGACACAGATTAAAAGTAAAAAGCTGGCGAAGACATGTTAGGAACATAAATAAAAAGGATGATGGCAGTATTACTGTCAGAATAATTGTCATAGACAAATATCAGCAGTTTCATATGATAAATAACAAATAAAACCCAGCTTTAAATTAAGAAAGGGAAATAGCTAGGTGCCAGAAATAAAATGAATTTAAGGCCAAAAGCCTCAGGGACACTCCGAGGAGTCTTGGTATTAGATATAAGCCTCATTTAGGTATTGGGGTACAGAAGGGGAGAAGTTGGGATTTTAAATCTAGGTAGCAACTGGAGACAGAGCTTTAGGCCCAGGTGAAGTGGCTTCTGGAATAATGCTTCCTTTGCAAATCTAATTGGAGAAAAGGAACTGGAATCGCTCAGCCACCTGGCCTGGGAAGGAGGCCATGGTAGAAAAGTCACCTGAGGTGAATCAGCCTAGGCCTGTTCTGTGTGCTCTGTGAGGAGAATACTTGAAGACTTGAATAAATGGAGCTGTGCAATATTCCTCAGTGGAAACTCTTAATATTGTGAATATCACTTAAAGAATGATGTGTGAGAGCTGCATTTTTTCTTTTAATAGAAGGCTTCACTCATATAAAGGATGGCCTCACCATGTCAACTAATAACAGATTATAGAGCTATAAAAATAGGAAGTGTGGTTTGAGCCAGTTCAGAACTAGAAATTAGTGGAACAGAAAGTTCCTAGACAAGTATGTATAAGGATGGAATTCTAGAAATGTATCTATAGATTGACATGGAGAAATACTCATATTTCAATAAGTGTGATATCAGCTAGCAAAGGGATAATTTCACTAACTTATAAAAGCATAGAAAAATCCAGAAGGATTTCAACAAAATGTTTATAATTATTATACTGAGATGATAGGATTGTGGGTCTCTTGGTTTTCCTTTTCATTTCTGTTTTTTCCTAAATCCTGCTTAACGTGCATTCAGATTTTTTGCAAAAGAAAACAGTTAAGCATTACATACTTAAACTTATGGATTGCAGTACTTGGAAGGAAATTCATATAATCTTAAATACTTTCATTATCGATCAAGAAAAGAATGAAAATAATTGTAGTTAACACTGCTGTATGATATATAGGAAAGTTGTCAAGACAGTAGATCCTAAGAGTTCTCATCACAAGGAGAAATTTCTTTTTATTTTTACTGTATGAATATGAGATATAGAAGTTAACTAAACCTACTGTGTTAATTTCACAATACATATAAATCAACCCATCATGCTGGACACCTTAAACTTATACATTGATGTATGTCAAGTATTTGTCAGTGAAACTGGAAAAAGAAAACCGAAGCATTAATTTAAGTTTGTTAAAGAACCAATAGAGCAAAGACAAGTGGGAGAAAGAAGTAATGTTTGGCGTTTGTTTTGTTTTGAAATAAAAATGCTGAAGATTCCAAGGAACTTCTGAGAAAGATTCTAAAGAAATGCTAAGATTTTAAGGAAAGAACATAAATCAATTATTCACATAGTTAGAAATAAGGAGAATATGATAGATGACTGTAGGACTATTAAGTTCAGTTCTCTGTTAATAAATTTGGGTGTCTTAATAAAATATTTTTAAACAGAAATGAGGGGGAGGGGGTTGACTAGAAAAAAATGCTTAAAACTGTCAAAGTCTCGGTAAGGTTCTAGCCCCGAGTAGTTTTAGGGAATAAGTTTTGAGAAATGTTTAAATAAACAATCTCCATGATATATTAGCCATTTCAGAATGCAGTGAAGGAAAGCATATACTTTTTGGGTCTTTTCGTTAATCTAGCATATCCCTGCAATATCATAGTGGGTGATGTATCAAAAACAATAGAGTGTTCCAGCCAATTGCAATAATAACTGTAAATGCAAAAATAAAATACTAGCAAAATCATTTACTGTTAGGTACAGTTTAATGAAGGAATGCAAGAAATGTTTGCTATTACAAAGTTTAGTAAATACTCAGTGGTTCAAAACAGGCAAAACAACTCAAATGGCATGTATTAATTTTCTCTTTTTCTATTACATTTTTTTTTTACATCTTTATTGGAGTATAAGTGCTTTACAATGGTGTGCTGGATTCTGCTTTATAACAAAGTGAATCATGTATACATATACATCTGTATAAATATGCGTCTCCCACCCTCCCACCCTCCCTATCCCACCCCTCCAGGCGGACACAAAGCACCAAGCTGATCTCCCTGTGCTGTGCGGCTGCTTCCCACTAGCTATCTACCTTACGTTTGGTAGTGTATATATGTCCATGCCTCTCTCTCGCTTTGTCACAGCTTACCCTTCCCCCTCCCCATATCCTCAAGTCCATTCTCTAGTAGATCTGTGTCTTTATTCCTGTCTTACCCCTAGGCTCTTCATGACATTTTTTTTTCTTAAATTCCATATATATGTGTTAGCATACGGTATTTGTCTTTCTCTTTCTGACTTACTTCACTCTCTATGACAGACTGTAGGTCTATCCACCTCATTACAAATAGCTCAATTTCGTTTCTTTTTATGGCTGAGTAATATTCCATTGTATATATGTGCCACATCTTCTTTATCCATTCATCCGATGATGGACACTTACGTTGTTTCCATCTCCGGGCTATTGTAAATAGAGTTGCAATGAACATTTTGGTACATGACTCTTTCTGAATTATGGTTTTCTCAGGGTATATGCCCAGTAGTGGATTTGCTGGGTCATATGGTAGTTCTATTTGTAGTTTTTTAAGGAACCTCCATACTGTTCTCCATAGTGACTGTATCAATTTACATTCCCACCAACAGTGCAAGAGGGTTCCCTTTTCTCCACACCCTCTCCAGCATTTATTGTTTCTAGATTTTTTGATGATGGCCATTCTGACTGGTGTGAGATGATATCTCATTGGTTTTGATTTGCATTTCTCTAATGATTAATGATGTTGAGCATTCTTTCATGTGTTTGTTGGCACTCTGTATATCTTCTTTGGATAAATGTCTGTATAGGTTTTCTGCCCATTTTTGGATTGGGTTGTTTGTTTTTTTGTTATTGAGCTGCATGAGCTGCTTGTAAATTTTGGAGATTAATCCTTTGTCAGTTGCTTCATTTGCAAGTATTTTCTCCCATTCTGAGGGTTGTCTTTTGGTCTTATGGTTTGCTTTGCTGTGCAAAAACTTTGAAGTTTCATTAGGTCCCATTTGTTTATTTTTCTTTTTATTTCCATTTCTCTAGGAGGTGGGTCAAAAAGGATCTTGCTGTGATTTATGTCATAGAGTGTTCTGCCTATGTTTTCCTCTAAGAGTTTGGTAGTTTCTGGCCTTACATTTAGGTCTTTAATCCATTTTGAGTTATTTTTGTGTATGGTGTTAGGGAGTGATCTAATCTCATACTTTTACATGTACCTGTCCAGTTTTCCCAGCACCTTTCTCCACTGTACATTCCTGCCTCCTTTATCAAAGATAAGGTGACCATATGTGCCTGGGTTTATCTCTGGGCTTTCTATCCTATTCCATTGATCTATATTTCTGTTTTTGTGCCAGTACCATACTGTCTTGATTACTGTAGCTTTGTAGTATAGTCTGAAGTCAGGGAGCCTGATTCCTCCAGCTCCGTTTTTCGTTCTCAAGATTGCTTTGGCTATTTGGGGTCTTCTGTGTTTCCATACAAATTGTGAAATTTTTTGTTCTAGTTCTGTGAAAAATACCAGTGGTAGTTTGATAGGGATTGCATTGAATCTGTAGATTGCTTTGGGTAGTAGAGTCATTTTCACAATGTTGATTCTTCCCATCCAGGAACATGGTATATCTCTCCATCTATTTGTATCATCTTTAATTTCTTTCATCAGTGTCTTATAATTTTCTGCATACAGGTCTTTGTCTCCTTAGGTAGGTTTATTCCTAGATATTTTATTCTTTTTGTTCCAGTGGTAAATGGGAGTGTTTTCTTGATTTCACTTTCAGATTTTTCATCAGTAGTGTATAGGAATGCCAGAGATTTCTGTGCATTAATTTTGTATCCTGCTACTTTACCAGATTCATTGATTAGCTCTAATAGTTTTCTGGTAGCATCTTTAGGATTCTCTATGTATAGTATCATGTCATCTGCAAACAGTGACAGCTTTACTTCTTCTTTCAGATTTGGATTCCTTTTATTCCCTTTTCTTCTCTGATTGCTATGGCTAAAACTTCCAAAACTATGCTGAATAAGAGTGGTGAGAGTGGGCAACCTTGTCTTTTTCCTGATCTTAGTGGAAATGATTCAATTTTTCACCATTGAGGATGATGTTTGCTGTTGGTTTGTCATATATGGCCTTTATTATGTTGAGGAAAGTTCCCTCTATGCCTACTTTCTGCAGGGTTTTGTTTTGTTTTTTTTTTTTTTGTCGTACGCGGACCTCTCACTGTTGTGGCCTCTCCTGTTGCGGAGCACAGGCTCCGGACGCGCAGGCTCAGCGGCCATGGCTCATGGGCCCCGCCGCTCCGCGGCATGTGGGATCCTCCCGGACCGGGGCACGAACCTGTGTCCCCTGCATCGGCAGGCGGACCCTCAACCACTGCACCACCAGGGAAGCCCCTCTGCAGGGTTTTTATCATAAATAGGTGTTGAATTTTGTCGAAAGCTTTCTCTGCATCTATTGAAATGATCATGTGGTTTTTCTCCTTCAATATGTTAATATGGTTTATCACATTGATTGATTTGCATATATTGAAGAATCCTTGCATTCCTGGAATAAACCCCACTTGATCATGGTGTATGATCCTTTTAATGTGCTGTTGGATTCTGTTTGCTAGTATTTTGTTGAGGATTTTTGCATCTATGTTCATCAGTGATATTGGCCTGTAATTTTCTTTCTTTGTGACATCCTTGTCTGGTTTTGGTATCAAGGTGATGGTGGCCTCGTAGAATGAGTTTGGGAGTGTTCCCCCCTCTGCTATATTTTGGAAGAGTTTGAGAAGGATAGGTGTTAGCTCTTCTCTAAATGTTTGATAGAATTTGCCTGTGAAGCCATCTGATCCTGGGCTTTTGTTTGTTGGAAGATTTTTAATCACAGTTTCAATTTCAGTGCTTGTGATTGGTCTGTTTATATTTTCTATTTCTTCCTGATTCAGTCTTGGCAGGTTGTACCTTTCCAAGAATTTGTCCATTTCTTCCAGGTTGTCCATTTTATTGGACATTTATTACTACAGTTGCTTGTAGTAATCTCTCATGATCTTTTGTATTTCTGCAGTGTTAGTTGTTACTTCTCCTTTTTCATTTCTAATTCTATTGATTTGAGTCTTCTCCCTTTTTTTCTTGGTGAGTCTGGCTAATGGTTTATCAATTTTGTTTATCTTCTCAAAGAACCAGCTTTTAGTTTTATTGATCTCTGCTATCGTTTCCTTCATTTCTTTTTCATTTATTTTTAATCTGATTTTTATGATTTATTTCCTTCTGCTAACTTTGGGGTTTTTTAATTCTTCTTTCTCTAATTGCTTTAGGTGCAACATTAGGTTGTTTATTCGAGATGTTTCCTGTTTCTTAAGGTAGGATTGTATTGCTATAAACTTCCCTCTTAGAACTGCTTTTGCTGCATCCCATAGATTTTGGGTCGTCGTGTCTCCATTGTCATTTGTTTCTAGGTATTTTTTTAATTTCCTCTTTGATTTCTTCAGTGATCATTTCATTATTAAGTAGTGTATTGTTTAGCCTCCATGTGTTTGTATTTTTTACAGATCTTTTTCTGTAATTGATATCTAGTCTCATAGTGTTGTGGTCGGAAAAGATACTTGATACGATTTCAGTTTTCTTAAATTTACCAAGGCTTGATTTGTGACCCAAGATGTGATCTATCCTGGAGAATGTTCCATGAGCACTTGAGAAAAATGTGTATTCTGTTGTTTTTGGATGGAATGTCCTATAAATATCAATTAAGTCCATCTTGTTTAATGTATCATTTAAAGCTTGTGTTTCCTTAGTTATTTTCATTTTGGAGGATCTGTCCATTGGTGAAAGTAGGGTGTTAAAGTCCCCTACTATGAATGTGTTAACTGTCGATTTCCCCTTTTATGGCTGTTAGTATTTGCCTTATGTATTGAGGTGCTCCTATGTTGGGTGGGGCTTCCCTGGTGGCGCAGTGGTTGAGAGTCCGCCTGCCGATGCAGGGGACACAGGTTCGTGCCCTGGTCCGGGAAGATCTCACATGCCGCGGAGTGGCTGGGCCCGTGAGCCATGGCCACTGAGCCTACGCGTCCGGAGCCTGTGCTCCGCAGCGGGAGAGGCCACAGCAGTGAGAGGCCCGCGTACCACACACAAAAAAAATCTATTACATTTTTTATCTGATTATTCCAGGTATATCAAAGAATTATTGTTCCTTTAAATACTAGTCTTATGTCTGGGCTGTTTTCCTATTCTCTTAGTCTTCTCAGTTGGTTTTTCAGATTTCTGAGTGTGTGTATTCGTGTTTCATATCTGTGTTCTTTCTAATTAGATTGTAGTCTCATTGCATACCAGCAAGAATAAGCTGGCTATATTATAAAAGGTATCATTCCCCTATTTGGGGCCTGCCACATCCTAGGCACTGAAAAACTTGTTGAATTAATGAATTAGGTTAATACATGGGAATGGGTGCCTTGTTTTTAGTGAGAAAGCTCGATTTTTAAAAGATGGTAGTTCTTCCTACTTATTGTATAATTTACATGAAGTTTTATTTAAATCATTGTTTAGGTGAAATGATTCTGAATATTTAATTGGTAAGAATAATTTTGAAATGTTTTAAAGATTTATATACTGTGGGAGACTGGCAGAATTGATGTTTATATTATAAAGTTTTAGTAATGAAAATACTGGCATAATATTAATGAAACCAGAGTAAAAGAAAGTCCTGAAACTGTCTTGGGTATGTGTAAGTAATAATTATATCTGTATGTATAGATATATGTGTGAACTTGGTATATGATAAAGTTGCCATTTAAAGTTCTTCCTTCAATACAAAAATGTTTGTATTGACTTTTATTTGACTTAAAGAATTAAATGTAAAAGTGTATGAAACTATAATAAAGGAAAATACAAAGTTTATCTAATCGAGGTTACAGAAGAACTTCTTAACAAAGAACTTGATGGGAAAGATTGTTAGATATAGCTATGAAAAATCAAAACATCTTTGTATCAAAACTAGAATTAAAGACAATAAAATGGAATGGGGAGACTAATGAAAAATGGGCACAGAAATTCATAAAAGACGGCCAACAATATATAACAAAATATTTAAACTTTTAATAGAAATGCAAAATAAACTAACCAGAGTAATATGGGTTTCTTAATCAGAATGGTAGATATTGTAATTAGTGATGGTCTATATTGGCAAAGACATGTACTTCTGATGAAAGTACAAATTGATAAAACACTTTTTGAAGGTACTTTGCTCAAGGGTCTTTAAAATATGAATATTCTGGGACTTCCCTGGTGGTCCAATGGTTAAGACTCTGCTCTGTCAATGCAGGGGGCCCGGGTTCAATCCCTGGCCAGGGAGCTAGATCCCGCATGCCGCAACTAAGAGCCCACATGCCACAAGTAAAGATCCTGCATGCCACAATGAGGATCCCGTGTGCCACAGCTAAGACCGTCTGTGGCCAAATAAATAAATGTTTAAAATAAAAATAAGTAAATAAAATATGAATATTCTTTGATCCAGTAACTTAGTTTTTCAATTACTAATTGGTCACAAGGAAATAATCTTTTAAGTCTATCTGATTGCATGAGGGAATGCTCGCAGTTCCATAATGCTAAGTGAAAACACTTAGATCAATTTTGATCTCAATTTATGTTATACACATAGGAAAAGACTGAAAGAAATGACCAAAATTGATAGTCAGTATCTCAGGATTATCTGTTCTTTTCTTTGTTGTATTTTCCTGTGCTTTCTACAGTGAATATGTGTTATTTTATAATCAAAAGCTTTTTGATGGGCAGAGTGCTTAGGGGTTTTTTTGAGATCAAAAAGAAATAGTCCTTTATGTGCTTGACTATTTTTAGCTCTATAATTGGATTCTGCATGTGATCCTATTAGTAAAACAAAATATTTATAGTTAATAATGTGCCTTGGGACAGTTTATGAATTTTGTATGATTAGCTAAATATTTTTACCATTTTATAAAATCTTTGAAATGTTTTTACCATGGCATTTTTTACTTGAGTACCTAGCACATTTCAGAGACTCAAAAGATGTCTTTAAATGGAGTTTTTTAAACAATTACCATGTGATGATAATTCCCAAAGAGTGATCCTCCATCAATTTTATTTTTTATTTAGATGAGTTTATTCTTTTTCAGTGAACTTTTTCCGTATGTATTATAGTATCCATGTTTGTATTTGGCAGCTATATTTTCTGCTCTGAAGAATCTTCAAGATAAAATTCGACGTTTAGAACTTGAAAGGATTCAGGCAGAAGAAAGTGTGAAAACCTTGTCTAAAGAAACAATTGAATATAAGAAAGTACTGGATGAACAGATACAAGAAAGGGAGAATTCAAAGAATGAGGAATCAAAGCACAATCAAGGTTTGTTTAATTATGAAAGAAATGAAACACTATCAAAATAAGTATGGTAAAATCACTCTAAAAGAAATTCCACATTAGTGTTTTCTAGTGCTTAGTGTCTTCGAGCACTACAAAATTACATTTATATTTGGGAGCATTTTGTGGAACAAGTGCTGACGTCCTGTATTATATTTACTGTCAGAATTCAAGGCAGATTAGACTAACATACAGAAAGAGAATGACTTAGGTCATCTGAAAAGGCTTCTAGAGCTATTGGAAAATGTTTATTATATATACTGTAGATTCATGTTAAGCAGGTTCTTAAAACTAAAACTTCTGCGAGTGAGCTGATTTCTGCTTTTCTTACGAATTCTTTTTAGAGCTGACATCTCAGCTGTTAGCTGCAGAAAATAAATGTAATCTTTTAGAAAAACAATTGGAATACATGCGTAACATGATAAAGCATGCAGAAATGGAGAGGACATCTGTATTAGAGAAACAGGTATGTTACTTCATAGAGTCACTCTCAAGAAAAGTTAGTTATAGAGAAAATTAAGTTGATATAAAGACCTTTTTTCTCAGTGAGGACTAATGGTGCTGTTACAAGTAATCAATTCTCCGTCCATCTTAAAAGATAATAGTACCAGTAGTTCATTTTGAAAAACTGCTAGTGGAAGCTTTGAGAAAAATGTGGTTTGTTTTTTCAGCGAAGCTAAATAGAGGAGTTTCCTTTTTGGATGACCCTCACACACACTGCCATATCCTCTACACACAGCTTTAACAGCTTCTGCTTTGGAACAGTACAACAGCACAGGACTGAAATTACTTGGGATCAGTTATGGTGTCTGAAGATTTGATTGGTCTTCATTGTTATTGCTGTATTTGGTAGAGTTTTACTTAAATTGGAAAAATACTACACATTTAATTGTGTTTTCTTTTCAGGTCATGTTAACTTCTTTGTACGTTATCAGAAGTATAAATAAGCATATTATGTACCTCTCTGCCTCTTGAATTTTGTTTAAAGACTCAACTCAGGTAGCACATTTCAAGGTTCTTTATACTTTGAAAGATTTTTTACCGTTGTTATTTTAACAAAAATATTTTGCTCTGTCAAACCAGAGGTATTTTAATTTAAGTAACCTATGCATTTACAAGAGGACATCTGCAATATCAGTCTCGAATATATTTTTTTAAAACATACCTCCTTTTCCTATTATGAATATAGAATTTGATTTCATCATGAATACCATAGTTTCTGGGCATCTTAACTTTATTATGCAAAAGTTGAATGTTTATATGCTTAATATTTTGCTAGGTACTCTGCAGTGTGAAAGAAATTAAATGCTTTCCACCTCAGTCAGCTTTCAGTCATAGTTGGAGATATCAAAGAAATATTTGATTGCACAACAATATTTAAGAGGATGTTTCAGCAATTTTCATTTGTATTATAGGTCTCTTTACTATGCCATTGAGTTTATTTGTGACCATATTTTTTTGTTTCCAGTTGGGTCCTCTTCAGTCCACCTATTTTTGTTGTTATTTTAATTTACCATTACTTTGCTTTTTATTCCTTCATTTTATCTCTTTGAACACTATAAAAATTCCCAGTCTTAAAATCATTTTTTTTCTTATGAGAACTGTATACGTATATATATATTTTTATGATGAACTCTTATTCTTTGGAGTTGTTTATCTTGGGAATTCCATACTTCTAAGTTGTGTAGGCAGCCTTATGAAATGGTTGTGGATTTGCCTTTGCTGGGGCTTGATGGGTTTCCCTGTTTCTGGTCTGCATTTATGATAATTTGTTGGCTTTGGGCTCCTGCATCGTGCAGATGGTACGTTGCCTGAAATTTATGTCACGTTCCTTGTGTATCTTATACACCAAGGCTATAGTCTTGCCTCGTGTAATATTTGGCTTCAGTATTACTTGCTTTTGATTTATCTTTTTTGCATCTGAAGAGTTCCCTTTCTTCAAACTTGCTATGCAATTATTATTATTTCTGTGTTTTCTCTGACACTTTTATGTGATGGATGGGGTTTGGGAAAGGGATGGTGAGTTAAATCTGATTGGAAATGGCAAAACGTTATGTACAGTAATACGCAGTTCTCTTCATTGGCATATTTCTGTTCTCGGGTTAGAAAGCATCTGTAAGACAACCGTGAGATGTCTTGACTAATATTGATATAGTTGTTAGACAAATATATATATATATATATATATGTATGTCTTTGAATTAAGCCCTGTTTTCATCAGTAAAGTTTGATTAGCCCATTTTATGAGTGGTTCCAATATTGGAAGTGAAGTGTGATTTGTGCCAACATTTAACTCAATGTATTATTTCAAGGGCAGTAACTATCCGCTAAGGTAGGTAGGAGGAAATTAGTAGTTCACACAAATTCCTGAGAAATTTATTGGTTTGTATTACTTTGTCATATTCAAATTTCTGTTAGTATGAAACCTATTGCTATAGACTTGTATATGAAGATACACTGTTTACAAGTTCACGTGCTTAATGTTTTGCTTTTTACCAGTAGACCTCAGTTTAGCATACTTCCACTTCTTATCCTAGTTTAATGGTTTATCCTGTGGCTGTCAGTCCTTAAATCTGATAGGTGGCAGTCTTTTCAAATCCTTGACCCTAAGCCTGAAAAAAAAAAAAAAAATGAT
The DNA here is from genome assembly GCF_951394435.1 of Stenella coeruleoalba. Classification (NCBI taxonomy): domain Eukaryota; kingdom Metazoa; phylum Chordata; class Mammalia; order Artiodactyla; family Delphinidae; genus Stenella; species Stenella coeruleoalba. The sequence continues at coordinate 71,197,747 of NC_137154.1, forward strand.
GGATGTTTTGCGTAGAATTCAGAGGAAGCGTAAATGTTACGTACCAAAACTGTGATTATTGCCTTAATTAAGAGATTAACTATGTTAGAGAACCAGACTAATTACAACTATTTGTGTGTAGCCTATATGTCTAGTAAATACCTTCATTCAGAGCGTATTAACAAGTCTTAGTATAGAGAACCAAATGTTATAATAGTATATAATAAGAACAAGATTTCACTTGTATTTGTTAATTTTCCTCTGGTTTCATCTTAATATTATTTTCCTGGAATTCCTCTGTAGTACCTAAGTAGTTGTATGAAAAGCCAGACAACATCCCTAGTACTTATTTTACTTGTAACTGGAAGTTTGTACTTTTTAATTTTTATTTTATATTGGAATGGGGTTGATTGACAATGTTGTGTTAGTTTCAGGTGTACAGCAGAGTGATTCAGTTATACATATACATGTATCCATTCTTTTTCAAATTATTTTCCCATTTAGGTTATTATAGAATATTTAGCAGAGTTTCATATGCTATACAGTAGGTCCTTGTTGGTGATCAATTTTAAATATAGAAGTGTGTACATGTCAATCCCAAACTCCCAATTAATCTGTCCCCCTCACCTTTCCCCTTTGGTGACCATAAGTTTGTTTTCTAAGTCTGTGAGTCTGAAGAAACTTAGTATTTTTTTGATTTTTCAAAGGACTGACTTGTAAAAGTCAGTTTTATAATTGTCATGGTCATAGCCTACCTTTTCTCAAGTAAAGCTGGTTAGTCTCATTTTAGGTTATTGGGTTTTTTGCCTGGTTATGTTTCAAGGTTTTATATGGTGAAGGAATCTCAGATTCCTTTTAATTTTTTCAGGGAATTTAGATTACTTTTGATTAAGACCTGTAGATCAGATACTTAGGATAGAAACGTCATGAATGAAAAACTATTCATAGGAACACCTTTCTAAAAGTATTATTTTCACTTGTCCAACAAGTATTTATAGCCACTCCACTAGGCAAGTGGAGACCACAAAAATCAGAGACTACTGTGATTGTGTTTTATAGTCTTGTAGTATAATAACATATATGTAAGTATAAAATAGTACACTAAAAATATAAGAACTTTGAATAATCAAAAATAAGTAAAAGCCAGACAAGTAGCATAGTACTCTCAGTGTTAGTTTTTCAGTTTTTTGTCAAATTATTATGCTGTATTTAATATTGTTTCCCAGGTTTCCCTAGAAAGAGAACGACAACATGATCAAACGCATGTTCAAAACCAACTTGAAAAATTGGATCTTCTTGAACAGGAGTATAACAAGCTTACCACAATGCAGGCCCTTGCAGAAGTCAGTGAGAATCTTTTATACTCATCAATGCATAATATTGGTTCTTATGTAAAATTGGATATTTTATAGGAAAAAAAATGACCTTGTATCAAAGAAACATATGGGAATTTTTTTTAAAGGAAGAAATGTAAATTTGGAGAGAAAGTTCACATTTTATCATCTTAGTGTACATAAGGAAGGAGTTCGTTTTGAAAATGTTGAAAGATGAAGTGTTTTTGAGTATCCTTAAGGCTTGTATCACTTCGTTTTTGTTCTCTGAACTAATTTTAGTTTTTTTTTTTTTTTTTTTTAATTTTTATTTATTTTTGGCTGCATTGGGTCTTTGTTGCTGTGCGCGGGCTTTCTCTAGTTGTGGTGAGCGGGGGCTACTCTTCCTTGTGGTGCACGGGCTTCTCATTGCAGTGTCTTTTCTTGTTGCAGAGCATGTGCGCTAGGCACGCGGGCTTCAGTAGCTACAGCACGCAGACTCAGTAGTTGCAGCACGTGGGCCCTAGAGCACACGGGCTTCAGTAGTTGTGGCATGTGGGCTCAGTAGTTGTGGCTCGCAGGCTCTAGAGCTCAGGCTCAGCAGTTGTGACGCATGGGCCTAGTTCCTCCGCAGCATGTGGGATCTTCCCAGACCAGGGATCAAACCCGTGTCCCCTGCCTTGGCAGGTGTATTCCCAACCACTGCGCCACCAGGGAAGTCCTAATTTTAGTCTTAATTGATTCATTTGGGAAGTATTTAATACCACTGAGACTATAAAGTTTCAGATTCAGCTTCCGTGTAGCCCAGGGGTCCCCAACTGATGAGGAACCGGGCCACACAGCAGATGAGTGGTGGGTGAGCGAGCAAAGCGTCATCTGCTGCTCCCCATGGCTCACATTACTGCCTGAACCATCCCCCCCCCCAACCTCATCCGTAGAAAAATTTTCTTCCATGAGAAACCGGTCCCCAGTGCCAAAAAGGTTGGGGACCGCTGTTGTAGCCTATATGGCTTCATACAGAGGCTGTGTTCTTTGCCCGTGAATTTTACCCCTAATTCTGTGGAATTGCAAAGGAGAGTCATGGATAAAAATTTTACAAATAGACACTGAAACTCTTTTCACTATTATCACTTTTAATATTTTTATCACTAGAAAAAAATGCAAGAGTTAGAAGCAAAACTCCATCAAGAAGAACAGGAAAGGAAACGTATGCAAGCTAAGGCAGCCCAGGTAAGTTGAAATGTGAGCAGGTAGGCTCCTCACATTTCATGCTACTCTTTATATATAAATAGATGTAGATGTGCGCTGCTTTGATTATTTATAATTTGGAATGATCCAATATATAAATTTGCAGGCTTAGCTTAATATGGAAAACTATAAACATATTTTTACAGACAGAAAGTAAAAGCTGAGCAATTCTTTAGGGTTTTTTAAATTGTGGGCTTTCTATCAGCTTTATTTTTTTTTAAATCAATAGACTAAAAAATATCAGCGACTGTGTACATAATATAATATGTAATCATCTAAAACTTTTCACATTAGTCACTATTGGAAATGTTTGAAAGCCTCATTCAGTATCCTGCTTGTAAGTGCTTCCCTTTTTTGGTGGCCTCGAGACACCAGGACAGTAGCTGAGGTAGTGGGCTACACAACAGGTGGTGACCCATACTAATTTACAAAAGCCACCATATAAGGAAAATGAGCTCTCCTCATTTCTAGCCTTGAATTTTTATCCCATGCAGTGGCCACCAGGTAGAATAGGTGAGGCAGTGTGAATTCACAGAATCATTGAATTTATATATACCAACTAGAACTGCATTTCTAGAAGATACAGCAACATTTCTATATCCAACAAATCTTACAGGCTAAATAAAATACTTCTGTTTATAACTGAAGACTCTCCCCATGTGAGCTTATTAATTCAAATACCTCTTGTTTATTGCCCCTCCCCTTCCAAAGTCTTTAAGTTTTATAACATTTACATGTATCTTTTCTCATAATATTAACACAAAAAGCAGGTCCTGATTCCAAAACAATTAGGAGAGGAGGCTCTGCAGTTCAGGTTGTGGCCAGATGCCAACGGTGTCCTGGGCTCACTTCATAAATGTGCTCGCAGGACTGTAAACATCTATTATCTCATCTTTGTTATCTTGTCTATTTTTTCCAGTGCTTCCCAGAATTCATTGACTTAACATATTCTCTTTCTATTAAACGCGATATATTTTCTTTCTCAAATATTTACCTTCTGATCAATTCGTATGTACTTTTTACCTCTCTGTGCTTTCTGAGTTATATAGTCATGTGGCTTTATTTTTGACCACCAACAAATTTTGAAATTACTTGATTTCTCTCCCCATTCCACTTTTTAGGGTAGGTAGGCCACTTTACTGTGCCTTTGTTTCCTCACTCATAACATGCAAACTTTAAAGTTATGCTTTATATACACTGTGGTGGTGAGTTCTACTATACATGGAATACAGAATTAACAAGTTCATTATTTTATGAATTTAAAAAATTATTTTGTGGTAGTTTTATTTTGTATTTAGCAGGCAAAATGTTGGGACAAATCAGTTATTACTGATAATATATCAGTAAAGGTTTTGAGTTCTGAGTTCTGATAGTGAACACTGTTGTGGTAGAACAGGGGCCGGGGTTGATACATGGTTCCAAGTCTAACCATAATTTGTGTAGTCCTGGGCGAGATATGTAACCATTCGGAGCTTGGGATTTTACCACTGATACTGGTCTTTATTTTACATCTTCTTAATGTTGGAGAGTTCCAACAAGAGGAAATATAATGAAAGCACTTACAAATGTTAAAACTCTGCCACACAAATATATGACAGCTACTGGGAAGAACTTAGGAAGTTAAAATAGTTCACATTTTTTTTGTTTTGTATACTCTTCAAACTCATTGGCTTCATAGGTCTTCCAGAGTAGTGATTTCATGTTCATGGAATTATGTCCATTCAGTTTACTACGTATAAAGCATCGTTAGATGTGTGGGAATGTAGACACTCCTGAGAGTAGGAATCCCTGTGTTCCTTTGTCACTGAATAAATTCTATCCCTAAAGAATGCAGTCATTGTGGGAAGCATTAGTAATGATCTCAGGATTTCTTTTAACTAATCCATTGGTTCTGAGTGTGTGAGCTCCATCATAATTTCCTGAAGAACTTTAAAATACTTTTAAAATAAAAATTTCCTCAGCCTGGAATGTTTAAAATCATGACGTCTGGAGAGGCACCTAACAATCTGAATTTTCTCATAAACTCCAGACAATTTTGATACATAGGCAGGTTTGAAAACCACTATTCTAGACAAATACACATGAACACAGACACACACGAACACACACATACCTGTGTATATGTATGTAATTATATTTTTTAAGGAAAGTTGAAAACAGCAGTCCTTGTTTGAAATCCTTAGTAATTGTTTATGGAATTTCTACCATATTAAATTAATGTAGTTACTAAGCTTCTAGAGAAAAGGGCTTGATAACATTCTCTGATATACCTCCCAGTTGTTTTGGACATAGATTTCCAGTTCCTTTTTCTTACATTGTTAAGTGTATGAGTTTTTAAAAGAGGAAGAAATTGTACTTTGTTCTCCAGCTGCTTTGTGTCTAACGCTGTTGTATATGCTGTGTGTGACAAGAAGAAAATGTTGAAACATTGGTTTGGAGTTAGAAATACTGCCTTTAACTCATTAGATATAATTTAAGGACCAACCTCAAATAAGGAGCTAAACGTTTCCAGGCTAAGTGAAAGGACAAATTATAGGACAGCACTTTAAGTAAATTGAGAGAGTGGTATTGATTTAAAATATTGGATAAATGTTGACGGATTGATTCCAGATATAGCTACACAGCTATGATGGGTTTTTCATTCTATACTATACGATACTACTGTAGGTTTTTTTAACAGGCCTTTACATGGCAGATCTCAAATTTGAATCATAGCTTTTATTTCTACAGTATTAACTTTAGGCTCTCATATTTTTCCTAGTTGCAGATTGGTCTAGAAAGAAATAGACTTATCTTTGAAGATAAGGCAACTTCATGTGTTCCCAATGCAAAAAGAATTAAAAAAAAGAAGTCAAAACCACCAGAAAAGGTATGAAAAAATAACCATTAAGTCAAAGTGCTGGTTATTACTTGGCGTAGTTTATGTGAAAACACTTACAAACCATGTGGTACTTCAACCTTGGATGAGTAAATCTCTTTCATTCTCAGTTTCTTCATGGGGAAAATGGGGATAAGTAATACCTACTTCTAAATTTTCACCCTGACAGTGAGATAATATATCTGAAAGTGTTAGAACTACACAGCACCGCACAAATGTTAGTTATTGTTCAGTATCGCATTATCTTTTGCACTTAAAAGTTTGTGTATATACACATGCACGCGTGCGCGTGCACACACACACAGTTTCTCTACTGAGACTGTAACTGATGTTTTGTCAGGAACTGTTTTTTCTTTCCTAGCCTTTCCTAGGCTAGGATATGTGGTGACAAGCATTATTAGGAACTCCAGACCATAATGCCTATAGAGATAAAACAAGCAGTAGCCCAGCAGTAAGCTGAAGTTTCAGGTTAGTCCTATATGGCCAGCTTTTATCATCATGTGAGTAAAATTGCTCTTCTTTTTTCTTTTCCATGCAGAAAGGTTCTAGGAACTATTTTGCCGCACAACCACATTATAGATTATGCTTGGGTGATATGCCATTTGTAGCTGGAAAGGTGAGTTGGTCGAACTCTGGCTTTTTTGGTACAACTTAGATCTTTGAATTAAATCCACTCATCTGCCTGTATACCTATAAACGGCGGAAATATTTTTCTGTTTTTTTACTAGTTGGATCATAGTGATGTGAGAACGAGATGAAGGAAAGTTTTATGGGACTGGGGGAGCAGGGAGGAGACTGGGGGGACACGTTAAAGCAGGTAGAGTCTATGCAGAAGGGAACTTAGGAGCAAAAGCAGAGACTCTGGTTTGCAGAAGGTGTGGTTGCAGATAGGAAATAGTATATTTGTAGCACTGGATTTTTAGGATCAGCCCTGTTGATTTATATTTAGATATAGATAGATATTTAAATGAAAAGAAGTCACATCCTCTTTGTCCTCACATGCTTATTACGTATAGGATTCATTCTCCAAGAAGCAGTCATACATAGACTTGAATCTTAAGTTCCTTTAGTGCTTAAAAATGTGGAGATGATAATTTTATCAAATATCAGCAAGTACTGGGTGATTTCTAAGAAGTGCTTAACATTGTGTTAGTTTATACCACTTTTTCATTAATGTTTGTGTTGCTGGTTATAGATGCCTTGAGTATCCAACTAGATTGTGAATTTGAGAAGCTTGAGGAGTAAATTTTAATTTTAGGTATTTATTTGTTTTTGTTTTTGTTTTTTGCGGTACGCGGGCCTCTCACTGTTGTGGCCTCTCCCGTGGCGGAGCACAGGCTCCGGACGCGCAGGCTCAGCAGCCATGGCTCACGGGCCCAGCCGCTCCGCGGCATGTGGGATCTTCCCGGACCGGGGCACGAACCCATGTCCCCTGCATCGGCAAGCGGACTCTCAACCACTGCGCCACCAGGGAAGCCCTATTTGTTTATTTTAACCCCACAGTAAATCCTCAGTGAAAGCTTAGGGAATGAACTATTTCCTAGCTTTTCCACTTGCCCTTTGTAGATGCGTGCGGCCAAATCACTTTTAAAAAGTTTTGTCGTTGGCTTTCCTTTACCCTAAATTTAACCTCTTCTTAGATTGCAGACCATCTTTTGACCTACCAAGGTCAAAAGGTTCATCTTTGAACCTTTGTTCCTAACCAAGGTTCTTCTACTTTGCCACAGAATCTTTGATTTGGGCTGGAAAGTTTCTCAAAGGATGACTAGCTGCATCAGAATCATTGACTATGCATCTGAAAAAGCAGATTACGAGGCCCCACCACAGTTCTGATAAATCAGAATTTTCTGGGTGTGGGACCTAGAAAGTATAGTCAGTTGTTCCCGAGTCTCAATCTAATGTTCATTTAGATTTGGGACCCACTTAGTACAGTTCCCTGTCCAATGTTTTCGTTATGTAAGCATCCAGAATAATGGTCATGTACTCTGTCCAAATACATCTACTGATGAGACCTCATTATACCCTCAAACAGCCCTTCACAGTTCTAGACAGCTTTATTTGAAAGTTCTTAAGTGAGATGAAATCTGTCACTATAAATTCTACTCATTGGTATTTTTTTCTGTTCTCAGGGATCCACATAGACCAAATGAACCCTTAACAATAGGAAAATTTTAAAACTTTAGAAAATAGCTGTATCTTTTTTTAAACCTTATATTGATAATAGATTAAGGGTTTTTTTTTGTTTTTGTTTTAATTAACTAGTTTTTGGCTGTGTTGTATCTTAGTTGCAGCATGTGGGATCTTTGTTGAGGCATGCAGGATCTTGTTGCGGTGCAAAGGCTCTTCATTGCAGTGTGCGGGCTTCACTCTAATTGTGGTGTGCCGATTTTCTCTTCTCTAGTTGCAACACGCAGGCTCCAGAGCATGTGGGCTCTGTAGTTTGCGGCCCGTGGGCTCTCTAGTTGAGGCACCCGGGCTCAGTAGTTGTGGCACACAGGCTTAGTTGCCTCACAGCATGTGGAATCTTTGTTCCCAGACCAGGGATCGAACCTGCGTCCCCTGCATTGGAAGGCGGATTCTTTACCACTGGACCACCAGGGAAGTCCCAGATAACTGTATCTTTATTCTCATCTCCTTATTCTAGGTTATAAATAATTCTTTTTCTTCAGCTATTCATCGTAAGATATGCTTTATGAGTTTTTTTTTTTTTTTTTTTTTTTGCGGTACGCGGGCCTCTCACTGTTGTGGCCTCTCCCGTTGCAGAGCATAGGCTCTGGACGCGCAGGCTCAGCAGCCATGGCTCATGGGCTCAGCTGCTCCGCAGCATGTGGGATCTTCCCGGACCGGGGCACGAACCCGTGTCCCCCACATCGGCAGGCGGACTCTCAACCACTGTGCCACCAGGGAAGCCCTTTATGAGTTTCTTAACCATCTCCTCACTCCCTTCCTGAATCGAATATAGTCCTCTAAATGTGGTGTGTCTAGCACAGGATAGAGAGTCTTGGTCATGTTCTGGATAGTCTGTTAACTCAGCCTAGTATCACATTAATGTTATGGGGAAGCCACAGCATCCCTTTCACTCATTAATTCTAGAGTCATCTGAAGTAACAGGTCTTCTACTTAGTCTTAGCATCAGCCTATCTAGGTCCTATACTTGTGGAGTTGATTTTTTTATACAGAATTTTTAATCAAATGGAGCACTACAGGAATTGATTCACCCTATCCCACATTAGATTAGAATCTAGTTCAGTTTTCTGTTATGTATGTGTTATCCCCAAACTTAATCTGCCTATCTTTGGTAATTCTCACTGAAGTCATTAATACTTGAACAGGACAGGTTCAAACATAGGGCTTTTCAGCCTGAGGTCTTTTGAAGTTGTAATTTGTACTTTTTGTGAAATATTCAAACAGCTAAGAATGTGCTGTCATCTGAGCGTTTCCCAAACTTATCTGTTGTGGAGGACCAGTTTTTATTTTTATTTATAGAGTCATAAACCAGTACATTTGTAAAGTGAAATAAAGGTGAATTACTAGAAAAAATGAAATTTAAAAGACAAAATACACGTTCCAATTTTTTTAATTACTAGATTCAAGACATAAAATTTCCTTAATAAATAGAGTTGGAAAAATAACAGGAAAAATAACTTCAAGATTCTTTTAGCTCTTCTAGTTCCTTTGCCTTTGCATGTGAATTTTAGAAAAAACTTCTCTACCAAAGAAAAGGTCTTGCTGGAATTTTGATAGGAACTGTATTAATTTGGGAGGATTGACATCCTTGTTGAGTCTTTCACCCCATGAGAATGGTACATCTCATACTTACTTAGATCTTTGATTTCTTTCATTAGGATTTTCATCATACTAGTCCCATTCCTGTTTTATCAGATTTATATACAAATTTTTTGAGCAGTTGTAAATTGTGTTGTTTTAATTTCAGCTTCTACATGATCATTTTATTATATTTGAGTTTTTATGTTAATCTTATATTCTGTGACCTTGCTGAATTCACTTATTAGTCCTAGGAATTATTTTTTGGATTTACGTAAGCTTTTCTATGTGAAGAATCATGTCATTTGTAAATAAGGGTAGTTTATTTCTTCCTTTTTAATTTGTGTGCCTTTTATTTCCTTTCTTGCCTTACTGCACTGGCTAGGATTTCCTGTATCATGTTGTAAGTAAGAGTGATGAGAGTGGATATCCTTGCCGTTTTGCTGATCTTCAGGGGAAAGCATTCAGTCTTTCACCGATAAGTATGATATTAGCTGTAGGTTCTTTGTGCTCTTTGTCAACTTGAGGAAATTTCTCTGTTCCTGCTTTGCTGCAAGTTTATACCCTTAATGGGTGTTGGATTTTTTCAAATGCTTTTCTTCATCAAATGATATGGTTATGTGATTTTTCTTGTTTACCTTGTTGATATGCTGGATTACATAGATTCATTTTCAAACATTGAACTAGCCTTGCGTTCCTGGAATAAACCCCACTTGGATGTGGTATATACATCTTTGTATATATATTACTAAATTCAGTTTGCTACCTAACAACAAAAACTAGGATAAAAAGAGCATCTGTTTAGTTTAGCTGAGTGGTTTGTAAACCTGGCTGATTAGAATCAACTGGCAGACTTTTAAATGTACATTTCTAAGCCTTGACCACACACTGATTGAGTTTGGCATGCTACCTAGGAATCTGCATTTTAAACTAGCTTATGGAGCCAAGTTGGCCCAACCGTCTGTTTATAAATTGAAGTTACACATTGAGACTTGTTCAGTGTTCAAAACAAAAACAAAAATTTTGAGAGGGCTACCAGGTTTTTCCCGTTGCTTATGTGACAAACATGAACTTAATGCTTCCTACTAGAGGACAGAGAAATGAATACGGTAATAGTCTGTACCACCTGGAAGTGCTTACACTACTTAATAGGTGAAAAAGACATGCAAACACAATTACAATATATTGTGATAAATCCTGTGATCGAGATAAATGCTATAGGTGATCTGAGAATGGACCAATTAATTACCTGGATGTTTTAAGAAAGTCTTTACAAATCATGTATTTGAACTGGGTTTTTAAAAATGGTATAGGGGCTTCCTGGTGGCGCAGTGGTTGAGAGTCCGCCTGCCGACGCAGGGGACATGGGTTTGTACCCCAGTCCAGGAAGATCCCACATGCCACAGGGCGGCTGGGCCCGTGAGCCATGGCCGCTGAGCCTGCGCGTCTGGAGCCTGTGCTCCTCAATGGGAGAGGCCACAACAGTGAGAGGCCCGCGTACTGCAAAAAAAAAAAAAGGTATAAAAATTGGCACACAAAAGAAATGGCATGTGCAAATACAGTTCATTCAAATAGTGGAGAGCAGGTAGGAGATAGTGGGACATGCGGCCAAGGTGTAGAAGTTGCAGCTTAGTGTTATAGGGCCTTGATTTCTGTGCTGAGGAGTTTGGACATTAGAGTCAACGAGCTTAACATTAAAGGGTGTCAAATGGAAGAACGTGATCAGAATAATATTTTTGGAGGATAACTGATAGAACTGTGGAGTTAGAGACTGAAGAGACTGGGAGCAGGGGACAGCTGGGATGTTCGTCCATAGCTAATAGAGATGGGTGTGTAGTAGATAACACTAGGGTGGAGAGTAAGGGGAGACTGGAGATGCACTGTACACCAGGAGGTTTGTATCACAGGCTTTTCTGCAGAGGCGGAGAGGGTGTTTTTACCCAGGCTTAGGGGGGAAAGAGAAAACATTTTTCCAGAGGATGTGGCTTCAATTACTTCTCTTCATTTTCCTTCAGTCCACCAGCCCTAGCCATGCTGTGGTAGCCAATGTTCAGCATGTCTTACATCTAATGAAGCAACACAGTAAAGTCTTGTGCAACGACCGAGTAGTCAGCAGTGTTCCTTTGGCAAAGCAAGTGTCTTCACGAAGTGGGAAAAGCAAGAAGTCAGCAACGCCTTCCCCCTCTAGCAGCATTAATGAAGAGCTGGCAGAAGTCTTAGAGACTTTACAAGATGAATTTGGGCAAATGAGCTTGTGAGTTTCAGCTTTTTTGTTTTTTTAGTTATATTTAGTTCTAAAACCTCATTTAACTTCTTGGTGACTTTATTAATTCTGTCATATTTCAATATTTTAAGAAATATTTGTTGAACACAGTCCTTGCACCAACCACTGAACAAGTTACTAGGACTTTAACCAATACAACTGTTCTGGGTGAAATCTCTCCTTTTTCTATAACTGTTAAATGTTTTGGAGACCAAGGTTTACATTTAAGTTTTATTTCCTTGTTTGGGAGCTTGATCTACATTGACTTTGGCTATACGTAACTGATAAGTTAGGAATTGAGTGTTTGAAGAACAAGATCCTTCTCTAGACTTTCCTTTTCTACATATGTAATGCTCTTGTGGGGGAGGTAGAGATGTAAATAATAAGTGCTTTGAAATTAAGAACTCTTCTTGCATTTGCATCCAGTACCTTTTTTAAACTTTTACACTATCACTAATAATATGGAAAATTTTGCTCTATTTTTAAAAGTTGAGTCTTTTTTTTTTTTAGGTTTGTTTTTATGTGGACCATTGTCTTTATTGGATTTGGTACAGAATTGCTTCTGTTTTTTTATGTTTTGGTTTTTTGGCCGCAAGGCATTTGGGATCTTAGCTCCCTGACCAGGGATCGAACCTGCACCCCCTGCACTGGAAGGCGAAGTCTTAACCACTGGACCACCAGGGAAGTCCCAAAATTGAGTCGTTTTTTAATGCGCAGAGCAGTGGTCCCATGGGGAGTGAGATGTAGTGGACTTAACCAGCTGACACAGGAAACTTAACCAGGCTCTCCTGTTTTTTATACAGTGACCACCAGCAGCTTGCGAAACTTATCCAAGAATCACCAACCACTGAACTGAAAGACAACCTAGAGTGCGAACTGGAGGCATTGGTGGGCAGGATGGAGGCAAAGGCCAATCAAATAACTAAAGTTCGAAAATATCAAGCCCAGGTAACTGTTTTCCTTAACTCGTTTCTAATAATTAAAAAAACAAGAGTAAAACACAACAAAATAACCCCTTTTCTTCAAATATGTTAATTGATGCCCTTGTAAGTGTATCATAGAAAGAAAGCTACAGGAAGTATTTTTCACTGTAGACACTTATTAATTCATTGCATTAGTTATTAAGAAATGGTGTTAAGCAGGCTAAGAAAGAGGACACTGTCTTGAAGTCTCAGAGTAGATTTTATAATCTAAAATACATCTTCCAAGTACTGAATATATTTCATATTCTTATATGAACAAGCTTTACCTCTGTGATGAGTTTAAACGGTTCCGAGTTTACCCAAGTCTTTTTAAAAACACCTAGAAATTCTTAATTTCTAAAGGAATAAATCGGATGTAAATATGTGAAAAAGATCTTTAGTTACATTTATGTTACTAATTATATTAATAAAACAACCATGTATTTAGTATCTACTAAGTGCAATGGGAAGTCACACTCCAGGGTTTCCATCCAGAGAGAAGTGTAATGACTGGTGTATTTAAGAGAAGACTGTGACTGCCGGGAGGGGGTAGAGACAGGAGAGAGGCTGCGAGACCAACTACGCCATTTAAGCTTATTTTGATCAGAGGTCACCGGTGACTGCAGTTGGGGAGAAGTAGACAGATTTGAGGTGAGTCTTGGAAATAGAATTATCAGGGCTGCTTGCCGCTGGATATCATGTGGAGGGAGAGGACGGTGGTACAGCTGACTGAAACGGAGAAGACTGGTAGCAGAACAGGTCGGCAGACATTTATTAATTGGTTGCTGTGTAATAGGCACAATGCTGAGTGCTCTATGTCATCTTATTTAATTTTCATGGAAGGCTTATGAGGTGAGTATATATTTCATTTTACAAATGAGGAAACTGGAGCCAAGGTCCTGGGAAGTGGGCATACCCTAAAATGAAACTATGTAACTGGCCCAAGGACATACTGGCTCACTGGTAAATGGCAGAGGTATGATGCAGACTGGGGTCCAAAACCTAGCTTTATAAGCATTTTTTTCCAAAGTTCACATACTAAAAATAAAACAATAAATACAAGCAAATGATTCCTATAGGAGTAATGATCTAATTTGTTTCCTGTACATTAGATTTAACTTTATTCTAATGGAACACCAGTGTGCCAGGAGCTAGAGTAAAAATAAAGCTCCCTATTTGAAATTAAATTATTCTAAAAGGTGAAATAATAAAATTAAAAATCCTTTTCATAGTATTAATACATTACCATTACATCCCTTCATCCATCTGCAACGTGCTTCTTTGTCTGTGCAGACTAGTTTCTAGGATGCCTTTCTCCTTCGTGTATTAAAATCTTGTCTTCCATTTCCCATGTCAGATTTTTTTGCCGCCTCCCTGAGACCTTCCCCCGAACTCCCTTGCTTCTCACTCACCCTGTGCTGCACTTTGGCAAGTCTTAACTTCTGATACAGCACCAGAATTGATGTGTTGACTCTTGCTTACAGGTGTTTATGTCACTATATATTTTAAACACTGTTAAATGACTAGTACAATAGATTTTTGAAGCCTTTAAAAATATAAACCCAGAATATATTATATGTGTTTTAGTATGAGAGTTAGAAATAACAGTTTTCAGAAAAATATGTTTTCATTAATTTCTCCTTTTTTCCCTGCCTTGGTTTTTTGGTATAGCTGGAGAAACAGAAGTTGGAGAAGCAGAAGAGGGGATTAAGAACCACCAAAAAGACTCTTGAAGAAGGAAACAGCAGCGGCCGTTCTTCTGCAACCACAGGGACCACAAATAAGAAGGACTTTGCCAAACCAAGACCTGGAGAAAAAAGCAGGAAAAATCTTCAGTTATTGAAGGACATGCAAACCATACAGAATTCATTACAGAGCAATAGTTTGTGTTGGGATTACTGACTGGTACCAGGTCATAAATGTTATTCACATAATCCGTACCTCATCAATCAGATGTTGACAGTTTACTTTCCAGGTCTCATACTCTTACGTTGGAATTAATTAATAGCAGGTATTAAGGGGCCCAAGCTTCATTACATAGGCTTCTTGTGTTACATATCACAACTAAATGTTAACCCATCTAAGTGGAAACCAGGGGAGTTTTAAAGGCCAAGAAGCCACACGTACTCTGTTTCCTTGTTTGAGATGAATTTGCTGTACTGAGATATTGCACTTTGTAAACAAATTACCAATGTTTGTTTTACTTGTGGGTGTGATTTTTTTAATAGCTCTATATATCTAAGTAAAATGAGGTTTAAATTATCAAAGTATGAGGCTGTCCCATAGGCAGTGTTTGAAAAGTCTCATTTTTAAATCTTCCCCTGGCGTGAATTGCCCACTTCTCCTTTTCAATGCAACCATTAAATGTACTTTGTTTCAACTATTGATGGAGGTTTTCTATATTTAAATATTTATACATATTTAAGAGGATTGTTTTCTTTTGACACTCCAAACATTGATCAGTGTTAAATACACCTTTATCGATGTTAATCCACCATTAAAAATTTTTGAAGACCGAAGCATTCATTTTAAATCAGTTAACTGTGAAGATTACAAAAGCATGTTTAAAACTATAAACAAATTGTAAATGAGGTTTTAGAATGAAGAGAGAATGGGAGGTGTTGTAAAGCATATATGTTTGTATTTTTAGATAATACCTGTTTGTAATCATGCTATTTATTTCAAGGCATTATGGTTTTTAATCTTAAAACTTAGAAGAACCCCTTGGCTATTTACTTTTATTGGTGTACAGTGTGAGTGCAATATTAACTGTACACATGCAATTGTCATTGTGTTAATAATGTAAATCGCAATTTTGAATAGATCAAGACATGTTAACTTTTTATAAATTTGCCACTGAAATCAATAAAGCAGCTTTCTTAAGGACGCTGAAATTTTCCTTAACAGCCTGTTAATAAAGGCTTTATTTGTTGCATTCTATCAATCAAAAAAATACACTTTTAAATAGGACATTAACGTATTATGAGGAACAGTAAGAATATATGGTATTTACTACATAATTTACTTGCCTTTTTCATGCTTACATAGATACTAGGCCCAACAAAACTGGATTATCTCATGGTATAATGTTAAGATACTCTTAAGAGTACTAATGAACATGTTAACTAGATACTAAAGCAATTCCTTTTTTTGCCTCCCCTGGGATTGAAATGGAGTTCTAGGATTTTATCTAGACAACAGCATGAATTGTAGTGGCTGTCTGGGCACCAAGCTTGTTAGGCCTTTTACTGAATTCATTGTCTACAAAGTGTTTAATTAAGTGTCCTTAGATTTGGGGGTATTTGTGAATCTCCTAAACTTGTGTGTACACCTCTGCTTACATGTACAGTTTTCTTCCTTAGCAAGCAAGGTATGCTTACAAGCGGGCTGTAGACACCTGAATTACACGTTTCGGTACAGTGTGGTGGTGGCATGTGTACCACAGAGGCGGTGGCACAGAGGGAGGTGAGGCATGGCAGAGAAGGGAGTGATGAACAGGGATCATATCCTGGAGGAGGAAATGATGCCTAAACTCTACAAAACAGGAGTAACTCCAAGGGAGAACAGTTCCAGGTCAACAAGGTAAAATGAACAAAAGCAAGGAGGCAGGAGTCTGCCCTTTATATGGGAGAATTGGGACTAGCTGAGCAGTACTAGTACATAAAAGTTGAGGTATGCTGATGAGAATAGAAGGGTAAGCAGACAGGTGACAGGAGGCTCAGGAGCTTCGACTTAACCACACAGGCCTCTAAATTTTATATCCCTGATCATAAAGGAAAAAGGTACACCTATGCAACCAATACTCACAGATAAATATAAAGTTATAAAACATAGAACTCTCCACTCAAAAGTTTTGTGTAAATATATAAAAAGTGCTAAGACCACCCTCCCAGGCTTCCACACACCTCAATGGATTATCTTTTTTTTTTTAGATTTACATTTGTTAGAAACACTTTCATTACAAGTGTTTTTCTTCATTACATGCATTACAGAATGGGTATCATTTGCATGCACTGAAATAACACTGCTGAACACAGCTTCAGCTAGCTTTGCAGGAAGTATCTTTATTATGTCCTCTTAACATGCATTACAAAATGGGTGGGTATCACTTCCAGTCCCTAAAATGACACTGTGCTGAACACAGCTTGCAAGTAGCTGTGTTAGCAACATCGTTATTATAAGGGTTTCTTTTTAATTGAACAAATTTGACATGTAACATTGTATAAATTTCAAGGTGTACAATGATTGCCACTGTAGTGATATTTATCACATAATTATAGTATAATATTGTCTATATTCATTATATTATACATTATCTCTGTGGCTTATTTACTGCTTGTTGCAAGTTTGTACCCTTAACATCGATCTTATCCCTCTAAGCTCCATCTCCTGGTCACCACCATTTTACTGGTTTTTGAGTTTGACTATTTTAGATTCCACATATGAGATCATGCAGTCTTTTTCTCTGACTTACTTATATCAGTATAATGTGCTCAAGGTCCCTTCATGTTGTTGCAAATGGCAGGATATCTTCCTTTCTCGTGGCTGAATAATATTCTATTGTGTATATATAACACATCATTTGTATCCATTCATCTATTGATGGGCATTTAGGTTGTTTCCATATCTTGGCTATTGTGAATAATGCTGCAGTAAACCTGGGAATGCATGTATTCTCTTTGAAATTCTATTTTCATTTCCTTTGGGTATTTACCTGGAAGTATGTTAGCTCAATTTTGAAATTTTTTTTTTTTTTTTTTGTGGTACGCAGGCCTCTCACTGCTGCGGCCTCTCCCGTTGCGGAGCACAGGCTCCGGACGCACAGGCCCAGTGGCCATGGCCCACGGGCCCAGCCGCTCCGCCGCATGCGGGATCCTCCCGGACCGGGGCACGAACCTGCGTCCCCTGCATCGGCAGGCGGACTCCCAACCACTGCGCCACCAGGGAAGACCAATTTTGAAATTTTTGATGAGCCTCCATATTGTTTTCCATAGTAGTTGGACCAGTTTACATTCCCACAACAGTGTACAGTTGAACCTTGTAGATGTACAGTTGAACACTTGAACAAAAGCATTTCTGCATTCAGAGATTCAACCAAACTCAGAGTTCACTGAAAAAAAATCTAAGTGGACCTGCACAGTTCTAACTTGTGTTAAGTGTCAACTGTATAAGGGTTCCCTTTTCACCACATCCTCACCAGCACCCGTTATGTCACTTCTTGGTGACAGCCATTCTAACAGGTATGAGGTGTCTTATTATGGTTTTTATTTGCATTTCCCTGAAGATTAGGCATGTTGAGCATTTTTTCATGTACCTGTTTGCCATTCTGATATCCTCTTTGGAAAAATGTCCATTTAGTTATGCCCATTTTATAGCTGGATTGGGTTTTCTTGTTGTTATTAAGTTGTATGTATTGTTTACATATATTTTGGACATTAAGCCCTTATTTAATATATGGTGTGCAAAAATTTTTCTCCCATTCAGTAGGTTATCCTTTCATTTTTTGTCTCTTTCGCTGTGCAGAATTCTGAGTTTGATGTAGTCCCATTTGTTTTTTGCTTTTGTTTGTGCTTTTGGCATTATGTCCAAAAAATCATTGCTAAGACCAATATTAAGGAGCTTCTCCCCTTCTAGAAGTTTTATGGTGTCAGGTCTTATGTTTAAGTCGTTGATCCATTTCAAGTTATTTTTTTTTAAATTATGATTTCTGTTAATATATTCAAAGCAGGACTTGATTACATTATCAAAAATTGCCCCCTCATCTCCTCATTTACTATCCAATTAGCCTGTTTTATTCACAGCACTTATCACTATTCAAGTTAATTTTTGTGAATGGTGTTAGCTAGGCATCCAATTTCATTGTTGTGCATGTGTTCTTCTCTGGTTTCCCAGCACCACTTTTTGAAGAGACTATCCTTTCCCCATTGGGTGTTCTTGGCTCCCTCGTCAAATATTAGGTGATGACTGGGATTTAATTCTGGGCTTTCTATTCTATTCCATTGGTCAATGTGTCTATTTTTGTGCCAGTACCATAATGTTTTTATTACTGCGGCTTTGTAATATAGTTTGAAATCTGAACACATGATATCCACAGCTTAGTTCTTTTTTCTCAGGATTATTTTGGCTGTTCGGGGCTTTTTTGTGGTTCCACAAAAATTTTTGGATTCTTTCTTCTGTGTCTGTAAAAGAATGCCTTTGGCACTTTGATGGGAACTGCACTGAATCTGTAGATAGCTTTGGGTAGTAAGGACATCTAGTAAAGTCCTCCATTGGGTTCTTCCAATCCACGAACATAGGATGTCTTTCCATTTGTGTCGTCTTTGATTTCTTTCAGCAGCCTTGTAGTTTTCATTGTACAGATCTTTCACTTCCTTGGTTAAACTTTTCCTCAGTAGTATATTGTTTTTGTGCTATTTTGAGTGGGATAGTTTTATCAATATTTTGTTTTCAGATGCTTCATCATTAGTGCAAAGGAATGCAACTGACTTATGTATGACGATTTTGTATCCTGGAACTTTACTGAAATTGTTGATTAGTCCCAACAGTGTTTTGGTTGACTCTGGGATTATCTATATATAAAACCAAATCATCACAAATAGAGACATTTTACTTCTTCCTTTCTGATTTGGATGCCTTTTTAAATTCTCTTGCCTAGTTGGTGTAGCTAGGAATTCCAATACTATAATGAATATGAGTGGTGAGACAATGATGAGGGCATCATTGTCTTGTTCCTGATCTTAGAGGAAAAACTTTCAACTGTTCTCCATTAACAGCTGTGGGTTTATGGTACACAGCCTTTGTTATATTGAGGTATATTCTTTTTTTACCCAATCTGTTAAAGGTTTTTATTATGAAAGGATGTTGTATTTTGTCAGATCCTTTTTCTGCATTTATTGAAATGATCATATAATTTTTCTTTCATTTTATTGAAGTGATGTATTATTACATTTATTGATTTGCATATGTTAAATCATCCTTGCATACAAGGGATCAATCCCACTTTGGTCATGGTATATAATCCTATTTGCGTGTCCTTGAATTTGGTTTGCTAATATTTGGTTGAGAGTTTTTGCGTCTATATTCAGCAGGGATATTGGTCTGTAGTTTTCTTGTATCCTCATTTGGTTCTGGTATCAATGTAATGCTGGCCTTGTAGATGACTTTGGAAGAATTCCCTCCTCCTTAATACTTTGGAAGTGTTTGGAGGAAGATTGTGTTCATTCTTCTTTATATGTTTGGTAGAATTCACCACTGAAGCCATCTGGTACTGTAGGTTTCTGTGTTGGGATTTTTTTGATTACTGTTTCAGTTCCTTTACTCATTACTGGTCTGTCATGGAGATCTCTCCTCAGAAATCTGGGGTGTCGCTGAAAAGCAATGGGACCCTCCAACTGCAGCCCACAAGCTGAGTAGACTTATACTTACCCTTTGCACTTTCCACCTCCTCTGCTGGAGAGGTTGCTGCTGCCGCCACAGCCAGTGTCACCACATCTCCCTTGGCTCCCTAGCCTCCTTTGAGGTTTCATTCACCCAATTTCAGATACAGAGATGAATCTCTCTCAGGTGTCCTGGTATGCTGTGCAGAGGCACTTGTGTCCAGTTATGGATGTCTGATTCGTTAGAAGTCGAAGGGAGAGAAAAGGAAGCACTGGTGCCACTGTGATGCTGATGTCTTCACTAAAGGATCATCTTAAAGGCACTCCACTTTGGAGACTCCTGCAAAAGGTAAAAGGAAACCCCTGGAAAGTTTTAAAAGGAGAAGTGATAGATTTGCACTTAGATTGCTCTGAATGGAATTTAGATTCTGAATGGAATTAGATTGCTTTGAATGGAATTTCAAGTGAATATGAGGGTATTAAGACTAGAAGTTTTAAATTCTTGAACCTCTTCAGTCATCTACATTCTTTTATGTGGCATCAGACCAAGATGATAAAGGCTTAAGGGAGGGAAATGGAACAATGCACAGAGAGAATGGATTTATAAAATATTTGGAATAGAAAATTTAGCTTTAATACTGACAGACTGGTCACTTAAATACTGTTATAAATTTTCTTATAACAAATTTCAATGATAAAATCATTTTGGTACCAATTTTGCTAATACTGGATGTACTAATAACGGAAATTATACTTACTCATTGCAAAACCAAGAGCAGGGCAAAAGGTTCAGACTAGTGAGTTAACAAGTGAAAAAACACTGATTTTGAGTATTTGATTTATCTGATCAAACTGAACATTTCCTTTAGAGCAGCTGCTATGAAACGGCCCTTTCCTCAAAAAATTCCAAATAACATTTCTGCAAAAGAAACTTAAGGTAAACAACTTAGAACAAGGACAAAGTTTAAAAGTCAGTTGAAATTTTCTTTTAATTAAAGACCCAAGGGACAAGAAGCTCCTTTGTGTTACAGTACATAACATATGGCTCTTATACAGAGTAAAATAGACACCAGGGAGTCAAGTGTTTATACCAGCGCTGAATTCTTACTGTAGCAGCCAAAAAGTGAAGCAGGATTTCCTTTACTGGCATTGAGACTGTAATACATTTTTACATGCAATAAATTCTTTGGTAGACTTAATCATTCAGTGGAATTATAGAATTTGCAAAGGAAAGTAATAGTCAAATATTTCATGTAAAATTTGAGCACAGTACTTCTCACCATATGCTATTTATACAGACTTCAGAAAAAATGTCAATCCTACTAAACCTTTACCTACTGCCTCAAAATTTGCTAGTTAACTTCTCTGTGTTCAAAAAAAAAATGTAACTATAATAAAGTAGGGCAGATAATGAGTTTTTTAAATATGTTTCATGATGTTTCTAGTAATTGTGCAAATGGAAACTAATCTGAAGGATGTGGAATTCTTTGAAATCCTGGATGGCTACCACTTTCTCCTCTCCATCCTCCTCCCAAGCACATCTGTAAGGCATCATTTTGGAACAGCTATCTAATACATCTTAAATTAAGTACATAAATAATGACAGCAATAATTTTCAACTATTACTACACCATAATATCCTCAAGACTTTGCCTTATTATATGAAGAACACGAGTTTTGAATGGTGAAAGTAAATCACTTACTACAAAAAGGAAAAACCCATGATGGGCAAAGGAGCATCAAATGATCTTGATTATGACACTGAAGTCCAGTATGTATAATGCCATGAAATGTCAGTATTGGTTTGGTTTGAAAACTGATGCTCCTCCTTCTGTGCAATGAGTGCTCTTCCATCAAGAAGTATATTTCTGAAGTAGTTTGTGTTTTGATTTTACCACACACCAAAATTTCTGAGACAGCATTTTCCTTTTAAAATCAGAAACTTGTTCCCACTGTGGATCCAGGACTGAAGCATTTTAATGTTCTTTGGGTGACTTATAAGATTAGTGTCATAATCATGTAATTACATGTGGGGTTATTTCACTTAAACCACCTGCACTGCTACAGTTCTAAACTCATCCTAGAGAGATTTAAAATAAATAAAGTGACTTAAGTTCTCTCACAGATGGGTTCTATATTCAGAAACTTTCTCCTCATGAAGCTGCCACTGTAATCAGAGTTCATGGCGATGACCGATGGCCCCATCCAGTAGCCCTCTCACACAACAGTCTGTACAGGAGTGACACACTGTGCAGGAGAACCGGCTCTCTCCGAGGATGAGGTTGATCGGTTGGAAATTTCTCTCTGTAGTTCCTCTACTTTCTTCTGAAGCTCTGCTCGTTTAGCAAGAAGTTCTTTATATCTGTTGTGAATGGGCTCCTACAAGAGCAGCACACCCTAAAATTATTTAACTAGGCAATCCTAAACAAACCCAAAGTCAAGTCATTCCAGTATAGAGCTCCTTCCCTCAATGCTGCAATGTGTGTGTTTTCAGCTATGGGAACCACACCCACCTTTCCAGAACATCAGTGAAAACTAACTTCAGGGACTCCTCTGACACCACTGCTCTTTTCACTGGCTTCCCTAGTGCCCCCCAAGTGTTTCCACAGAATACCCTGAAACTGGTACTTAGACAAATACAACAAATAATTAAGTAATAATGTAATCTAAAAGCCAATACTCAAAGATTTCCTGTCATTTAGTTGCAGACTTTTTAGTCTTTTAAACAGTTCTAAGCAGTAAATATTCCATAACATTTTTTAAAAATCAACCAGAATTTTGTTAGGCTTTTAACTTTCCTAAAGCTATTTTCTCCAGCCTATTAAAACAAGACCTCTAGTCCAGCGCCCTCATTTTATAGAAGAGGGGAAAAAAGACAAAACAGAAGTGACTTGTCCAAGGCCAAACAAGCGAGTCATGATAAGAACCAAGTGTACTGATTATCCCTATGTAGTGCTTTTTCTACTATGCAATTAAAACTGTTAACAGGAAAAAGTGAAAGCTTTAAATATGCACAGATAATTTTTCTAGCTGCTTTAAAGGGGACGAATGTAATTCATACAACTGCATGGATAAAAACTCTCATTGTATATTGCAGGGCATACCTGTGGCTTCATCCGTGGATTCCACCTTACGTAGTATCCCACCCAGAGCTCTAGGTGGCGCATGCTGGCTACTGGATAAAGGACATGATTGGAATAGCTCCCATAGAGAGGATTAGTGAAGTCCTCCAGCTGACTATTTATGTAAGACCACAATGACACAGTCCTTTTGGGAAGATTCTATAAGAAGGAAAAAGATTCTCCATTACATAAGCTAATTATACTTTAGATGGAATTTGTAAAGAGGTATATTGTGTTCATTTAAATTGTTTCAGAGGGAGAGAGAACTCAAGACACTGTGGTGACAGCCCCACTTAGATTAAAATTAGAGGGTATTGGAAAACTGTGCAGTTCTGCAAAAAGTTAAAGAGTTACCATACCAGCAATTCCACTCTTAGGTATATACCCAAGAGAAGTGAAAACACATGCACACACAACCCAGTACACAAATGTTCAAAGTAGCATCAGTCATAATAGCCAAAAAGTAGAAACAACCCAAAAGACCATCAACTGATAAATGGATAAAATGCAGTATATCAATACAATGGATGATTCAGTCATAAAAAGGAATGAAGTACTGATACACGCTACAAATTGAACCTTGAAAACATTATGCTAAGTGAAAGAAGCCAAACACAAAGGCCACACCCTGACTGATTTCATTTATATGAAATGTCCAGAAGAGGCAAATTAAGAGACAGATTAGTGTTTGCCAGGGTCTGAGAGGAGAGAAGAATGGGAAGCAACTACTAATAGGTATGGGGTTTCTTTTCAGTGTTCTGAAATTAATGGTGGTGATGCCTATACAACTCTAGAGATGCTAAAACCCACGAAATTATACACTTTAAAAGAGTGAATTTTATGGAATGCAAATTATAGCTCAGTTTTAAAAACATTTCTTTTTTTAAAGATATAGTGAATCCTATCTGAGGCTCTCAAAAAATGAAAGTATCTTTGGAAGTTATCTATTAATTACCTAACATGCAAGAAATTCTTTTTTTGTACCAATAATTGTTTCTTTTATTGCTGAGTAGTACTACATCATATAGAAATACCACAGGTGAAGGGCATTTAGGTTGTTTTCAGTTTTCAGCCACTGTAAGTAAAGCTGGTATGAACATTTGTGGGAAGAAAATCAGAATTTTGTGGAAACAAAAAGTTTCTATTTCTCTAGGATAAATACCCAGTAGTGTGATTACCAGGTCATATGGTAAGTAAATGCATAGCTTTATATACAAATGTCAACTGTTTATGAGACAGTCAATAGATTCTTGACTGCCTACTATGCACGGAAATATTTACTGCATGCTACATACTGAAGATGTAATGGTGAATTAAAAAATTTAATACCGGTCGTCAAGGAATTTCTAGTCTAGGAAGCACTTACTACATGGCAGTTATTGTAGTGTTTTGTATGGCTTATTTTATGTAATCCTCACAACAGTAAGCAGTATTAAGTACTTTAGTAAATAAGTACTATTATCCCTACTTTACAGAAGCCTAAATTAACTTGCCCAACTTCACACAGTAAGTCAAAGATCCAAGATTTGAACCCAGGCAGCCTGGCTCCAGAGCAAGCATTCTTTGCTACTAGGCTTTATAGAAAAACATGAAGAAACTATTTTATAGCCACATTTTTTAGAATGAAAACTGAAGCAGAGGGAGACACTAATCAAGATAATTTAGAATTTCATACATAGGATAGATGTGTTTTGAGGAAGACAACCTGAAATGTAATCCTTACAAGGTTTCTTCTAAATAATATCAACCACTTAAAAGTGGTAACTCTGGGCTAGTGGGGTAACAAATTTTAACTTTCTGCTTAATATCTTTTCAGTGTTCGAATGTTTTATGGTATTATTTTACAATTTTAAAAAAAACCTTTAAAATGGCTCATACATATGCAGAATATATTTGGGGAAGTGAGCTGTCCATTCATTCAAATACATTTTTTTTTGCTAATTATATTTTTCTGCACCTGTTTTGATGGATTTCCATCCTGCAGGGAGTGACAGGTACATGGGCACTCCTAAGACTACACATACTTCAGTTCTCTTTAGGAGACACTGCTTCCTACCCATAAACTCAACTGACAGCTGGCTAGCATATTCAGCCTTGTGACAGAGGTGCTTTAAAATAGATCAGGTTCAGATGTATGGAAAGAAGCATATTACAGCATATAAAATAAAATATAGCTAAAGGAATCATCCAAAAGAACAACTGTTCAGTTGAAATCCATCAGAGGATGCACTCTAGTAGAGAAAGCACATATTAGGGATACAGGGGGGAGGGTCAGGGCTCATGTTTTACCTCTTTTCCTCTCTGCTGTTCACTGTTACAGAGGAATGTTCCAAACAAACAGCTATATAGGTGGTCCAAAATGGTAATGAGAAAATATTCATTGAATTCAAATGCTGTAGGAAACTGCAAAATCAAACACCACAAACACACAAAATTATTAAGACATTTTCTCAAGCATATTCATCCCTGTATACTGGCAGATCCTTTGTAATACTTCTTAAAATTAGGCTGAACAATATTCAAGACTATATATTTCTAAGCCATTATGGCATTATCTGCTTGGTCTTCTGTTCAAAATTATTTTCTGAGATAATTTTTCCTAATATCTCCTTTTCTTGTACAGTAAGAGTTTGAATGGTCTGATCTTGATGTTTCTGCATCCGTTTATATCAGTTAACCCTCAACGTGAGCCTAATAAATTCTGACTTGTCTTTCTCTGCCAAAAATGACCATAAGCAACATAGTAAGATGTTTCTTTAAATTTTCAACATAGTTTTGTTTCTAGGAATTACACAAAAAAATATCGACGTCTCCAGAAAATGTCAGCAATGCACAAAAATAAATTCCAAGGCAGACATGCAGATCATTTAAAAGCCAACCTACTTATCTTTTCAAGGAACATGCACTCAAACCAGGATATCTTGTAATCCAGTACTCTGGCAGCCTCTCTCTAAAAAAAGAAAATTCACTGTCTCTTTAACCTAGGACAAGTGCTTGACTGGATGTCTTGCTATTACACAAACAACACAATTTTGGGGGAATGTATCAAGGACCAATTACAGATCCCAGGAAGGAGGGTAAGGGATTTAGTATAATCCATCCTATCCATCTAATGTTTCAAGAATTATCTGAAAGCTTCTATGTAGCACTGTACCATTTACAGGACTGTGAAAAGGAATTCCATGAATATTTGGATTGTGGATTTGGGAAATAAATATTGGTGCCAAATTTTTCTTAGAATGATCCCTACCCCATAGTGGAGGAAAACAGTATGAACTGCATGCAAAAGGGACAGGGATGAAAACAACTTTGCCTTGAAGTTTCCTAAATTTATAAGCACGGTAACGTGGCAAATTTATCTTCTCAAACAATTTATCTTCTTGAACAATTCTTGAATAATAATTTTTGTGGCTGTGAAGCAAATGAAGCAGGTAATAAAGCACATGCCAACATAAAGCCAATCAATTGTAAGAAACTTTGTCAAATCACATTCATTCATTTACAGAACAAATCCCATCTCCTGTACTGTTGTTTTTTTTTTTAAATTTTTTACTTATTTTTGGCTGCATTGGGTCTTCGTTGCTGCGTGCGGGCTTTCTCTAGTTGCAGCGAGCTGGGGCTACTCTTCATTGCAGTGCATGGGCTTCTCATTGCAGTGGCTTCTCTTATCGCGGAGCATGGGCTCTAGGCGCACAGGCTTCAGTAGTGGCACGCGGGCTTAGCAGTTGTAGCTCACAGGCTCAGTAGTTGTGGCACACAGGCTTAGCCCACGGCATGTGGCATCTTCCCGGACCAGGGATTGAACCCGTGTCCCCTGCACTGGCAGGCGGACTCAACCACTGCACCACCAGGGAAGTCGCCCCATCTCCTGTACTGATACACACTCTTAACAGCCTTATTTATTAGTCAACCATGAATGCACCCTGACTCATTACATAGCAAGCCAAAGGAGCTAAGCCTATGATTAGTCTTTCATCTTTGTGGCAAAACTATTATCTCAGTTATGAGAAGATGGCTTAATCAGTGAGCATTTCCTGACAACAAAACTAAAATAGCATTATTTTAGAGCATTATTTAAATAGAGTAGTAACTGCTGCTCTTGTTTTTAAAATTCTGAGCAGAGAAGGAATATTTTGTCTCCTTACATGTTTAAACTCTAAAGGACCCTTTATCAGCTGCTTCCTGATCCCAGGACTGAGAGGATGAGGATGAGGGCAGAAGGAGGTGTAGAATCTGGCTAATTACATTATTGGTCCCATTTTAACAAATTTGCTATTTAAATCTCTGCACATTCAATTAGTCATAAAACTGACGATTGCCAATAAACATTATTACTATCTAACACATTCAATGCTCAGGAAGAAAATATCATACAGAAAAATATAAGCAGACATTTACAATAAAGACTCACAACTATAGTGGTATTTTAAGTTCTATCAACGAAACAAGATTAAACTGGTATTACATTATTTATTAACTTAAGCTCAAAATTAGAGTTAAATTGCTTTTAGATATACAGCATATAAAAAGTTAACACAACTACTAAGAAAGAAATGCATTTGTCATGTACTCTTCTATGTGAACAATTGGTAAATGTGACTGATTTTGTTTTTCTAACAAATATACCAGAACTAATAGTTCACACACATTGCTCCCTTCAAGGTATGTTCCCCAGAAAGCAGTACACTTAACCATCAATGATGACTTTTGTAGTCCTTTGATATGGCATATTTGATTTTTACCAACACTGTCAAATATTACTTAAAGATTGATAATGGTCAAAAGTAGGTCCTATTGTTTATGGTCAAACACCCCCCCCCAAAAAAAAAGGATTGATAAGGATTTGTAATAGCTAATATATCAAAAACTATCTCAAAGGCAGTTCCAAAGGAAAAATTCAAACCTACTCCAAGAAGCAGTAAACATTATTAAACTAATAAGCATGTTGTGTCTCCCTTCCCCCTAGTATGCCAAGGGCCTAATTTGTAGAACAAAACTGAATTGTATACACATTTGCATCACATGTGTTAAAATACCAGCCTTAACAAACGGTAGTCATATCTATTACGACACTTCATTTAAGCCAGCAGGTTTCAAAACAATCCACCCAAACTGAAATGCTTATGGGAGAAAAATAAACTATTCGATATGTAATTAACGTATTTCACTTGAGGATCACCATTTTTCTCTTAATGAAATAAAGAGTATTTTATTGAAACCAGAACACAATCCTAAAGCCAAGCAGAGCCAGCAACTGCCCTACTTTATATTCCTGTGGCAATCTAATGAAAAACTAACCAGGCTCCCAGTTGTTTGAGGTCTAATAAAACTCTTGGATAAATAATTAACTGAAAAAAAAATAATTAACTGATACACCAATGAACTGTATCTAACTCTTGGGTTCTGAGATTATTTTTCCTGAGTTAAACATTTTTAAGACACCAATTCCTTGCCTCATTAGTGAAGTGATCCCATAATAAATCAGGTGTTTTTCAATCTCCTCTGGTATCTTTCCAAAAGACTAAATCTATTTACAGTAATGTTTCAAATCATTTGCTAGAATGTTGATTAAGTCTAAAAGAACATAATCTCTCTCTCCATACCTAAAAAGAACTGAATCTATTACATACATACCTTGCCATAATTCCCATCTAAATACATTTTTCCATCAAAAGTGCTTAAAACATGATTTCATTTCGCTTGAGTTACCTAGCCTATTTCATTTCTTTACCTCCTTTAGCAATGTACAGATGAGTTTCTGGGTGAATATAAAGCCATTATTTAACACTAATTGTCCAAAACAAAAGAGGAAACCTCTCAGGGGTTATTATCAATGCCATGCATTGAAATGCTAATGGAATCAAATTGTCAACTGTTTAATACTACCTCCAAATAATATCGTTTAACTTAATTCATAATGTAATAATAGGTAATAGTTCTAGTACCTAGAAAACTTACAAGAATTTCCATTTTACATGAAATGTAAGATAATCAGTGATCAAATCCAACTCTGACTGGACAGCTTAAAAGAGAGATGTAAGAATGGATATCCCAGATAAATTACCTGTCTTGTCATTTGCCAGACACAGTCAATAAACTGAAGAAAAACAGGTGATCTGTCTGCATCTGCATGGTTCTTATCTCCATGGCCAAGTCTCTGAAGCAAAGAATGAAATATTATATAAGCTTTGTGGGATTTTTCAGCTTTTACTGAAAGTAATTTTATTTTCCAAGAAAAGTAATATTTGCTCAATATTTTTAAAAATTCAGAATATCTTTTTAAAAGAGCACTGCAAGGAAAACAGAAATTACCATAATCCCACCAAGCAGAAATCTCTATTAACATTTCAATGTGCAAACTGCCAGGTTATTTCCTAACATGAGACACTTGTAACAGGAATTACAACTCAGTTTAATAAACAAAACTCAGATTCTAAAAGGCTGATAATGGAACACAGGAGCAGCCAGAACTCAGAGCCCAGATTTTTCTTCTGTAGATTTTGCCCTGAATATTAACAGTTCCTTGTACACTAGCTTCAGGAAGCACCCTTCTCCTTTAACACCTTGGCCAGTGCATGAAGGGGACCTGTTGCATCTGAGCTCCAGACTGTCTTTCAAAAAGTATCACATTAGCACAAATCTTTGAAAACTTTTAAAAAATGCTTAACATCTCCCCTCAAGCATGCACTCACCTACTTTCTCAATTTTTTTTTCTCCTCTGAAGACTTCTGCCCCCAGTGACTGAGATAAACCTCTACTCTGTACCCAAAAACAGTGATTCTAAAAGTATGGTCCACAGACTTCCGGCAGCAGGGCAGGTCTGTGAGTTCAAAGCTATTTTTATAATATTACTAAGACACGTTTTGCCTTTTTCAATGTGTTGACATTTGCACTAATGGTGTTAAAGTGATGAAGAATAAAAACTTTTGGTACCTTAGTAGGAATCAAGAAGCAAGGCATTGAAATCAATCTATACTAGCAGTTATTATATTCTTCCTTGACAAACACGTGCAGTAAAAGAAGGAAAAAAAAAAAGCCAATCTCTCTTAAGCCAGTTTCCTTGATGAAGCAGTAAAAGTTATTAACTTTATTAAATCTCCCCATCTGAGTACAAAATTTTTAAGTATCCTATTAACAAAATGGGAAATATAATATGCTTCTGCTGCAGACTTAAGTAGGATGGTAGGAAACACGGCTTTTTCATGGAACATCATTTTGACTTGAAAGAACAATATATGAACTATGATTATTAAGACCTGAATATCTTGCAGACATTTTTTTGAAAATGTACAAAAGTGAATGCGTCACTTCAAGGAAAACAATGGACAGTGTTTGTTACCAATGATACAATTCAAGTTTCTGAGTGAAAATTAGACTTGGGGGAAATTTTTATCTGCTACAATGAGTTTGATAATACTTTTCTGATAAAATCAGTAGCGGTATTAACAAATGTGACTATATTATATAATGAAATACACTAATATTGGAAGGGCTGTGTAAATCAGTAAGCCAGTATTTTCCAAATTACCAACACTTGATGTTACAAAATCATGCATGGGTAAGAGATCTATTTATTCAAAGTGCAAGACAGACCAAGGAATTTAATAGAACAAACAACAAATAAATTCATTGAGTTAGTTTTGGATTCCACATTACAATTAACTGCTAAGAAACTACCATTTGTCGAGTTTTGGCACAGTATCAAAGAAAAATATCCACAATTCCCTGAAAAAAATTAAAATACTCTCTATTTTTCAACCTACATATCTGTGTGTGGTCAGATTTTCCTCATTTCTTCAACCAACAGAACATATTGCAACAGATTGAATGCAGAAGGAGACATGAAATTCAGCTATCTTCTATTAAGCCAGACATTAAAGAAATTTGCAAAAGATGTAGAATAATGCCACTCTTCTCATTAAACTTCTTTATTTGTTTTGGAAAATATAGTTATTTTTCTTTAAAATGTTATTTATGTTAATATATAATAGTACTATGGTTTGAATGTTTGTGTTCCCCCAAAATTCACATGTTGAAATCCTAATGCCCAGTGTGATGGTATTAGGAGCTAACTAGGTCATGAGGGTGGAATCCTCATGAATGGGATTAATGCTCTTATCAAAAGAAACTCCACAAAAAAAAAAGAGACCCCACAGAGGCCCCAGCCCTCTTCCACCATTCAAGAACACAGCGAAATGTTGGCAGTCTGCACCCCGGAAAAAGGCCTTCACCAGAAGGCCATGCTGGCACTCTGAACTTGGACTTCCAGCCATCAAAACTGTGAGAAATATAGCTGCCCAAATGGACTAAGAAAACAGATTTATTTCTTTAAATAATAAATTTTTAAAATTTAATTTCTAATATGGTAAATACTGATAGATATAAACAAAGTTCTTTCGGGTCATCAATAATTGTTAAAAAAGGAAAGAGGTCCAGAAATCAAAAAGTTTGAGCATCATTACCCTGTATTAACCATGTGAGCATACCCTCTTGATCAGATGTCCTTTAACTGTCAAATTCTGCTTTCAGATAACAACTAAGGGGGAGAAAATGGAGTAGGTAACCAGATTCAATAATTTAGGAATCCACTGCAACTTCAAACAGTCTGAAATATTTATGATTTTGGTTATATTTATATGAACATGTACGGCTTTGGCTGACTAAAAAACTTCATTCTTCTTCATTTCTTTTTTTTTTTTTTTTTTTTTGCAGTACGCGGGCCTCCCACCGCTGTGGCCTCTCCCGTTGCAGAGCACAGGCTCCGGACGCGCAGGCTCAGCGGCCATGGCTCACGGGCCCAGCCGCTCCGCGGCACGTGGGATCCTCCCGGACCGGGGCACGAACCCGTGTCCCCTGCATCGGCAGGCGGACTCTCAACCATTTTTTTTTTTTTAATGGTCTTTTCATGGTAAGTACGTTTTATAGAGAATTGAAAAACATGAGCTATTTGAATAGATACTCCAGATGACCAATTTTATTTAACAGTTCAAGTTCAAAAGAGCAGACTACCTTTAAATGTCCATTTCTTGCAAGTTTTTTCATAAACACTGCTGGTAGCTACTGGATACTAACGGTTAACATTAGAGACAGCATCTGAGCAAACATATTTCAGAAAGTCTTTCAGCTAATCTAGGAAAATGCTGCCAAAAATCACACTCTCAGGGGCTTCAAGGCCTCTGAACAATCTTAACTCTCATCTCCAGATTTTCTAAACCTGCCCCTCCCTCGACTCTACTCCAGCCACTCAGTCCCACCCAGTGTGAGACACTCACACTCACCATTTGCTCACACTGCTCCTCTTTCCTGGGAAAATATTCCTGCTCCGCACTCTCTAAATTCTATGATTACAACTAACACATACCACGGATGGGCATACATGAGAACCAAGGCCTACAAGGTAACTGTTCCCAAGTTTGCTGATTCCGAATTTAGAGTTTAGCAGAAACACAGCTAAAAACCACTTGAATGTTTATTTAATTAAAAGCTACATGAATCTAAAGTATGTTGTAACAAAAAGCAAATACAAAAGCACAGTATCCTTTAAAAGGGACATAATAACCCCATTCCTCTATTTTAGGAACTACTACAGTTTTGGGTACCACACTTGTAGAAAGCCATGAGCAAAGTCCAGAGGACAAAGGGGAGGGTGAGGGGATTAGGATGAGAAAAGACTGAAGAAAACGGACATTTTGCCAGAACTGAAGATTATGACTGACACAGGAAGACAGCTACTTTCAAATATTTGCAGGGCTATCTTATTTGGATTAGTAGTCATATTTGTTCTTCTTATCTCCAAAGGGGAATGTAAGAAAATGAGAAGTAAATTTTAATTCATATGAAGAAAAAGTTTGTAGTAGGTAGACTTTCTTCAGTGAGACTGGACAGCCTCAGGAAGGGACTTGCTGCTTATTTCTGGAGGTGTTAATGAAGAAACCAAACAACCATTTCACGGGGACACCAGAGAAGACATTCCCTGGACTCTGAGGCCCTTCCAACTTTTAGATTTGATACGAATGATAACAACAAAATAAATTTTAAGTCATATAGAGGGCGCAAAAATTTGTCATTTCCATAAAACTAACTGCAACACTTTCCATACATATGGTCATTAAGGGTAACAGAAAAGCTATTTTATTCCCAACTCTAAATTAAATTATTTTTTCTCTGTTATTTCTTTTAGTCCCAGTCTAAATTGTTTTAGACCCTGATCCTGTGTGAGTAGTGCTACTTTGTAGGGCTACTTTAAATTAAGAATAATAGGCCAGTCTCACGTTTCTTTAAGTCTACAGGAAAAGCTAGAAGCGCCCTGTAGCTCCGTAACAGTCCATGCTGCTCTGAACTATCGTTTGAAGGTGGAAGTCACAGAAGGGTATCTCCTATTCCCGACAGAGAATATGGAAGAGACTGGGCCAGGAGCCTGACAAACAGCTAACCCTGGCTCCAGACTGCAGAGCCACATCAGGATAACCCAGTGCTTCCAAAACAAGCCCAAAGTTCTCTTGGGAAGTTTACCCATTAGAACAAAGGATCAGATTTAGATGAATATCTAGTGAGTAAAGGCATGATTTTCACACGCCTTACATGAAATGCATATGTGATACAATGAGTCACGGTTCTTTACTCACAAGCTGAAACCGATGTCCAAAGCTTAGCCACTCTTTTTCTACAAGGACTTCAAATCCTCGGATGGTTCGGTAGTATCCATCCAACATGAGCATGGCCAGGGAGGTCAGCTGAGCTGTGCGATCCCAGCCATCACTGCAGTGGACTACCACAGACGTCTTTCCTGACTCTACTTTGTCAGCAATCCTAAGAGCCCCTGCGAGAATAAGCTGCAAACAGATTTTTTTAATTAATTTTTTAAAAAATTAAATGCTTCCTTCTTCATAATTTACTAATAGAATTTTGTTTAGAGATGACTGTCTCAATACCATGTGGAGAAAAAAACATCAGTCCCTTCCCAAAAAGAATTTTTGTGAATGGTAGAAGATACACAAATTTTGCTTTTAAAACTAAAAAAAATCTCATAAATGCAGACTCCTATTAATCTGCACAATGAAATATCCAAACAAAAGGTGCCTTTGAGTTCTAAACAAATCAAAAATATGAGTAAGAGGAAAGAAGGATTAAGTTCTAAAGAGATCTATTTCTGAGAATCTTCAAATATTCCAACATCATCCATTTAAATAAAAATAATACAGCAACTTTAGTCTTACCTGTTGATACTTAACCAAATTAGAATATGAAAGCCATAAAGTTGGATATTTTAAAATATTCTACAGCTTCTATAGCACTTATTCTACTGTTTTTATATACATCATATAGCATACAGCAAGCACAGTATAAAACTTCAGAGTAAGCTGCTTTTTTTTCTATCAGTATGAATGGAAAATTCTGATCAGACCAATATATTACCATGTCAATTTAACTGGTATCTAAAATAATTTCAAGTTTTTTTTTTAAATATGCAGAGACTCTGCAAAATAATTTACCTTTCCTGAAGCTGATCTTGAGTTAAAACTAGACAGAATTAGATGTAACCAAAAAAGAAACACAAAGTATGGTATCCTTTAAAATGAACAATATAGCCACATTTTTCTCTGCAATGGCCAAATCATACTTAAAGAACAGCATAATTACACAAACATAGATAAGAATGAAAGAAAAGATATACTAGGCTTAGAGAATCTCATGATGACCTCCTTTTGATTATAACTGTAGGCATATTCTGGAAGTGGGGTACTCTGAAGCAATCTCAATCTTAACTATGCATCAGAGTCATTTGTGAACATTAAAAAAAACAAAAACAAACACCTGGTCCCCATTCTCCACTAATCCTAACTTACTATTTTAAATAACTTCTACCTAAAATTCAAATGTATATCCAAACTTACACATCACTGACCCAAAGGATTAAAACAGCTGGAGAGTTAAGACTGACAAGAAAGAGTTATCCAAAGTGGTCATCTTCATTGATTCATTCATTCATTCATTCATTCATTCATTCAAAAGATAAACATTTACGGAGTCCCCTACCATGTGGCAGGCACAGCTCCAGGTGTTGGAAATAGAGCAGCAAACAGAACAAAGTGCTGGCTTAACAAAGTTTACATTCTACTTACGTGAGGCCAGCCAGGTGCAAATAAGGAAAGAAAGTCACAGAAGGGTATCTCCTATGGTGCTTTTTCACTTACTGCCCTCTGACACAGTGTGTCAGAGGGCAGTAAGTGAAAAAGCACCATCTAGGTCTAGGGAGTGCTGGCAGAACTGCTATTTTATATGAAGTGGTTGGGAAAGGCATCTTTGAGAAAGTGATATTTGAGCAGAGATTTAAAGAAAGTAAGTGGGTAAGCCTTGCAGATGTGAGGACTGGGGGAGGAGAAAGTGGTCCAGACACAACTGTACCTCTTAAACTTCTAAGGAAACTTATTTCGGTTATAGCCAGATTTTTTTTTTTTTTTTTTTGTGGTACGCGGGCCTCTCACTGTTGTGGCCTCTCCCGTTGCAGAGCACAGGCTCCAGACGCGCAGGCTCAGCGGCCATGGCTCACGGGCCTAGCCACTCCGCGGCGTGCGCGATCTTCCCGGACCAGGGCACGAACCTGTGTCCCCTGCATCGCCAGGCGGACTCCCAACCACTGCGCCACCAGGGAAGCCCTATAGCCAGATTTTTGGAGAGAATATTGTACCTGCTAAAAATTGACCTGGAACTTACAGAACGCTGCAATTTACGTTAGTTCTGAATCAAGTCTTATGGTTTTCTACTTATACATCATACAATGTAATAGATGGTCCTGTGACCATTCTCTTTAACAAAAGAGTGTGTATACACTTTGCTACATTCAAGCTTCTATGTTTCTAGAAGAGAAACAGTAATCAAAATAGTCTATAATTGTCATTAGGTCAATTTAGCTTTCAATTCTGTCTTAGTTTTAGAGGTTTTAATGTGAGTACAATCTGCTCCTTCTTCACATGAAAAATCTCATTTCCATTTATTTCATAATATGAATATATGTGGTCATATATATTATAGAAACCTGTATTTTGGTAAGGTATCTTACTGAAATTCAGACACTATCTGAAAATATTTGTAACTATATTAACTGAAATAACATTTGGTGCTTCAAACATTATATATATTGGGCTTCCCTGGTGGTGCAGTGGTTGAGAGTCCTCCTGCCGATGCAGGGGACACGGGTTCATGCCCTGGTCCGGGAGGATCCCACATGCTGTGGAGTGGCTAGGCCCATGAGCCATGGCCGCTGAGCCTGCACGTCCGGAGCCTGTGCTCCACAACGGGAGAGACCACAACAGTGAGAGGCCCACGTACCGCAAAAAAACGAAAACAAAAAACAAAAAACATTATATATATTAACATATTAGGCAAGCTACGGTTCACACGGTAGTCTCCAAATCATTTAGCATTCAAATGGTATCCTTCATTTAACTATTTCACCTCATGTGCCTGACCAGAATGGTTTTCACAAGCCATGCAACAATTATTTATTGAGTGCTTTATTCATATCATATAGTGCTGCCCTGGCTCCTGAGGAGACAAAGAAGAAATATGATTTAGCCTGTCCTACTCTCCATGAATTAGCAATATAAGTTGGGTGACACATAAAAGTAATTAAATCAAGTGCATGGTAACACCTGATTAGCTGGAAAGCAAAAGTAAAGTGAAAGTTCAGAGAAAATGAAAATGAATGCAATCTGGGAAGACTTCATGGAAGAAATGAAATATTAGCTGGGATCTGAAGGATGGGCAGAATTCAGATAGGATGGGAAAGAGAGGGAACAAAAGAAGTACAACTGAACCAAATGCATAATATAGAAAATTAATTCATTCAGGCACCAAAACTTAAAAGTAGTTCTAATTATCAAAGCAGTTATCAATTTTTCGCTGTTTAAAAAGATACTTTCGTCTTGATTTCAATTGTAAGAAAAGAGCCAATATAGACAAAAGGGCAGAGAAAGTCCTTGTTTGATATCCTATGATAGTTTAAAGAAACAATAACATACCCACCTTAATATGCTCTAGCCAGTGAGTAGATTCCAAGTTAGACAACCAGTGGGTCTCCTCAATGTTGGGGTACACAATCTCCTTAAGTTTTCGTAAAGATTCTCTCATAACATGGATATTGTGGATATCTAGAAAAACTAGTTCTGCATTTTGATAGGCATCTTCACTTTCATAACCTCCACCTTTTGCCTGGAAAACAAAAAGCAACATCACAGGAAATCATAAATGAATGAACATCCATTGTATGTTGACATCCCCAAGAATGCCACAAAATATCCAATAGAATCAAAAATGATACACATTACTGATGGTAGGAAAACTCCACAGGAAAATGTGGCTGGCTCAAGGCAACTTAACACAACCACGCTCTATCACATGTTCTTCATAAAACAAGAATATACTCTCACCCTGACTTCCTTTTGTTAAAATTATATGTGGTAACATAAATTTCCCTATCCATATTTCAAGTCCTACTCAAACATAATTTCATAAAGAAGACTGAAGTCACCAGACCAGCAAGCTCCATGTGCAGGGACTAGTTTACCCCTGGCCCATGCTTCTTCACCTCCCTTCCTCTTCACCTTTTAATCTTAATATTTGCAAAGTGCTTTGGAATCATAGTGACTGGCTTCTATTATAACCACACAACTACTATTAAACAAAAAGACTGAACAAGTATAAAAGCACAGAGTATTACCGTATAATACTATCACTATTTTCAAAGATGTAAATCTACAAGTACAGAACAGAATGAGAAATATTTGGTGTTCACAATAAGCTATGGCTGGAGAATTAAATTTTTCTGGATTGAATCTTTCTCTATTTTAAGAAAAAAATATTCTCCTACCTTATGTATAAAATATGCATCCTGTCTTATGGATAAAATCATGCTTCTTAGAGCACTAATGGAAAAAAAATTAGGAAGATACAGGAACAGCCACTGTAGTTATACAAAATTAAGAGATTACACCTTTGAAAACAACAAAACTCACCTCTTAACCAACAACAAATTACCAAAGGAAGTTCAAGTTTCCTTTCTGACACTGATAGTCTGGGAAATAGTTCGGAGTTAAGAATGGTACAGGTACAAAATTAACAGTGTTTCATTAGGTACCTGTTAACATGGATTACTTCTGGAAAGTGGGATAGGACAGGCAAGGGGTAAAGGGACGTTCAAATTTGTTGCAACAAATCCTAGAAACATGGCAGTAGTAGCGACTACACAGAACCTGTCACAAAAACACACAGAATGAAAATGCTCTGGAATCAGATAGTTATACAACTTTATGAATATAATAAAAACACTGAAATACATACTTTACAAGAGTGCATTTTATGGCGTGTGAATTATATTTCAATATAACTGATATTTTAAAAAATAGAGCAACTAGATAGTAAAATCAAAAACACACAAAAATCATTCAAGACAGAACTGGAGGACAAAGCATTCCATCAAACCCCAAAACCACCAACAGTCACAAGATCTAGATGCTATCAGCAAATGTGTGAAGGAACAAATGGATATAAGATGGAGTGGAGAACGAGAGACTCACAAGAGAGTCTTATAATTTGTAGTGTTTGTTCTGTTTCCTTATTTTAGCTTTCTTCCTCCAGAACTACAGGGAAGAACAACAGATCAATCTAAGAAGTACCACGGAAACCAGGAAGGGTTCTGCCCAGTCTAACAGCCGAGTTATTAGAGAAACTCAGAAATGAAATGAGACTTGGGAACAAATTAGAAATAAAAGAAAAAAAAAATCAGAAATAAAGACTACATTAGAAGAAACTCAAGAGCAAATAAACACAATGGATATTAAATTAAAAGAAACAGACAGTGAAAAGCAAAATATAAAACCAAAACAGGAATAGAAAGCATAAAAAGGATTCAAGAGAAAGTGGCAAATGATGAAGATAGGCAAAGAAGAGCCAGCACAGGAATAACAGGAGTCCAGAAGAAGCAAGCCATACATGGAAATGAAACAAATACTAAGAACTATGATTAAAGAAAAAATTCATGAAATTTTTAAATTGGAAATTACCAATTAAAATAGCATACACGTATACTTGATAATATAGACCCAGAACACAAAACATGAAGACATATTCTGGCAAAATAACTGGACTTCAAAGAAAAAGAAAAAACAAAATCTTTCACAAATCCAAGTAAAAAAAGTGACTTAGAAGGAAAGGAAATTTAGTTTATCATCAGACTTTGAAACTTTATGCCAAAAAAAACGCAACATATTTAAGACATTCAATAAAATCAAATGTAAGCCAAGAATTTTATGCCCAACAAAACTAACTCGAATATAAAGGACATAAAGCTGCTATCAGCATACAAATACTCAGAATATAGTTCTTATGAGCCTTGCTGAAACATTTACAAGAGAACAACTCCAGACAAAAGAAAAAGACCAGAAAGACATCCATATAAGAATTGGTTATTGGCACAAAATATTTAGCTACTTGTAGAAGTCAGGGGTAAAAGGCAAAAAGTATGTGTACAAAAGGGAGACTATGTAAAGTCTACACATGCTCTGATGACATAAATATAATACAATTCATTTTAAAATGGGAGCAAATGGAAAAAAATTTAACTTTTCAGTAAATGTACTGGTGATGATACTATTAATACTGTTATTCTAAGACCATGGTGGGATAAAGCAAATGAGTAATTATGTAGCATACTAATGTTATTATCCCCTCTGTCTTTGAGAATCGGGATTTCTGGTGTGGAAGGAAGAAGATACACATGTAACTTAGAAGAAGTTATGTAAAAACTCTAGTACTGAATTTAAATTGAAAGCACCAGTATGAACTCATGAGGTATAATACTTTATCTTTAAAAACATATGTCTCCTAGCTCTATCCACTGAAAAGACTTAGAAATTAGACCAACCCAGCAAATAATTATCCTTAGCACCCAGATTATGGTTTGAAATACCACTTCCTACTAACAGAAACCAGAACTTCTTAGAGAAATGGTTATTCTAAGCCTGTGGCAGGAAACATACAAGATTTCCTGATGAGTCTGGTATACCTTGTCATACCAGATAGCAAAGATTACTATGGCTATGTCAAAAGAACTCAGGAGGTAACTTGAAAAGTGCCCCTCAGACCAAAGGTGGGAATTTTTTTTTTCAAAAATACCATCTGCAATGAATTAGAAATTGTTGACTACATATAAATACATGCATTCATAATGACACTTAAAAAAATTAGTCACCCTCATGGGATGGTAAGGAGTAAATTCATTTTTGGGAAAACTGATAAATAAGGAAAAAGAATCAAGCATTTATCCTGGCTTTCTTATATGAACTGAACTGCTGGTTAACCAAAATTTAGATAAGAGAAAGTGTTTCTTTACAGAAAGAGTTCAACTAAGCTGAAAAGGAAATCATGAAATCAGAATATCACCATTTGGCAACCCCAGTGAATTAACACATCTCGGTACAGAGCATGAACAGCTGCTGATATCCCAAAAAGAAGAATCAGCCACAAATTATGTGCCTCCTGATATATCCCCTACAGCCTTGCCAAAGGAGTTGAACCTGAATCTGAATAAACCTCTGAATTCATGTGAAGGAAATTCAGAGAACAGAAGAAAGTTGAACCATACCATAATACAATCGGCAAAACCTGGACTGTGGAAAACTCTACAATAAATTATATTGGAGTGAAGGAGGGAGGGAAGGAGAAAGGAAGGGCAAGGGGAAGACTATAGATGAAGAGAGACTTGAAAGACATATCAAATACAATACTTGAAAAGGCAAGGCTAAGAGTCTAGAGATGTATACACTTCAGTAATAAAAGTATAAAGTAATGTAAGAAGACTACTATAAAAGTTAGGATAGTGGTTACTTTTAGCAGGGGTAGAAGGTAAATTTAATTGCTGTAGGGCACACATGGAAGACTTAGTGGCTAGTACAGTTTTAATTCTTGATACAGCTCATGGTGCAAAAGCAGTTGTCATATTCACACTGACAAAGCTATAAAAAATGTTCTTACTACAAAGGCAAAAAAATACTTGTTGCAATAAGGATATATACTTTTGCAAATTTTAAAAGGGAGATGGTGGGGATATTGGGTGAAGGCAGTAAAAAAGGGCAAACTTCCAGTTAAAAGATAAGTAAGTAGTGGTGATGTAATGCACAACATGATGACTATAGTCAACGATACTATATTGTATATTTGAAAGTTGCTAAGAGAGTAGACTTTGAAAATTCACAAGGAAAAAAAATGTAACTGCGTGAGGTGATGGATGTTAACTAAACTTGGGGGGGGGTGATCATTTCACAATATATGCATATATCAAATCATTATGTTGTACACCTTAAACATACACACTTTTCTATGTCAATTATATCTCAATAAAATGGCAGGAAAAAAATATATCAAACTGGTAAACTAACCTTCCCGAAGAATGCTGGCAATATGTAACAAAACTTTTAAAAATATGCATACTTTAAACTATGATATAGTAATGGTATATCTACAAAACTATTTTATGGAAATAAAGATGCCAACGAAAGATACTTATTTTAGCTATATTTAAAATACTAAATACTTAAAGACCTAATATTAGAAGAATGATTAACTGCACAATGATATAGCTGTATGATGAGTGCTATTGAAGTTATTTCAGGGATATTTCATGAAAAGAAATAATTCATATAGAGAGGAAAAACAATGAAATATAACAATACATAAATGCACAGAACAGTGGGAGAAAATATATCAAAGATTAGTGATTATA
Organism: Stenella coeruleoalba; assembly: GCF_951394435.1. Taxonomy (NCBI): domain Eukaryota; kingdom Metazoa; phylum Chordata; class Mammalia; order Artiodactyla; family Delphinidae; genus Stenella; species Stenella coeruleoalba. Next base: position 71,239,428 of record NC_137154.1, read on the forward strand.
AGTGATTTTTATTTCTTTGCTTTGTCTATGCCTTCCTAGATTTTTGTTGTCTATCACATATCAGAAGAATGTCCCAACAGATAAAATATATCAGAGTCTTTTCAAAAAAGAGATTTCTGTAGTGAAATATGCATGGGAATGACTTAAAAAATAAGATGACACCAAGACAAATATTAATCAAACTATCAAAAACTAAATACAAGAAAAAATATTAAAAGCAGCAAGGGAAAAACAACAAATAACATACAAGGGAATCCCCATAAGGTTAACGGCTGATCCTTTGCAGAAACTTTGCAAGCCAAAAGGGAGTGGCAGGACATATTTAAAGTGATGAAAGGGAAAAACCTACAACTAAGATTCTCTACCCAGCAAGGATCTCATTCAGATTCGATGGAGAAATTAAAACTTTTCCAGACAAGCAAAAGCTAAAAGAACTGAGCACCACCAAACCAGCTTTACAACAAATGCGAAAGGAACTTCTCTACACAGGAAACACAAGAGAAGGAAAAAACCTACAATAACAAACCCAAAACAATTAAGAAAATGGTAATAGGAACATACATATCGATAATTACCTTAAAAGTAAATGGATTAAATACAGACTGAAAGTGAGGGGATGGAAAAAGATATTCCATGCAAATGGAAATCAAAAGAAAGCTGGAGTAGCAATTCTCATACTGGACAAAATAGACTTTAAAATAAAGACTATTACAAGAGACGAAGAAGGACACTACATAATGATCAAGGGATCAGTCCAAGAAGAAGATATAACATTTGTAAATATTTATGCATCCAACACAGGAGCACCTCAATATGTAAGGCAAATGCTAACAGCCATAAAAGGGGAAATCGACAGTAACACAATCATAGTAGGGGACTTTAACACCCCACTTTCACCAGTGGACATATCATCCAAAATGAAAATAAATAAGGAAACACAAGCTTTAAATGATACATTAAACAAGATGGACTTAATTGATATTTATAGGACATTCCATCCAAAAACAACAGAATACACTTTCTTCTCAAGTGATCATAGAACATTCTCCAGGATAGATCACATCTTGGGTCACAAGTCAAACCTTGGTAAATTTAAGAAAACTGAAATTGTATCAGGTATCGTTTCCGACCACAATACTATGAGACAAGATATCAATTACAGGAAAAGATCTGTAAAAAAATACAAACACATGGATGCTAAATAATACACTACTTAATAATGAAGTGATCACTGAAGAAATCAAAGAGGAAATCAAATAATACCTAGAAACGAATGACAATGAAAACACGATGACCCAAAACCTTTGGGATGCAGCAAAAGCAGTTCCAAGAGGGAAGTTTATCACAATACAATCCTACCTCAAGTAACGAGAAAAATCTCAAATAAACAACCTAACCTTACACCTAAAGCAATTAGAGAAAGAAGAACAAAAAACCCCCAAAGATAGCAGAAGGAAAGAAATCATAAAGATCAGATCAGAAATAAATGAAAAAGAAATGAAGGAAATGATAGCAAAGATCACTAAAACTAAAAGCTGTTTCTTTGAGAAGATAAACAAAACTGATAAACCATTAGCTAGACATCAAGAAAAAAAGGGAGAAGACTCAAGTCAACAGCATTAGAAATGAAAAAGGAGAAGTAACAACTAACACTGCTGAAATACAAAGGATCATGAGAGATTACTACAAGCAACTGTATGCAATAAAATGGACAACCTGGAAGAAACAGACACATTCTTAGAAAAGCACAACCTTAAAAGACTGAACCAGGAAGAAATAGAAAATATGAACAGACCAAATCACAAGCACTGAAACTGAGACTGTGATTAAAAATCTTCCAACAAACAACAGCCCAGGACCAGATGGCTTCACAGGCGAATTCTATCAAACATTTAAAGAAGAGCTAACACCTATCATTCTCAAACTCTTTCAAAATATAGGAGAGGGAGGAACACTCCCAAACTCATTCTACAAGGCCACCAGCACCCTGATACCAAAACCAGACGAAGATGTCACAAAGAAAGAAAACTACAGGCCACCATCACTGAAAAACACAGATGCAAAAATCCTCAACAAACTACTAGCAAACAGAATCCAACAGCACATTAAAAGGATCATACAACATGATCAAGTGAGGTTTATCCCAGGAATGCAAGGATTCTTCAATATACGCAAATCAATCAATGTGATAAACCATATTAACAAACTGAAGGAAAGAAACCATATGATCATCTCAGTAGATGCAGAAAAAGCTTTCGACAAACCTCAACACCCATTTACAATAAAAACTCTCCAGAAAGTAGGCATAGCAGGAACTTACCTCAACATAATAAAGGCCATATATGACAAACCCACAGCCAACATCATTCTCAATGGTGAAAAACTGAAACCATTTCCTCTAAGATCAGGAACAAAACAAGGTTGTCTGCTCTCACCATCATTATTCAACATAGTTTTGGAAGTTTTAGCCACAGCAATCAGAGAAGAAAAAGAAATAAAAGGAACCCAAATTGGAAAAGAAGAAGTAAAGCTGTCACTGTTTTCAGATGACATGAGAATACACAGAGAATCCTAAAGATGCTACCAGAGAACTACTAGAGCTAATCAATGAATTTGGTCAAGTAGCAGGATACAAAATTAATGCACAGAAATCTCTTGCATTCCTATACACTAATGATAAAAAAATCTGTAAGAGAAATTACGGAAACACTCCTATTTACCACTGCAACAAAAAGAATAAAATACCTAGGAATAAACCTACTTAAGGAGACAAAAGACCTGTATGCAGAAAACTATAAGACACTGATGAAAGAAATTAAAGATGATACAAACAGATGGAGAGATATACCATGTCCTTGGATTGGAAGAATCAACATTGTGAAAATGACTATACTACCCAGAGGAATCTAAAGATTCAATGCAATCCCTGTGAAACTACCAATGGCATTTTTCACAGAACTAGAACAAAAAATTTCACAGTTTGTATGGAAATACAAAAGACCTGGAACAGCCAAAGCAATCTTCAGAAAGAAAAACGGAGCTGGAGGAATCAGGCTCCCAGACTTCAGACTATACTACAAAGCTACAGTAATCAAGATAGTATGGTACTGGCACAAAAACAGAAATACAGATCAATGGAATAGAAGAGAAAGTCCAGAGATAAACCCACACACATATGGTGACCGTACTTTTTTGGCTCAGCGGCCATGGTTCACGGGCCCAGCCGCTCCACGGAATGTGGGATTTTCCCGGACCAGGGGCATGAACCCGTGCCCCTTGCATCAGCAGGTGAACTCTCAACCTTTGCGCCACCAGGGAAGCCCTGGTGACCGTACTTTTGATAAAGGAGGCAAGAATATACAATGGAGAAAAGACAGACTCTTCAATAAGTGGTGATGGGAAAACTGGAAATCTACATGTAAAAGAATGAAATTAGAACACTCCCTTACACCATACACAAAAATAACTCAAAATGGATTAAAGACCTAAATGTAAGGCCAGACACTATCAAACTCTTAGAGGAAAACATACGCAGAACACTCTTTCACATAAATCACAGCAAGATCCTTTTTGACCCACCTCCTAGAGAAATGGAAATAAAAACAAAAATAAACAAATGGGACCTAATGAAACTTAAAAGCTTTTTGCACAGCAAAGGAAACCATAAATAAGATGAAAAGTCAACCCTTAGAATGGGAGAAAATACTTGCAAATGAAGCAACTGACAAAGGATTAATCTCCAAAATTTACAAGAAGCTCATGCAGCTCAATATCAAAAACACAAACAACCCAATCCAAAAATGGGCAGAAGACCTAAACAGACATTTCTCCAAAGAAGATATACAGATTGCCACCAAACACATGAAAGGATGCTCAACATCACTAATCATTTTAGAGAAATACAAATCAAAACTACGATGAGGTATCACCTCACACCAGTCAGAATGGCCATCATCAAAAAATCTACAAACAATAAATGCTGGCGAGGGTGTGGAGAAAAGGGAACCCTCTTGCACTGTTGGTGGGAATGTAAATTGATACAGCCAGTATATACGGAGAATAGTATGGAGGTTCCTTATAAAGCTAAAAATAGAACTACCATACCACCCAGCAATCCCATTACCAGGCATATATGCTGAGAAAACCGTAATTCAAAATGAGTCATGTACCACAATGTTCATTGCAGTTCTATTTACAATAGCCAGGACATGGAAGCAACCTAGCTGTCCATCAACAGATGAATGGATAAAGAAGATGTGGCACATATATACAATGGAATATTCCTCAGCCATAAAAAGAAACGAAATTGAACTATTTGTAGTGAGGTGGATGGACCTAGAGTCTGTCATACAGAGTGAAGTAAGTCAGAAAGAGAAAAACAAAACCATATGCTAACACATATATATGGAATCTAAAAGAAAAAAAAAAGATTCTGAAGAACCTAGGGGCAGGACAGGAATAAAGATGCAGATGTAGAGAATGGACTTGAGGACATGGGGAGGGGAAAGGGTAAGCTGGGATGAAGTGATAGAGTGGCATGGACAGATATACACTACCAAACGTAAAATAGCTAGCTAGTGGGAAGCAGCTGCATAGCACAGGGAGATCAGCTCCGTGCTTTGTGACCACCTAGAGGGGTGGGATAGGGAGGGTGGGAGGGAGGGAGACACAAGAGGGAGGAGATATGGGGATATATGTATAGCTGATTCACTATGTTATAAAGCAGAAACGAAGACACCAATATAAAGCAATTATACTCCAATAAAGATGTTAAAAAAAGACGAGGAATGTAATATTTTGCTCTACCCCCTTTTCTGCCTTATATGCCTCTCTCCATCTCTCATCCTAGATAACATCTTAAGTCTCATTCCTGCTAATTCATGGTATAAGGTTTACGGAAGGGAACAAGTAATTACTGGAAAAATACATGCCAGTCTCTGGGGTACCAGCTTCATATACACATTGCCTCATTTCTCCTTTAAGGGGAAATACTTACAGTTTAACAGAGAATGTCTGAAATTCACAATGTCCTCAAAACACTAAATAGGACAGAAGTAATTAGGTACATGATCCATAATTTAATTTAAGGATGGTCACCCCAGCTCTGTTTATAATAGCAAAAAAAAAAAAAAAAAAGAACCTAAATACCCAAAAACAATTGGTGTTAGTAATTATCATGTTACAGATATTTATTGGCATAGAAAAAAACAGCACCAATTAAAAAAAGGAAGTTGCAATTATCCCATTCTGTCTCAAATATATGTGTGCACGCATCTGCACATAGGCCTGGATGTATAACCAAGATTTAATGGTGTTTCTCTCTTATTTAGTTATAGGATTTGGGGTGTTTTAGTTTTGGGGGGACTTTTGGGGTTTTTTCTGCTTGTATGTGAGGCAATTTTTTAAAGCTAAATTGCATCTCTTCTCTTTCCTTCTCCTAAGGTAGATTTTGGCAACTGGACTAGAATTTCTAGTTCCACAATGCTAATATTTATTCTATAGCGGAAATCAGGACCACTGCTCCAGCTAACTGCAAGTTTTCAGTCTGAATAGCTTGTACAGGTGGAGGGCTGCCAGAAGAGGGCAGCACTGGTCACTGAGAACACTGCATGATTTCTACAACAGTGCTGTGCAGACTTCTTTTGTCAGTCACAAGCTCAGTTTATTGTCCAGTTTGGAGAAGGGAAAGAGAAACTAGTAATTGATGAATACCTATTTCTTACGTAAGTAAGCAGGATTATGCACTATTTTTTATCAGGTGAGTTTTGCCCCTAAAACAACCCTGTTAGTTATTATGATTCTCATTTCACAAATAAGCAAATTAAAGTTACTAAAAGGATTAAATAACTGACTCCACATTATACTGGGATTGACATGTACACACTGCTATATTTAAAACAGATAACCAATAAGGATCTACTGTATAGCACAGGGAACTCTGATCAATATTCTGTAATAACCTAAATAGGAAAAGAATTTGAAAAAGAATAGATACATTTATATGTATAAATGAGTCACTTTGCTGTATACCTGAAACTAATACAACATTGTTAATCAAGTATACCCCAATATAAAATAAAAAAAAAAAATTTAAGTTACACTATCAAGTAGAAGAGTCAGGATTAGAATCTACACTTTTATCATTGAAAAGCCCAAAGTCTTTCTAGTGCACTGTGGCTCCCACCAAACTCATGAAACTGTAACTATAATCCTAATTACTGGAAGACGATCTCACCTTATTGGCAACAGCATTAACACTTGGCCGGGCGTCAAATATAAACATTTTATGAGATTGGGCATTGGAGTCCATGATGGCTTGAAGGTATTTTTCATCTTCTTTGCTTCGCTTCCCACTTACCCCTACCATGGGCTGGCTACACCGAGTGATTGTGGCTTGACTTTCAGGATGAATCCATGATAAAACCTTAATGGGGGGAAAAAAGTGGCAACACACCCTTTACATGCTCCTCTGTTTATAAGCCTTCTGAAAATCATTACTCTATAAAACTCTGCTTTCTAATTGGATTCAAAGGCTAGCCATAAAAGGATATACGAGGCTGCTATGAAAATCATCACCTTTCTTTCAAGCCAATACTAGCATGTGGAAAACTTGGTCTAATTCATTAATCAGATATTGATTTATGAAAGTCACTGATTATTGGAAGTGTGGTCTCTAGAAAAAAAATAGATTAAAACGGGGCTAAGTAAACCCCACTTTTAAAGTCTGAGTACTGTATCAGCAAAACTGTCCAACTATACAGTCTTCAGAATCTGAATTTTTGTACCTAAAATTATTTGAGCTATCTTTCTAGAACACAGTAATTCATCACAAATTTGTAAAGTTTTCTTCTTTCTAGGATTTAAAGGAAAAAAAGCATTTATCACCATGACCAAAGATGTATAATAAGATAAAGAAATAGTGAATACAGAGCCAACTTTGTTTTCAAGTTAAGAACCATGCAGCTCTCTAATATCCATCTCAAATTCTCCAGAAACGTCTTTAGTCCAAGTCTTTCCTCTGGTTTAAATTTTACTAAATAACACATTCTCTAATATCCCCAGAGAAGACCTGCTGCTGTAGCTATTTTTAATCCTGCAACCATTCTCCCATTTGTCATCCTCATCATTATGTGAAGTACAAAAGCAATGGGAAAGTTTCAGCACAGCTTCGCACTTACTGGGATACGGCCCCGTGATCTGAAGGATGCCACTCTCTTTAATTCTTCATCAGGAATATTTGCCGGCACAACCAAGAGGGCAGGGTATGTATCACAAAGCTCATACCGTTCATTTATCTTTGTTATTCTCCAGCTTTCATTTGGAATTCCCTACATGTGAAATAAAACATAAGACAAATTACTGCCCAACAAAAATATTTTAAAACATCAGAACAGAAGCCTCCTATTCAACTTCTCTTTTCTCCACTATGTATCACTTAAGTTGTTGGAATAGTTATTGTCTGCCTGTGGTGACCAGGCTTTTAGGATGAGATATTCTAACACAGGGATCTGTGTTCATTTTGGCATTCAATTTTACGTTAATAGATTTATTAAATCATTAAATACTGATTGAGTGTTGGGTCTGTCCTAAGCACATCAAATGAAAAGCAAGGAAACAGTAAGACTGAAAGTGTTCTTGTCTTTAAAAAGAACACAGTCTCATACAGTTTGACTGGTGAGTAATTCTGCTGCCATTCATCTATACAAAGAAATTTCTGAGGGCAGGCACCAAGAGTCCACCAGAATGCTACATACATGTTTATCACTTATATACCCAAAGTGAATTTTACAGTATTAATAAAATGTTGCTGATATAAAACATATTTAAAAAAACAAGGAAGTAATAGAAGGCAAAACCAAAAAAAAAAAAGAGGCAAGAGAAACACTTAAAACAATTTTTTAAAAACACATCAATTATTAAACTCATTTGGTCCTTAAATATTTGCCATATTTATAACTAGTATACCACTTCACATATAGGATTACTTAATAAAACACTTTAAAATTTCCATTCCCATTCCATAGAAAATAGAGCCATTACATTAAATGGCTGGAATTAAGAAAATACATATATTTTTAATTTTATTACTTCTGACAACTCAATAAACCGAAAAAGACAAAACTGAAAGAAACCAAATTACAGGAAAAAAAAACATTTATTGAGCACCTACTATGTGCAGGCACTATGCCAGCAGCCTTTCTCTATCCCTCCCTCCCTCCCCCCCGCCCCCCCCACACATATTACTGTATTCAGGTTTCATTACTGTCACTTTATAGATGAAGAAATTGTGGCACAAACTGTAACTTGACCAAAGGAAGTTGTAAAGAATTCCATGTACATTCTAAAACTATCCTTTTAATAAAAAAGGAACATTGTGCCTCAAGAAAAATTCTACTATCCTGGTTCACAAAATTGTTATAAAAATCTGAAATCAAAGGGCAGGAGGTACTCTCCTTTAAAGGGGTATTTCTAAAGTTGTTGCCGAACACCCAAGAGGATATTAAAATTAAGAAAGGAAAATTCCCTTCCAGTAATCATGCGATAAATATTATCAAGAGAGTTTCCACCCATCCCTAGCCAAGGTCTGTCTCTTCATTAGTGCCTTAAATACTATTTACCCCATTTAATTAGCCTGGTCCCAACTTGCTTCCTATGATCTACATCTCTCTTTCCCTCCTGCTTTCCTCAACTTTCTAGATAACTGTTCAGGTAAGATCCTTACTTATTTCCAGAAATAAAAAAAAGGTTTAAGTAAGAGATGTTTAAAATAAATGTTCATGCTGTAATAAAAAATGTACAATGAAAAAAATGAATTCGTAAGTTTATAGAGGTGGTACTCAACCAAGAAACTTGGATACCACTTCTAACTCTCCCTCACCCTCTACTTCCAATGAATGACTAATTTTTATGATTTTTTTCTTCCAAAAGTGCCTGAAAAAAGTTTGCTCACGTCTCTCAATCTTCACTGTCACTTCCCTAATTCAGGCCATTGTCACTTCCCTAATTCGGGCCATTGTCACTTCTCTTTTGTCCCTCTGCAATCCATTCTCCACACTGCCTCAAAATTCTTTTAAGATGCAAAAGCTATCACATCATTCTTCTGCCTAAAAACTATCAATGGCTACCTATTCCTTTTCACATAAAGTATAGAATCCTTTATGGGACTTGGCAAAGACTTTCACACTCCTGCTTTCCCCACTGATCTCTGGCCACTCTAGTCTAGCCTATACCAAACACCTTCAGTTTCCAGATGGCTTCATATTCTATCACCAGAGTACTTGCTCTATTATTCACAATATTCATCACTGTGTATTTTGATTGTTAGTTTACTTCTTTGAATCCTCCATTAAACATATGTTCTTTGGGAGTCAGGAGTGTGTCTTTCTGTTTTAGCCACTAGTACACAGTAGGTGCTACATGAATTTGATGAATGAATGAATGTGTGAATGAATAAAATCAATGAACCACAAGGAAGCTTCTACAAGAAGCAAAATTAGTTTCTGAAGTTTTCTTAGAAAATATGGAGTCAAAGCTGAGAGGGTCAGATCTCCTGAGACTCCCATCTCTCTCTCACTGCCTTCCCATATCCTTGAAAAATCACTACCAGGGAGAACTGTTACCACTGAGGTTGTGTCATATTCTTCAGAAAAATGGATGGGTGGGAGTAGAATCATTGACTTAAATTACCTTAATGGCTATTGTCTTCCTCATTCTTAGAGAAGCTGACACACCTAACTGCACTAAAGAAGTGCCTTCCAAGCAGAAAACTGGAGTTGGCTAGTCAGCATATACATTCTTTGTAGACAGTGCTAAAGATATAAGGACAACTGTTGATCTCTGGCATACATCTTTCTTCTCTCCATGCAAATCACTGCCCTTCAGTTAATGTAACCATTTGTCAGTCAATTTACAACCAAATTAACTGGATTATAGCTTTCCCTAGTTACTTACATTCCATTTCTGAGGATAAATTCTGTTCTCCTTTACTGTACTTGACTGCTCTCCAAATTTGTTAAGCAAGGTATCTACCATATGATTATTTCTGCAGAAGACCATGCTCATTTTCTATATACTGATTTTTACTATTTTAGCAACTTGATGATTTCTCTTGACCTTATCCACAAATTTCAGGGTCCTCTGTATAATCACTACATGTATCAAGAGAAAATTAAAGAAATACTCTCTTATACAACAAACAATGGTTACTAACAGCTTTGCCCATTTAAAAAAATATATAATCTAATTTCTTTAGGCACTATAAGGTATAGGTCTACAAATTTAATGTGGCTTTCATTTTGTGTTTCAGCGGCAGCACACAAAAAGCCAACCAATCATGACTTCTGTATTTAGAGCTTTACAATGTAACAAATATAATAATAATCATTTGGATCGATTTCTATGGTTTATAATGTGCCTTTCTGTGTATCACTAATCCTTCAAACAATCCTATAAGGCAGTTCCTATCACCAAGTAAAAAATAAATGCACTGTGACATGAGTGACTCATTCAACAGCACATATCTAAGTGTGAGAGCTAAGCAAGTGCCAGAGATAGGATTCAAAACTGAGTCTTCTAAATGATCTGGAATTAGATTGTGGTGACAGCTGCACAACCTTATGAATATGTTAAAAAACAGTGATGTAGGGCTTCCCTGGTGGCGCAGTGGTTTAGAGTCCGCCTGCCGATGCAGGGGACACGGGTTCGTGCCCCGGTCCAGGAAGATCCCACATGCCGCGGAGCGGCTGGGCCCGTGAGCCATGGCTGCTGAGTCTGCGCATACGGAGCCTGTGCTCCGCAACGGGGGAGGCCACAACAGTGAGAGGCCCGCGTACCGCAAAAACAAACAAACAAACAAAAAAACAACCAGTGGTGTACACTTTAAAGTAGAAAATTTTATGGTATGTGAATTATATATCAATTTTAAAGAAAAAAAGAATAGAGAGGCCGTGTGTTTTGAGATGGTATAATCTCCAAAATATGTTAAATGGAAAAGAAGGGTACAGTGTGTACAGAATGCTATTATCTGCTTTAAAAAAATACTCTATACACATTATACAAGCTGTGTAGCATAAAATCTCTGAAAGGATATAAGGGTAATGAGTAACATTATTTCCTAAAGGGAGAGGAACTGGGATGGCTGGGGAACAATGTTGGCCGGAAGGGAAACCTTCCTTTCAGTATACTCTTTTATACCTTTTGAATTTTATACAGAGTGTGAGTATTACCGCATCCAATTTTTTTTTTAATTTAAAAGAAGAAAAAAGGAATACTCTGATGCTTTATTTTTAGTCTCAACATTTATATTAAGAGATTACCCTGAATAGCAAAGGAAAAACCATCAACAAAATGAAAAGGCACCCTATGAAATTGGAGAAAATATTTGCAAACCATATACTTGATATGGCGTTAATATCCAAAATATATAAAGAACTTAAAAACAACAACAAGAAATCCGATTAAAAATGAGCAAAGGATCTGAATAAACATTTTCCCAAAGACATACAAATGGCTAGCGAACACATGAAAAGATGCTCAACATCACTCATCATCAGGGAAATGCAAATCAAAACTACAATGAGATATCACCTCACACCTGTTAAAATGGCTAATTACACAGCATTGTAAAGCAATTATACTCCAATAAAGATGTACTAAAACATAAATGAATAATTTTTAAAATAAATAAATAAACAATAAAATAAAATGGCTAATCACCAAAAAAACAAGAAATCACAAGTGTTGGCGGGGATGTGCAGAAAAGGGAGCCCTTGTGCAGTGTGGGAAACAGTAAGGAGGTTCCTCAAAAAATTAAAAATAGAACTACTATATGATCCAGCAATTCCACTTCTGAGTATTTATTCAAAGAAAATGAAAACACTAACTCAAAAAGATATATGCTTCCATTCATTGTAGCATTATTTACAATAGCCAAGATATGGACACAATATAAGTGCTCACTGATGAATAAAGAAAATGTGGTGTATATATATATATATATATATATATATATATAAAGAGTGAGAGATCTCTATATATAATGGAATTTTATTCAACCATAGAAAGAATGAAATCTTGCCACTTGTGACAATATGGATGGAACCTGAGTGCACAATGTTAAGTGAAATAAGAGAGAAAAAAGCGAATATTGTATGACGATCTCACGTATATGTGGAATCTTAAAAAAAAAACAAAACAAGAAAACAAGCTCATAGATAAAGGGAACAAACTGATGGTTGGTTGTTGGAAGCTTGGAAGCAGGAGGTCAGGAGTGGGCGAAATGGTGAAGGGAGCCAAAAGGTACAAGCTTCCAATTATAAAGTAAATGTAAGTCACAGGGATACACTGTACAGCATGGTAACTATAGTTAATACTGTATTGTATATTTGAAAGTTGCGAAGAGAATAAATCTTGAAAGCTCTCATCACAAGAAAAAGAATCCTGTAACTGTTTTTGGTGACACTGTCTAGATGTTAACTAGACTTACTGTGGTGATCATTTCGCAATATTTATAAATATCAAATCATTATGGTGTACACCTGAAACTAATATAATGTCGTATGTCAATTATACCTCAATGAAAACAAGGAAAGAAACAAACAGAAGAAATTATCTTCATTTTGTTCAGTAATAAACTTAAATTTAAAAAAAAAAGTCTTCTAACTACACCAAATACAGTGTCCTCTCCACTAGACTTTAACTTAGTTGACTCAGAGACAAAGTGTCTAACTCTGCAGTAAAAAGCCAACAAATTAATCTGGTAAATCAAAGACCACAGAGCATCTGTACCATTCAGTATAGAGTTCAATGCTGTATTCTGATTACTGCATTTCCTAATCTCATAATTCTCTTTCTGAATGTGTATAGCTGTTCATTTACTTCTTTTCAATTGGAGTATAGCTAATTTACAATATTGTATTAGTTTCAAATGTACAGCAAAGTGATTCAGTTTTGATATTTTCTCTGATTTTTTTCCATTATAGGTTATTACAAGATATTGAATATAGGTTCTTGTACTATACAGTAAATCAATGTTGTTTATTTTACATACAGTGGTGTGTATCTGTTAATCCCATACTCCTAACTTATCTCTCCCCCCACCTCTTTCTCCTTTGGTAAACATGAGTCTGTTTTCTATGTCAGTGAGTCGTTTCTGTTTTGTAAACAAGTTCATCTGTATTACTTTTTTAGTTCCACATATAAGTGACATTATATATTTGTCTTTCTCTGCCTGGCTTACTTCACTCAGTATGATAATCTCTAGGTCCATTCACATTGCTGCAAATGGCAATATTTCATTCCTTTTTATGGCTGAGTAATATTCCTGTGTGTGTGTGTGCGCGTGTGTGTGTGTGTGTGTGTACACCACATCTTCTTGATCCATTCATCAGTTGATGAACAGTTAGGTTGCTTCCATGCCTTTGCTACTGTAAAAAGTGATGCTATGAAACATAAGGGTGCATATATCTCTTTGAATTAGAGTTTTCATCTTTTCCAGATCACATGGTAACTCTATTTTTAGTTTTTTAAGGAACCTCCAGACTATTTTCCATAGTGACTATACCAATTTACATTCCCACCAAAAGTGCAGGAAGGTTCTCTTTTCTCCACACCCTCTGCAGCATTTATTTGTAGACTTTTTGATGACAGCCATTCTAACCAGGGTGAGGTGATACTTCGTAATAGTTTGGTTTTTTTTGTTTTTGCAATACGCGGGCCTCTCACTGTTGCGGCCTCTCCCATTGCGGAGCACAGGCTCCGGATGCGCAGGCTTAGTGGCCATGGCTCACGGGCCCAGCCGCTCCACGGCATGTGGGATCTTCCCAAACCGGGGCACGAACCCGTGTCCCCTGCATGGGCAGGTGGACTCTCAACCACTGCACCACCAGGGAAGCCCTCATTATAGTTTTGAATTGCATTTCTCTAATAATTGGCAATGTTGAGCCTCTTTTCATGTGATTGTTGGCCATCTGCATGTCTTCGGAGAAATGTCTATTTAGGTCTTCTGCCCATTTTTTGATCGGGTTGTTTTTTCGCACTCACTCTTCAACTTATTCTTTTTCATATTAATTTCTTTCTTTTCATGGACACAGTTATCTCATCTCCTTTCCAAAGTTCTATGTTGAATGCTACTACAACAGACAGCAATTTTTGCCCAGATTCCCAAAGAATATTCTTTATTTTTACAGTTCTACAGACATTTGTTAGATTTTCTGATTGCTTTGCCACCTAATTCGGACACTGGATTTTTGGTTTAGCAAAAATTTTGCAATGTTACGTGTAGACTCTTGGTTTTTAAAAGCTGATCCATTTATTTTGTATTCTGCTTCATATTTTTCCAGGTGATGGTTTTATAACTGAATGGTTTTATAACTGATGGTTTTATAACTAATTTTAAATTTTACTTGCCGCATGCAATTGAGCAACAAAATCAGTTTCAAACCATCTGGATATCTTTAGTTCTCTAGTGATGGTTTCTTATTCTTCCTGGCTTTCTGAAACAAACCTAAAAAATTAGAAGCTTTATAGTAATTAAAATGCAATGTTTAAAATCTAAATATAAAAATCAGAGCCTAATGTTTGTCATATTTGAATTCTAGAATAATTTGAATATCAAATCTAATAATTACCAAGAAACAATCAATGTGTCTGAAAAATTCTCAAGAATGCATAGTGAACATGTGGAAAGTTAAAAATAAAAACTATTTTTGGTAGAGTTTAAGTATTGCAGTATAGGAACTCTGGGAAGTGGTATATTGAGGAAGAATAGGGAGAATGATACACTATAACACAGATTTCAAGACAGAATTCTGCTTTAATCTCCTACTGTGGTGAATCACATTATTAGGTTTTCTAATATTAAGCAAACTCACCTTAGTCATGATGTATTATCTCTTTTGTATACTATCAGATTTATTAACATTTTATGTAGAAGTGTGTCCTCTGAAAATGTAGAACTTTCAAAATTTTATGTGCAGCTAAATTATAAGTAGTAGAATTATTAGGAAATGTTTTCAGAATTAAATTATAGGATACCCAAAAAGAAAAATCTGAGTGAATAATGCAAATGACATATAAAAACATTAAAATGTAAATATATTTACAATTTTATTTTTATAATTATTAAACATTTTTTCAATAAACTGATTTACTTGTAAACTCTTAGATAAGTAAAGATTCATGAAAGATCATTGGCATAGTCTGAAAAGCTGTTTAAAGAAACTGAAAGGCAATCAGAAAAATCAAGATTAGCCTTTGTTAAAGAAACAACAAAAACCATAAAACTATATAAAGCTGTTCACTTCTATCCATGAATATTTTATTGTAATGAAAAGAATACAGAAGACTGAAATTCAAAAAAAAAGTACTTACCTGCCTTCTATACTCTAAAAGAGAGTCATATAGCTTCCACCCATTTTCAGGGAATACTTCTTTGTACTCAAAAGCAAAAAGAGGCTACAAAAAGTAAAGAGTTAATAGCTAAAAAAGACATTTAAGAAGGTAATGAATCAGAAATGTAACCTTATCATACCCCAAGTTTTCATTTACTTATCTGTAAGGATATTTTGTATTGGTATTCTTCTTTATATTGTTGTTTTAGCTTTTGTTTTATAATTTTGAAAACTTTTTTTTATATTTTCAAGCACAGAAAAGAACAAAGGTCTGTCACCAAGATTTATCAAATGCTAACATATCACCATGTTTCCTTCAGATATCTTTGGTAGCTGTTTTAGGTTTACTTCTAAATAATGAAAGATATTACATAAAAAAGACATCTCCTGATATAATTAATTAGTTTGACATCACAGATATCAGCAGTTAAGCAGCTTTAAGGATTATGCTACATTTTTTAAAACATACTGAATAAAACTTTTTAATTTGGGGCTTGCAAGCTGTACCAAAAAAGAAACTTTAATTTATCATTAATGTAGACAGAATAGCAGGAACAACTATGATGATAAACACTCAAACTTGAGTCAGAAGACCAGGATTGATTCTAAATTTTACTTCTTACTAACTACGCCACTGAGTCAATTATTTACCTGCTCCTGGTTTCAACTTTAAAATACGGATAAATAATATTTAGCACCACAGGGCTACTGTAGAAGTTAGATTATATAAAATAAATGAGGAAACCTAGTACTGTTAATAGCACACAGTAGGAACTCAGTTCTAAGTATTTATCCACCCTTCCCTCCTGAAATTGCTAGACTTAACTCTCAGCTCTCAATTAAGAAGATTTCACATCCTAATGAAAACCACATACAGCTTTTCATCATGGAAATACCCTAGATAGAAAGATCATATAATGATAGAATGTCAGTCTGCAGGGATGGACCTCAGAAATCAGCTAGTCCAGCTTCCTCATTTTATACCTTAAAAAGCTTGTCCTATAGATTAAATCTAAACTAGACATCTGGCAAAGTGGGACTGTAAACAGAGAGATTCTAAATAGCCTAGTTTCTTGACACTACACTAATAATTATAATATAGCTTTTTCAAAGATGAGAAACCTCTTACCAGGTTATTAGAGACAGGAAATGCATATTTCATTAGATTCTCAAATATAGATCTTCTTGTTCGCCCCTCAGGTTTGTGAGCAAACCGTAAGTTCCGGATATCCTAGAAAAGAGTTATGATCCAAGTCACCTATCATTGTTTGTTCACTTTTTATTTAATGAACAAATAAGGCAACTATTTGTTCATTAAATAAAAAGTGAGTGAATGTGAGATACAAAAATAGACAACAGCTCTTGGAGGCAGGGAAATTACAATGCCTTATTGAGAGAAACAAAAATAAACACAAGACACTCTGATACAAGGCAGAATTCAGAGGACGGAAAATTTCCCTCTGCTTATGAACAAAAGGCCACTGAAGGAGCCAGCATCTCATGTAGGCACTGGAGATTAGAGATACTATATCTGAAGTCATGATATTACATGGCTGATACACACTATCAACACTATGCCCTGGGACTTCCCTGGTGGTCCAGTGGTAAAGAATCCACCTTCCAATGCAGGAGACGCGGGTTGATCCCTGGTCAGGGAACTAAGACTCCACATGCCATGGGGCAACTAAGCCCCCTCACCACAATTACTGAGCTCGCGTGCCTCAACTAGAGAGCCCGCTTGCCACAAACTATAGAGCCCACGCGCTCTGGAACCCCCACGCCACAACTACAGAGCCCACATGCCACAACTAGAGAAGAGAAAACCTGCACACCACAACTAGAGCGAAGCCCACGCACCGGAACAAGAGATCCCGCGTGCCTCAACGAATATCCCACATGCCGCAACTAAGACCCAACACAGCCAAAAATAAATAAATAAATAAATCTTAAAAAAAAAATTATGTCCTTTCCCTGTGAAAGCTCAATGTCTGTTATGAATTTCCCTATTAAAAACCTGATTAGCTGTTGTTATATTTCATAAATGTCTTCATTCCCATTATGCTTGGTGATCACTTGCCTATTTACAATCCCTTGCCAGGACTCATTTCCATTGGATCTTCAATTCATTAGGCTCCTGCTACTAGACTGATAGAACCAAACTCTGCCTAAAGGTCTTCCTCCAGTCCACGTCCCAAGTTCTTCAACTATCTACTAGCAAAAACTTTGAATAGTTTGACTGATATCATCCAGGCTCTAAAGTCAGATCTAAAGAGCAAAATTCCCTTCCCTTATTTGTTCTCAAGCAGTTTTCTATGCTCAGGCTGAATGTAGATATTCATGTTCCAATTTACTGAGATCTTAATAGCACTAAGAAAATAAACGGGATTGTGAATAATTTCAAGACTATTCATTTTATTTAAGTGGTTTCATCTAGACAGAATTCAAAATAGCTTTATTCCACTGCATTCTGTAAAACTGAGCACACAGACACTCCACTACAATGCACCTACAGAACATGAACAAGAGAACATTTTATTATAAATCTGATCCAAAATTAGAATGCCAGCTCTACCACCTTTTAAAACAAATGTGTGAGAACCTAAGCTGATACTTTGTTTTTCATCAGTAAATACCTTTACAACTAATAGAGATATTCATAATCAGTCTGTTAAACAGAGCTCTCCAAAAGTACCATAGCAGGGGCCCTACAAATGTTTGGGTTTATTGATAATGGTCTTGTTCTATGGAAAAAGTTATATTTAAAATGATCAAAATTTCAGTCACCCTCTTTCATGTCCTCTTATATTCTATGCTCTATTTACTCCTTAGACCACAGAAGAGCCATCAGGAGACAATGTGCCTGTCACACAACTGACAGCTATTATACTCTTAGAGCCCTTCCAACTATAATGGAAAACCACACAAATAATTACTAAGTCATTAGCTTTAATACTAGATTCATAAAGCTTCTAAGATTGTCATGAGAAAGGATCTTGAAAGTTACGCATATGCTGTTGCTTTTACTCTTTTGGCACTCGTGGAACAGCAAAAGAAAGGAAAAAGATGATCTAGAAGTGAGATGTACACAGCTGTTAATTAGGCTATATAGTAAGGAGAACAGTGACCTTAGAAGTGGCAATGGTATTAAATATTTATGACTGAATGTTAAGATTATAACAATCTAACTCTCATTCAAGTATCAATGCACTTAAGGAATGCTAGTTAGATAAGAAAATACAGAAGGTCTATAACATGAAGTTTTCCTCACCATTGTTTTAGAAGCAGAAAAATTATGAGAACTAGAAATAGGAAAGAGTTGATTGTATCACAATCAGTTCCTCCACTACAAAGTACTATGAGCCTTAACTGCTCAGAGCCTTATGTTTCTAATTTGTAAATTAAAGGTAATAATGTCCATCATGCTTACTTCAAGATTTTTATGAGGCTCAAAAATGAAATAATGAATGTGAGAGTACTTTGTGTTCAGTCCAAAAAATTCAAGTCTAATTCACGACCAATCACCTTTTTATTACTCCTAAATGTTATTTTCTTCTACCAGAATGACACTTCTGGCATGAAATCCATTTGATATTTTGGAAGTTTCTAAAATATCTATTTAATAGAAAGCTTTTCAAACAAAAAAAAAATTGCATACGTATTACAACATTTACCTTGCACACAGTTTCAAGTCCGTAAGAGTTTTCACCTCGACTAGAAGCACCACCAATTTTTTCTACTCTACTTATAACACCAAGAGAAGCATCTAAAACAAATGGGGGATCCTAAAGGAAGGAAAAAAAAATTAAAACTGAGCAACTGATACTGTACAATTATAGCTGAGAAAAATATTAACTAGAAATGCTTTAATTAACAATGACCAAAGAATGAACAAACAACATACAGATGTACATATAAAAATCTGATCCAACAAGCCTTACCCGTTCCATGCTTTTGAAATATAACCTGTAATTCGTAACAGTCAGAGTTCCTCGTACAGCACCAGTGAATGGACATATATAAGTTACATCTTTGGCTGAAAAGGAAAAGAGCCCACAATTTACTATACATTGTGCACTATTAAAAACTGCACTATCATCTTTTCACAAACAAAATTTAAAAGAATTCTGATTGCTAGTCTAAATTATGATCAAAAAAATCACAGAATCAGTGATTCAAAGAGACCTCAAATGCCAAATCCAAGCTTCTAACCACACACTAATCCGGGGAAGGAATGTAGAATAAATGGGAAGGACTGAAGAAGCAGAGGAACACCCTGAGACAGACACAAGGAAACAAAGATGGCCACTCTCCCTGATGGACAGATGAGGTGTGGCAGTTGGAGTAGTGAGTGGAGGAGTAGTGGTAAAGGTGGGAACAACAGTAAATGTCTCAAGTCACAGTCACCAAACATCTAATCATAGTTCCTAGATCATCTCTCCAATCTGCTGGTCTTCTTCTAGCCACAGTCTAGTGTGTCACCATTCCTCTAACTATACAATACCTAAAACATAATAACAGAAACTCCTGACCTGATTATATTTATACGGAAAATACTGTACAGAAAATGAAACATATGAAATAGATTCTTAGAAAAAATAACAGTACAATAAGAGGGTATTATATTCCTGAACGAGCAACAGATGTCAAACTTTGTAGAGAAATAATCACAAGCATTGTTTAATTAAATGATAAATGATGAATCTATACAGTATTATCGCTTTTTAAAACGTGTTAATTAAGCAGGGTAACTCAGCTACCACCAGCTCAAAATAATATTTAATATGGTAGAGTTCATATGCCCAATACAAAGGTTTTTTGTATCTTGAAACATTCATAAATCCCTGCTATGTCATTACTGTAGCAAAGCAGCAGATAAAGGAACATCTTCATTGTTCCAAGAAACTAAGTCACAATTAGGAGCAAAAAATTTCTAAGAACCTTTCAAGGGACTTCTGGGAAAACTTAGGAACATGAAATATGTTTAATAAGGTATTGCAACTTCCTTGACTTTGCTTTCTATTCCTCACTTTGAAGAACTGACCGCTTTGTATGGAATTTGAAATGAGACTGATCTTCCAACAAACATTTCTAACCTTCAAAATAGTTCCCTTGGGAATGTTCAAGTATGAGCTAAATTATTTGACTCATTGTTTCCAATGCATTTCCAATGCTTCATTTAGAGGGAAGCTATTAAAATTAAATAAACCAATCATTATAGAAAGATACATAAGCTTGCCTTGCAGACATTTTCTTTCCCTTATGAATTTTTGTCTCAACTGGGAAAGCTTTATTCAATGTTACTAAAGACATTTCTTGATTTGTTCCAGAGCCAATTTTCTTCACTCACACAAGAAAATCAGTCTTCTTATTCTATATTCTACTACAGGATATGTCCCTCTTAGTCCCAGCCCAAAGTTTTTGTTACAACTTCCTTTATTCTAAAATCATGAAATAATATACATGAAAGTGCTTCCAAAATTAAAAGTACTCTACTAGATATCGGGTTGGCCAAAAAGTTCGTTTGGTTAATGAATACGTTATTCAATAAAGTTCTTGATGAAAATTACTTACAACCCAATGAACTTTTTGGCCAACCCAAGGGTTTATAGCTATGTTATTATTATCATCATTAGGCTTGGCTTTGCTCTGTCCCTTTTATCCTTTTTCCTCAGGCTGGTGGCAGCTAAGTCACTCTGAAGAGAGAATTTATGCCTAGCAGAGTTTGTACCAAGTAGAAGAGAGACTGTGATTAGGAATCTTAACCAGAGTGAATGACAACAGTAACAACCAGCACTGACAGCCTAGCACTTCAGAATTTATAAAGTACTTTTTACCTGAGTACCTCCCTTAACCTTCAAAACAACCTTTAAATATAAAACCTCTAATTACCTACAATTTTTAGATGAGAATACCAGGGCTCAGAGAAGTAAAACAAATTATCTAATGTTTCAGAACCAGTAACTGCTAAGATTAGGACTTGAATGCAATTCCTATGACTGCAAATTCAATTTCCTTCCACCACATCATGCAAAGCTAAGCCACTCAAGTAGCACAGTCTGTCTCCTGTGTTAAAGGGTGAAATACTGCCGTCTGGGGCCACCTCTACTGCTGATGTGCGCAGGCCACAATATCCTGAGACTGTTGCTGCTACTGTTAAAGCATTCTGTTGATGTTCCTAACACTACTCTTTTAAAAAATGTCTAAACTGCAGATTTACATTAGACCAACTAAGAATGTCTTTTCTATATGAAGTAATACACTCAAGGTTACCAGCCTTATCCTTTGTATTACATTTAATTTTTTGAAGAATAATCAAGTCTATACAGATGACTTTGAATCAGAATATTTTATTTAATATATTAGTTATTCCTCTAAATTTCACAATACTGATACTGCCTAGTGGTACCAAAAGAGCTTAGGTTTACCAGTCCTCTCAAATTTTCCCTGAGCTCACAAAGAATCGATAATAGTTTCCATGAGGCAGACCAAAATGACTTTGAGAATACATATCTATAAGGATGCAAAATATATACAAATAAATGTAATATATGAGAGCATGCAATCTGTGCAGAAAGAGAGGCACAAAAACATACTCTAAGTAATACAAAGAAGGAAAGTCCATTAAGTTATGGGATCAGAGAAGGCTCAAGGAACACAGCCATGTGAGTTGTGCCCCAGTGGTTGGTATCCTTTTAATGGGTAGAGATGTTGATACAGCACTCAATGCAGAGAAGAACCTAAACTAAAATACAGAAGAAGGTAACTATTTGGACAAGGTAAGTATATAGTCTGGATCTCTCTAATTTATATATCACATTCTGTTCATTCCTTCTCAATTTCCCTCCCTAGTTCCTCTTCTACCATTTACCAAAGCTATGTTCTTGGTCCTCTTTTTACTCCATAACTCTCTGGATTATCTTCCTCCTTTCATTTTCAACTAATATCCATATTCTGATGATTTCAAAATATGTACTTCCAGCCCTGCTCTCTCTCCCAAACTCCTACAAGTTTCTCATAGGTACCTGAAATTCAATGTACATAAATATTATACCAAGGGCTCATGAAAATGAAAGAAAAAGATATCATTCAAGAAATTTCTAGAGATTCCTCCTCTGGATCTGGTAACTGATTGAATGTCAGAGTTCAGAAAAAAAGAGCAGCCGATGGGGCTTCCCTGGTGGCCCAGTGGTTGAGAGTCCGCCTGCCGATGCAGGGGACATGGGTTTGTACCCAGGTCTGGGAAGATCCCACATGCCGCAGAGCGGCTGGGCCCGTGAGCCATGGCCGCTGAGCCTGCGCGTCCGGAGCCTGTGCTCCGCAACGGGAGAGGCTGCAACAGTGAGAGGTCCACGTACCGCAAAAAAAAAAAAAGAAAAGGAGTAAATTTAGAGATAAAGGTGATGACAGTTTTGGAGATGCTGAGCATAAGGGATATCTACAGAATATCCAAGGGCATGTGTCTAAGACACAGGCATTTGTTTTATACGTATTAAGACAGAGGTTCACACTAGAAGTAACAAATTTTGGAGTCATCAGTAAATACATGGTAGGTAAAGCGACTAATTTAGATATGATCAACTAAAAAGAGCAAATAGGAGAGCAAAGGGAAATGAGCCAAGGATGAAGTCCTAACTGGAGTGTTGCTATCTAAAGGAAAGGAAGACAACAAAAGAGATTGAGTGGTAACTTGAAAATCTTTCATAAGGTCATTTATCATAGTGGAAATAGCATATGCTTTAGGCTCAGAAGAGGGAAAAAAAATTGTCTCAATGCTAGCTATAACTTTACTAGCTAGGTAGTCTCCCTATGCCTTAGTTTCTTCATCTACAAAATGGGATTAATATCTTCCTCAGAAGATCACTGTGAGGATGATTTAATGAGACAGTAAGCACTTAATAGTGATAACTACTGTTATTATATAATATCCAGTGGTAATAACACATAACACCTAACTTAGTAGGTAGCTCAGCAGAACAAGCTTAGGATACCTGAGGTGAGTAGGGGGGGAAAAAGGAATGTGGAGGTATTCAATTAAGAATTAAAAGAAAGAAGAGAGAAATGCTAAGTGTGAAGGAACTAAATGTACGTCAGGCAATAACAACACATTTAAGGGATAGGTCCCCTTTGCCTTGCTCATTTTTACACAAGGAAATGACATGCGACCAGGGGAAATCAGGCATTTAAGTGCTTTTTAAAATTATGATTGATAATCAAATGAAAGGTGGTGTTTACTTTGACTGAAAAACCATCTACTGTATTCTCCTATATATTACTTTATTTCTCAAAAGCTATGAGTATTTTCTTTTAATGACTGAATAATATTCCATTGTATATATATAAATATATAAACATACCACATCTTTTTTTCAATCATCTTACGTTATTTCTTTAGAGTTCTTTTACGAACACAAGCATACAATTTTTTCTTTTCTTTTTTTTTAACTGAAGTATAGTTTCTGTACCATATTATGTAAGCTATAGGTGCACATATGGTGATTCACAATTTTTAAAGGTTTTATTCCATTATAGTTGTTCTAAATTACTGGCTATATTCCCTGTGTTGTACAATATAGCCTTGTAGCTTATTTTATACCTAATAGTTTGTACCTCTTAATCTCCTACGCCTATAATGCCCCTCCCCGCTTCCCTCACCCCACCTGTGACCACTAGTTTGTTCTCTATATCTGTGAGTCTGCTTCCTTTTTGTTATATTCACTAGTCTGTTGTACTTTTTAGATTCTACATATAAGAGATATCATACAGTATTTGTCTCTCTTTGACTTATTTCATCTAGCATAATGACCTCCAAGTCCATCCATGTTGCTGCAAATGGCAAAATTTCACCCTTTTATGGCTGAGTAATATTCCATTTTATACACACACACACACACACACACACACACACACACACACACACACACACACCACAGCTTCTTTATCCATTCATCTATTGACAAACACTTAGGTTGCTTCCATATCTTGGAAACTGTAAATAATGCTGCTATGAACACTGGGGTGCATGTATCTTTCTGAATCAGTGTTTTGGGTTTTTTTTTTCCACCCAGGAGTGGAACTGCTGGGTCACACGGTAGTTCTATATATACCTCATCTTCTTTATCTATTCCTCTGTTAATGGACACCTAGAAAAGAATGAAATCTTGCCATCTGCAAGAACATGAATAGACCTGGAGGGTATTATATTTAATGAAGTAAGTCAGACAGAGAAAGACAAACACCATACCATTTACGTATACATGGAATTAAAAAAACAAAGGAACAAATATAACAAAACAGAAACAGATACAGAGAACAAACTAGTGGTTACTACAGGGTAGAGGGGTGGGGAAAGGGGCAAAACAGGTAAAGGGGATTAAGAAGTATAAACTACCAATTGTAAAATAAATAATTTACAAGGATGTAATGTACAGCACAGGGAATATAGTCAATATTTTATAACAACTTTGCATGTTGTGCAATCTATAAAAATATCAAATTACTATGTTGTATACCTGAAACTAATAATGTAAATCAACTATACTTCAATAAATAAATAAACATCTTAAAAATTAAAAAAGCTATGGGTATTTTGTAGATCACCATGCAAGTGGAACAAAATAAAAGCATGAGGACCAAAAAATAGCTTAAAAGTATGTTTCCAGTTTCCAGTCCATACAATAAGTTAATGCTTAGTTATTTAGGCTGGACAAAGAAAGGCACCTACATGCAAACGGCTTGCTTTGCAATGGCGATGAAATATATTTATCCAAAACTGACAAATTTATTCAGAGTAGGAAAAAATAAAGAAGCAAAAAGAGAGAGTGTGCTTTAAGAAAAATTACTTGTACAAAGTGACAATTCAATTTTTTTATCTATGCAACCCACTATCTTACTGCAGTAATTCAAAATAATGAAATTTACTTTCATGAAATTCAGCAACAGTTTTTAAAATAAGTCACCTACTTTCAGTGAAAGTAAAGCAAACCAGAAAAGCAGCAGAATATCATTCAACTTTCATGTTTCCCAGTAGTCCAAATCCAAACACAACCAACAGGTCTAGACTTAAGCTTACAGAACACACTGGATGCTGGGAAGGCTGGCAGTAATGAGTCCACCAAAAAGGAGGTGTCTAGGCAGTGAGCCTGTTCTCTGTACATTCAGAGTACTAAATAGTCTGTACAGTCACAAAGGAGGAGGAAATTCGACAAAAAATACCATTACAGACCCATGTCTTTAATATTTTCTCCTGGAAGTAAGGGTGGTTCTTCCATTTCTGCTAATTTGTTAGACTCCCTCAGGACCTGGATTGGAAAGGGGAGGAGAGAGCAAGAAAAGAAACATTTTTTTATTCAAAGGCTAATTTTTTACTCAAATTTCAACTGTGTATGCTTGGTCTTATTTAAAGTTATAAACTATATCACATATACTGCTTTAAATCAAATTATAAAGACTATAATGCTGGCATGTGTAACATGTGAAGTTGCTGTTTTTCTACAAAACATGTACTGAGTGCCTACTCTGTATAAGGTACTACACAAAACACTACGTTTTCTCACTGACTCCTACAACAGCCCTGTAAGAGTAGGTATTATCATCCTCATTTCCTAGATGAGGAAAGAGGCCAGAATTAACTTGTTCAAGATCCTATAGCTAAAAAGTGCGTGGGCGCGCAACTGTCATATGCTAAATATCGCAATTGTAATATGCTAAATATCGCAACTGTCGTATGCTAATATCGCAATGGTCGTCCTATGCTAGATACATCCCGCTAACTGCCAAAAGCCTCCCCTTTCACCTCTTTCACTGCTACACAATAACCTTCACTGTCGCCAGTCCTTTACCTCCCATTAATTCCTCAACCTTCTGCAATCTGGCTTTGCGACCTAACCCAACCCCTTCCAGGGAACCTGCTTTCTCCCCAATAACCTCCTCAGTATTAAAGACAATGGGTATTTCTCAGTCTTTATTTCTATCTCCTCTCCTAGCTACATGTGATACTATCTGCACTTGCCTGCTTCTTGAAAGTACACTCTCCTGGCTAAACTCTTCCTTCTCTGGCCATTCTTTTTCAATGACCTTTATATGCCCTTTTCTCAACCCTCCCTATTTCTTCAAGGTTTGTCCATTTCTCACTTTACTCACTTCCTGTTGATTTCATACCTTATCTATGACATTACCTAACTTCAATCTACATTGTCAGCTGAGATTTTTCTTGGACTCTAGTTCCATACATCCAACTGCTTAATGTTCCTCTCCATCTAGATGTCTCACAGACACTCTGAACTCAACAGATTTAAAATTGATCTGTGTTCCATACTTAGCAAGAGGCACTACCATCCATTTGGTTGTCCCAGCCTGTCTGGGGGGAGGGCGGAGCAGTGGTCTCTGTGAGCAGACTCAGGCCTTCTACTTCAACCTCAATTTGTTTCATTAGACTGAGAACAAATACTACTAGAAAAAAGATTCTCAATTTTTTTTTTTAAATAGCTTTTAACTTTTATTTCGTTCCATCCAAAAAGTAGACTTAAGAGTCCTCAAAAGAAGGTAAAAGGGAGAAAAAACAAGGCATTCCCACTGCCTTAAAGGTCACCTTCTGCAGGCCGTCAAAACTGAGTTAGATGTCTGCCATGCGTGAGCTCCTATCTGGCACTTACCACACCACTCTAATTGCCTGTCTTCTTCCGTACTAGACCCCTAGAGAAGAGGTACCATAACTTATACAATTTTGAACTCTCAATAAAAATATAACACGAGGCACATATGTAATTTTTAATTGTCTTATAGTCACATTAGAAAAAGAAAAAACAGTCAAAAATTGATTTTAATAACATATTTTATTAAATCCAGTAAGTCAAAACTATTGTCATTTCAACACATAATAAATATTTTTAAGTATTAATGAGATATTTTATATTCTGTTATTCATACTGAGCCTTCAAAATCCAGAGTATGTTTTATACTTCTAGCACATCTCAACCAGACCAGCCGCATTTCCAGTGTTCAATAGCCATCTATCTAGTGGTGCCCATATTGGCAGCACTAATGCAATGAATCTAATTCTTACTGATAGTCAAGTCATTCCCTAGTTTAAGTTAGGTGCTGAGGGAGGATTACACAAAAGGGTTAGACATTACTGCCACAGTCCAATGCTCACCTAAGGCAAATAAAGGAAGAACTACAAAGAACAAATTACTTCTGTTCAATAAATTTGCAATCTAAACAAATTCATACTTTTGAAAATTTTAAAATTTATTTCAGAAAGTCACCTTAGTGCAATACCTAAAGAACTAAAATATATACACACATACATACTTTGTTAATATTCCACATTCTAAAACTCAAAAAACGTCATATTTTTGAATGGTATCTCATTGCCAGTTCCTGATATAGTCTTTTATGCAGTCATAAAAGAAACTTAAGAAAAAAGGAAGAGAGAGAAGTAGGGAATGAAGGAGAAAGGGCGGGCCCATGAAGATGCAGAAAAACAGGATAAAAACCTGCACTATGCAAATATATAGACTTCCTGGCTTCAAATCCTGACTGTGCTATACGTTAGCTAAGTACTCTTAGACAAGTGTTCAACTTCTTTATGCCTCATTTTTTCCACCTATAAAATGGTGATAACTACAGTATGCCACAAAAGGGCTGTTACAACTTAAATGAGTTAATACACTTAAAGCATTTACATCATTGTTGACACAAAATATATACTTAATAAGTATTTCCTATTTATAGAAATAATAATAGTAAAATTAATAATAATAGTGAAAATTTAGACTAACAAGATTGCCAGAATCTGGTAAGAATTTCTAATTATGAAAACAATTAGATCAAAAGATATGAATAATAACTAACACACAGTATACTGAAAAAACCAAACAAGGTTACACATGTGAAAGGTCACATAAAGGGAATCTGCTTTATCCTTTGCCCACTGTCTTATCACTTGATTTGGCAATACAATGATTATGTCACTTCCAAAGCTGGGCACTAGTTCTCTATTGCACAGGTATACCTTCTTATAGTTGCTACAGTGTTGTTCCCCATGATTTCCTCTCTTTCTATATTTCTGTACTCAGAAGGAAGCTGCAAACCCCAGAAAATATGTGTGTTGTAGACAGGTGTGGAGAGAAAGGCAGTTCTGGCAGAGGCACAGGTGTATGACGAGGTACAATCTTCATAAGTAAAGCTTTGCAAAGTGAGAAAAGACACAGGGAAACGCATGCAAGTAGTGCATGCTGAGAATCATAGGCTCTCATATACTCTTGGACTAGAATGTCAGAGAGCAAGACAATGAAGAGAAGCAAGATGGACAGCTTTGTTTGGAAAATCTGCACCAGATGACAGACTTTTAATAATAAGCATACACTGGAGGTTATACATGAACAACTCACTTTAGAGCTCAAGATATAGAAAGGAACTCAAACAAGTACACAAAGCAGGGCCAAGGGCAATCCAGACCCTTTGCTTACTGGCAAATACTGATTCTGAACCAATCTATCCTTAATGAAACAGAAGAGAAAAAAAAAAAAAATCGGGCCTAAAAAAAGATTGTTTGACAAGAAAAAGGTAGTATCAGCCTGAAGCTCAAAAAAAGAGCAGTTCTCTGAAAATATTCCTATAAGCATTAGTAGAAACAATGTATAAACTATATGGCATACCCAAAAGGAAACCAGCCTATCCCCTAGGAAACAGGAATAGAAAGGAGAGACTGAAACTAAGAGAAATGGGTAAAATAAGGAATTACTACAAAAAAATTTAAATGTAACAGCAGAAGTAAAATCTGTGCTGGAGTTAATAAAGAACTGAATGGATTATTCAGAAGACAGCATTTATGTACAGGGCAAACGTGAAAAACCCTCTAATAATTTGTAGAAAAGAACAGACATAAAAATCATGAGAGAAGATGATAACCAATAAAAGAATTCTATTCCCTAAAGGAAAAAATTAAAACAGGATAGAAGCAACAATCCAATATGTAATTGAAGAACATGCTTTTGAAATGAGTAAAGATTTTCTAAGTTTGCTGATCGAAATAGTTTATCATGTTCCACATAAAAATCAGTGAACAGACATATACGGGTGTATCTCAGCAAAAATTTTTGAACTGTAATTAAAAGACAAACTGTGAAAATATAGACAAAAATGTTTAGAAAGAGAAAGAATTTCAATACAAAAGCAAAATCAGGCTACCTTCAAGTTTCTCTGTAAAACCATATTCTAGAAGACAATAAGAAAATGTTATCAGATTCTTGAAGGAAAATGTTGTGACCTCTCTAATGTGGAAGTCATTCTCAGATACACCAAGTCAACAAAAATGTAACCCACATGTCCTGCTTTTGAAAAAAGAAAAACATTACCCAACGCAGTAATTAAGGTGAAAAAGGGGAATGAAAATTAAAACTTATATGTAAGAAATTTGTGGTACCCAGTGAAGACAAGTTTTTTATATCCTAACTGCCTTCCAGCCAAAAAACAGAAAAAAAAACCCATTTGGTGGCAGTAGCCACCATACTAACCTCTCTGAGTCTTAGTTTCATCATTTATATTATTACGGTAATATTAATATCCACCTTACAGGCTTGTGAATATGAAATGAGATAGCTGCATCATAAAGGGATTTGCAAGATGCTGTTAAAATATAAGAAATACTTATTATTCACTTAAGAGAAGCATCAACATAAATTTGCACTGTCTCTTCTCACAATGGCTTATTCACATGGTGCTTTATTCCTCTGCTCTAAAATACACCGGGATTAATATTTGAGACAGCATGTCATAAAGGTAACCATATATCTCTCTAACTCTTGACCTACTAACTTCTAGACTTAGCTACAGAATAGCAAGCATCTTACTATTCTAAAGAAAGCAGCAAGAGAAGTGATGCTAGCTCCATGGTAGCATAAGGCATCCCTCATTTTCATTGTCCTTTAACATCTAAAATTTGGTATCTATCCATGAACAAAAGTGTCCCCATGGGAGCTATGGAATCCAGCACCATATGTCGAGGGACCTAGAAGGAGTCTGCCCCACCACTGCATCGTGTAAAAAGCAGACAGAACCTGATACAGGCTGTAGAACCAGCAGGAGCCTGTGAACTGACTCCAACTCCTCTTAACTGCGGTACCTGGAAAACAATGACATGAGCAAATACCCACAGATGAGAAAGGCTTTATGGAAGTTCAGGTTTCTAAAGAAGTTCCAGCACTCCAGTGGGAACAACAACAAAAAAATAACAAGTTTGGACCCATTAGGGTAAGAGGACCTTTGCCAGTATCACCCCTCCCCCCAAGGTGGCACAGCCTGGAGAAAAAGGTTTGGAATCCCTCTGGGGAAAAGGGAAAACAGTGAGTGAGCACACAGCTTTCCCAGCTGTGGGGACACTGCTAAAGAAACCCACCTCTCTCCCACAGCCTCAGAGTATTATTAAAGCAAGAGCTCCGTGACTGGGGGAAGGGAGGAGCTCAGGGAAGAGGCAGGTAGGAATACCAGAGGGCATTAAATGGATGTGGTTCTCTGCATTCTAGACTCCAGGAGGAAGGCCACCATGAGTCACTGGAAAAACTTTATCCAAAGATCCCCTAATCTGACCCACCAGAACTCCCAATTCCCCAAAGGCCACATCCAGACCGTCCCCACTCTGCAGCCAGCTCCTTGTTCACATTTCCAAGGGCAACAACAGTGAGAGTAAGCTCAGGTAGACAGGGAGTGTACATAGAAAACAAGCCAGGGTCTATGGGAAAGAGAGAAACCACAATCTTGAGCTGTAGCACCACCCTCTGGAAAATGAAAGAGAGATTAACCAACAGCCAGCCTGGGTCACAGTAAGATTTAGAGAAGACATACAAGCTTAACAATTCTGCCACCAGAGGGAGCAAGAAGTGTGGAGCTGATGTACCCATACAAGGTCACAGAAAGCCCCAGAACACAAGTAGGATCAACAAAAAGTATCTCTCAGCTAGTAAAGATTAGAGGAAGCAACTTAGTTCAAATGCCAAAACAGCAATGTAAAACTACAAGGAACATGAAGAATAAAGGAACTGTGACATTACCAAAAGATCATAATTATCCCCCAGTAACTGAAGGCAAAGACACAGAGATCTGTGATTTATCCAGTAAAGAATTCAAAATAGACATTTGAGGAAACTCAATGACCTACAAGAAAATAAAGAGACAATTTAACAAAATCTGGAAAACAATACATGATCAAAATGAGAAATAAACAGAGACAGAAATCATTAAAAGAACCAAACATGAATTCTGGAGCTGAAGAATTCAATGAATGAAATGAAGAATGCAAAAGAAAGCATCAACAACAGAACAGAACACTCAGAAGATAAGAATCCATGAGTTAGAGGATAGGAACCTTGAAATAACCCAGTCAGAGGAGAACAAAAAAGAAAGAATGAAAAAGAATAAAGAGGGCCTACATGATCTATGGAACACTATCAAAAGAATCAATAGCAGAATCATTGGAGTTCCAGAAGGAGAAGAGAAAAGAAAGGGGGAATAAAGCTTATTAAAAAAAAATAATGGCTGAAAACTTCCCAAACCTGGGGAGAACGTTGGACACTGAAGTTCATAAAGCTAATAGATCCCCCATTGTTTCAATTCAAAATTATTTTCTCCAAGACACATTATACTCAAACTGTCAAAAATCAAAGACAGGGCTTCCCTGGTGGCGCAGTGGTTGAGAGTCCGCCTGTCAATGCAGGGGACACGGGTTCGTGCCCCGGTCCGGGAAGATCCCACATGCCGCAGAGCGGCTGGGCCCGTGAGCCATGGCTGCTGAGCCTGAGTGTCTGGAGCCTGTGCTCCGCAATGGGAGGGGTCACAACAGTGAGAGGGCCGCATACTGCCAAAAAAAAAAAAAAAAAAATCAAAGACAAAGAGAAAATCCTAAGAGCCGTAAGATAAAGATTGTAAACTACAAAGGAACCCCCATTAGGCTATCAGCAGATTTCTGAGCAGAAACCTTTCAGGCCAGGAGAGAGTGGAATGAATGATATATTCAAAGTGCTGAAAGGAAAAAATTGCCAGCTAAGAATACTCTATCCAACAAAGGTATCCTTCAGAAATGAAGACATTTCCAGATGAATAAAAGCTAGATCAGCCATATAAAATTATCACCACTAGATCTACCTTACAAAAAATGCTGAAAGGAATTCTTCAAGCTAAAATGAAAAGACACTAATAGTAACATGAAAATATACAATTCACTGATAAAGGTAAATATACAGTGAGGTTCAGAAAATTCTAATTCTGTAACAGGATGGTGTGTTAACCACATAACTTTCAACATTATATAGTTTAAAGGAAAAGACTATTAAAAATAACTAGAGCCAGTATAATTTCTGCATGAATACACAATATAAAAAGACGTAAATTTTAACACTAAAAACATAGAAAGTTCAAAGCAATCCCTATCAAAATTCCACTGGCATTTTTCAACAGAAATACCAAAAAAAACCCTAAAATTTGTATGAAACCACAAAAGATCTTGAATAGCCAAAGAAATCTTGAGAAAGAACACAGCTGGAGGCATACTTCCTGATTTCAAACTATATTACAAAGCTATAGTAGTCAAACAGTGTGGTACTGGCATTAAAAATACACATAGATCAATGGAACAGAATAGAGAGCACAGAAATAAACCCACTCATCTATGGTCAATTAATTTACAACAAAATTGCCAAGGATATGTAATGGGGAAAGGACAGTCTCTTTAACAAATAGTGCTGGGAAAACTGGACAGCCTAATGCAAAAGAGTGAAAATAGACTCCTATCTTACACCATACACAAGAATCAACTCAAAAGGAATTAAAGACTTGAATGTAAGACCTGAAAGCATAAAATTCCTAGAAGAAAATATAAAGGATAAGCTCCTTGACATCAGTCTTGGCAATGATTTTTTTGGATTTGACACCAAAAGCAAAGGCAAAAAAAGCAAAAATAAACAAGTGGGACTATATCAAACTAAAAAGCTTCTGCACAACAAAGGAAACCATCAACAACAAAAAAAGACAACCTACCAAATGGGAGAAAATATTTGCAAATCATATATCTGATAAGGGGTTAATATTGAATATACAGAGAATTGATACAACTCAATAGTGTGTTTGGAAATCTTTATAATAAAATATGGGGGGAGTGGGGAGAGTAAGGATTTTAAACTTGATCAGTCATGTTAAGGAAAACCACTGCAGGTTTCTGATAGAGGTAAACGGCATGGTCATAAAGGTGCACAAAACTGTATCTGATAAAGATGAAAGGATAATAATCTAGGACAGAAATATCAAAATCCTGGATTAGTCTGTGGTAGGAGAAATAAAGATGCATATGAAATAGTTGTTGGAAGAAGTGATCAAATTTGACCCTAGGTTTATAAAAAAAAAAAATACAAGCAATTATTGAGTAACACAGGCTGCTTTTTACTTGAAGAGAATTGCATTTCAGATATGTCAGTAACGAAAAAAGAAATGCAGATTAAACAAAGAAAGGAGTTAAGGTCAAAACAAGAGGTCAACTCAGAAACACCAGGGTCCTACCTTCCTAAAATGAGAGTAGAGAAACTAAGACAGCAAAGCCAGACAGACTCATTAAGTTTGTCAGCATTCACATGGAACTGTCTTCAGCAGAGAAAAAGTTATATAACCCTCAGATATGAGAGGAAGAGAGAAATTCCCCCCAGAAGAAACCCCCTGGAATACATAAAACACTTTCTCATACTGGACCAAAGTCACGTTACTAAGTGGCTATCCATTCTGTTACTATCAGATGCATTAGATGCTGGCCTGCCTCAAGAGCTCTGGCTATATCAATAGATAAGATTATATAAAATCTGCTCTTTACTAGCACCTAATACAATATTTAATCCTTTTCTTAACTATCAAGAAAAGTGTATTGATCACATTAAAATCTTACTGGTGGAAAAAAACACACAGATTGAAATGTATAATTTATTATTCCTAAAACATAATTCAGTTTTGCTCTCTCCCAACCATTTTTTTTTTTCCCCCATTTTCTTCCATGCCCTCTTTATCAAACTATTTTCGAAATGCTCAGTAACTTTCCATGCAACTCTAACCTACCTCCCTTTCTCTCCTTCTCTCTGATCAGGAAATTACTATAAAGGAAATTCAGAAACCTTGTCTATAATGATGATCTGGAAGTTGGCAAGTTTATGGGTCAGTTTTCACATGGAATGTCAGATGACAGAAAGATAGGAAAGAATTTTTCTGAAATCTGCAAAACACTAAATTATAATCACCTGAAAGGGAAAAATGAGTCTGTAGAAGTTATACACTATCTCTCACAGCTTCTTTATGTACTAGAACTGTGAAGAAAAAAATGAACTTACTCTTCATTGGATAATTCTATTAAAGAAAATTATTTTACATCAATTTCACTTTATTCTATTTTTATACTTCACTGACAAACCACAAAGTATGCAAATGAATCATACAAACCAAACTCTGAAGAGGCACAGACTGGCGTCTGGGATGGATCTTACTGGTTACATATTTGAAAGTACATCCAAATTCAAGCACAAGGAAGCTCGTTCTTTTTATAACACTGCCAAGGACACTGGTTTTCAGCTGAAACCACAATTAGTAAGATATGGATAATATTACATCACCATCAATGATTGAACAACAACAAAAAAAGGGCAAGTATCTACAGAGGAACAGTCTGGAAAGCATCACTTCATGCTATGGGTTGAACTGTGCCCCTCAATAAACACAGGTTGAGGTACTAACTGACAGCACCTTGGAACATGACCTTATTTGGAAACAGAGTCAATGCAGATGTAATTAGTTAAATGAGGATATACTGGATAGGGTGGACCCCTAATCCAATATGACTGTTGTCCATATAAGAAGACATCCCTAGAAGACACAGAGATACCAGGATAATGCCATATGAAGATGGAGGCAGAGATTGGAGTGATGGATGTTCCAATGGATGGAACACCAAGGATCA
This sequence comes from Stenella coeruleoalba, assembly GCF_951394435.1. NCBI lineage: Eukaryota > Metazoa > Chordata > Mammalia > Artiodactyla > Delphinidae > Stenella > Stenella coeruleoalba. The sequence goes on from NC_137154.1 coordinate 71,274,798, forward strand.
TTGGTCCTCCCCGGCAGCAAGAAAAGAGGTAACAAACAGATTCTTCCTCTGAACCCTCAGAAGTAACCAACCCTCTCAACACCTTGATTTTAGATTGTGAGAAAGAAACAAAAATCACTGTTTTTCAATCCTCTACTCTCAACACTTCTGACACCAGATGTGTGTTTTTTCCCACACCAAGTAATTCTCCAATTCTCAGCGGATACCAACTGGGTGCCCTATAATTCAGTTACTACACTATCACCCATGGTTAGTGCAGACTTCACATTGTAAGGGCTTAGTCCCACAAGACTGCCTCCTACTTCAAGCACTAATCTCAAGTCTCAGGTTGCCAACTGTACTTCTGACCAATCGTTCATAAATCAAGGGTTCCCACAACCCCTCCTTGGGTTCAATAATTTGCTAAAATGGTTCACAAAACTCAGGGAAACACCTTACCTACATTCGCCAGTTTATTATGAAGGACAGAACTCAGAAACAACCAGATGGAAGACCTACATATGGCAAGGAATGGGGTATGAGGCTGTGTGGAATTTCCATGCCCTGTCTGGGCCTATTACTCTCCCAGAACCTCAAAGTGTTCACCAGTCTGGAAGCTCTTTAAACCCCTTCAGTAAGGGTATTTTTATGGATAAGGGTATTTTTATGGAGGCTTCATTACTTAGACATGATTGATTGAATTACTGGCCATTAGTGATTAACTAAACCTCCAGCCCCTCTCCCCTCCCCAGAGATGGGAGGGGGCTGAAAGTTCCAAACCTAATCAAAGGTGGATTCTCCTGACAACCAGGCCCCATCCTTAGGGGCTTTCCAAAAGTCATTCATTAATATAAACTCAGGTGTGATCCAAAGGGGTGTGTTATGAATAACAAAAGATGCTTTTACTTTTATCACTCTGGAAACAGAGACAAAAACTAAATATTATAACAAAAGATGCTCCTATGGCTCTTATCACTTAGAAAATGACAAAAGTTTTAGGAGCTCTGACCAAGACTTAAGGATGAAGATAGATATATATACATATATATATATATATATATTTCTTATTACATACTCCAGAACTGTGAGAGAATAAATTTTTGTTGTTTTAAGCCACTCAGTTTGTATATTCTGTTACAGCAGCCCTAGGAATAACACACCTAATATCAAGAAAAATTTTCAAGTTTAAATCTTAAAATGCAAGGTGTTCATAACTGCCAAAACTTGGAAGCAATAGAAAAGTCCTTCAGTGAGTGAATGGATAAACAAACTGTGGTACATCAATACAAAGGAATAATATTTAGTGATAAGAAGAAATGAGCTATCAAGCCACAAAAAGATATGGAGGAATCTCAAAGGCATACTGCTAAGTAAAAGAAGCCAATCTGGCTATGTATTAGATGATTCCAACTATATGACATTCTGGAAAAGCAAAACTATGGAGACAGTAAAAAGATCAGCGGTAGTCAGGGGTTCAGGGAGAAGGGGGGGAGACAAATAGGTGGATTAAAGAGTGCTTTTAGGGTAGTTAAACTACTTTGTATGATACAGTAATGGTGGAAACATGTCATTATACATTTGTCAAAACCCGTAGAATGTACCACACAAAGACTGAACCCTAATGTAAACTACAGATTTTAATTAATATTATTATGTGTCAATATTGGTTCATCAATTATAACAAATGCACCATACTAATATGTAAATAGGATGTAAATAGGAGAAACTGTGGAGGTTGAGGAGGGGAATAACATAGGGCTGCAGGGCTTCCCTGGTGGCACAGTGGTGGAGACTCCTGCTGATGCAGGGGAAACGGGTTCGTGCCCCGGTCCAGGAAGATCCCACATGCCGCGGAGCAGCTGGGCCCATGAGCCATGGCCGTTGAGCCTGCACATCTGGAGCGTGTGCTCTGCAACGGGAGAGGCCACAACAGTGAGAGGCCCGTATACCGCAAAAACAAAAAACAAAACAAAAAAAAAAACATAGGGCTGCAACTATTTTAAAAAAAATAACTTAGGACATTAAAATAACCACAAAAACAACTACCATTGGGACTTCCCTGATGGCGCAGTGGTTAAGAATCCGCCTGCCAATTCAGGGGACACAGGTTCAAGCCCTGGGCCGGGAAGATCCCATATACCGCAGAGCAACTAAGCCCACGTGCCACAACTACTGAGCCTGCGCTCTGCTCTAGAGCCCACAAGCCACAACTACTGAGCCCACGTGCCACAACTACTGAAGCCAGTGCACCTAGAGCCCATGCTCCGCAACAAGAGAAGCCACCACAATAAGAAGCCCACGCGCCGCAACTAGAGAAAGCCGCGCACAGCAACGAAGACCCAACGCAGCCAAAAATAAATAAATTTTAAAAAATTTAAAAAAAAAACTATCATCTATGACCAATATCATTTCATAAAAGAAAGGAGTCTTTTAAAACCAAAAAGTTAGAATGATATAATCCTGTGATAAAGAACACTTCTTCCCAGTAAAGGATGGCTTATATCAATTTTTGCCAAAAGCAAACGGAAGTAGATAGGTAGGTAGATAAAATATTATCTCATTACTTTCATTTTACCTCATACACAGAAGACATCATCATGACCTGACCTGGTTAATGCACTGCTTTTAGAAGATCATTACTCATTTACTGCTTATAATACCTTGAAAGAGAAGTAGTGGTTTTATTCCCATTTCTAAATGGGATAATTGATCCTTAGAGAAGTTAAGCAACTTTTCCAAGGTGACATATACCTCACAACAGCAGATGAACTTGAACAGATGTATGACTGAACTAAGACTATGACCATGACATAATAGCATCCTACTGTAACTGTATAGCAAGCGATATGATGGATCAGAGGCTGAGAAAGAGATCACAACCAGAGGTAAAGATATGGGAGTCACCCATAAAGTGACGATAGCTGAAGTTATGAGAAAGAAAGAGCATAAGGAAGACAGGAGTAGGGAGTTTGGGGGTGAGCAAGTGATGAAGGACATATTACGGTCACCTTGTTTAGCTGAGGAGAGAGGAACAGCAAGTACACAAAGGAGGGGCAGTCCAATAGAAAAGAAGTGAACCCATAAATTGTCACCAGGTTTGAAACCTAGAGTCATCATCTTTGACTCCTCTCTCCCCCAATCTGCAATACTCAGGCAGCTTAAACACATTACGTCCACATAAATGTTTTTTCAAACCTGTCCTTTACTCTGCATTGTCATTACCCTAGTGCATGCCCTTTATCAATTTTTACTTGGAATTGTACAAACAGCCTCCAAACATATCTCCCTGTTTTCATTCTACCTGCCTCTAATTAATACCCCTCTTTATGTATCCGCGGCTTCTTCTAGACCTCCCCCAACAATTCCCAGCAAATGGAAACTTAAACACACTCTTCTGTCCTGAATTTTTTAATCTATCTTGAACATATTTTCATATCCACATATGAAAATCCATTTTTTCTTTCCAAATACTACATAGTATACAATTGTAAACACATAATTTATTTAACCATCCCCCTAAGCAAAAAACATTTCTATTGTTTCCAGACTTTCTTCATTACAAATTTGAGAATCAGCTTGTCAAGTCTTAACCATATTATTTACAAAATAAGCAAGAATTAAAATCTGAACAATATTGAGCCTTTCTATCAAAAAAACAAGGTATGACTTTCCATTTATTTAAGTATTCTTTTATATTACTCAGCAGAGTTTTAAAGTTTCTTCATATAGTTTCTTTCTATATCTTAAGTTTATTCCTGGATATTTTATATTTTTAATTGTTATTATAAATAGGATCTTTCCCTTCCTGATATTTATAAGTATTTTTATAATAGAAAGCTGTTGATCCTTACATATCAATTTTGGCTTTTAGTATGCCTTGTAATGTTTTGCTGAAAGTTGGACATGATGCGCCACGTAAAAAGAACTGATATAAACAGGCCCCTAATGATGTCATAGTGAGGTGAGGAGGTGGGAGGGGAAATGTTCTATAGCCCTATGACTGAATCCCATAGTCCTCTGTCTTTTAGTGAGCTTGTGCCCCTGCAGTGTGATGTTTACAAGTGTTTCTTTGTCCCTCCACCCCTCCCACCCCCAGATAGGACAGGTTGGCTAGAGGGTGCTGAAGTCTGTATTTCTCTTCTCCCATGGGGAAGGTTAGAGGAGGCTGGAATTGGGTATTTCCCTTTCCCCAGGTCAGTTAGGCTCTCACAAAGCCCATAGGCTGGGCTAGTAAAATAGTTTCTTTTGAGGGCAGGCCTTGTTAAGAAGAACAGAATATTCTGGACATTTTCAAAATAGCTGCTTTTCCCCTCCCTCTGCCAGAAGCAAAAGAGATTTTTCTCAGTCTTCACTGTGAGAACCTGGTAGGGCTCCTATAGGTAAAACTCACAAAACTATGAAGGTCCCCCTAAGACTGGGACCCCCTTGAGTATTTAACTCTCAGTCTTGTCCACGCTGATCCGCCAGCAATTTGTCAATTACAGTTTAAGTTGTCCTGCCCCTTACTGGTTCCAGAGACAGTTTCTGCTGACGGGTTTCTGTTCTGCCTGTCTCTCTAATTTGGGAGACAGCCATTTGTCCTGTGATCTCAATTCTCTGATGGATCTAAGAAGAGCTAAATTTCAACTTACTGGCTTTTTACTTGTTTGTTAGGACAGATGACTTCCAAGCTTCTTTTTGTAAGCAGTCACCTGATTAGTCTTTTGTTTCTAATAATTTTCATTTGATTTTCTTAACTTCCAGGTAAAATGAATGCTCCTTTTCAGTAATATGCCTCCAATGTACAGTTGTCCCTTGGTATCCACAAGGGATTGGTTCCAGGACCCCCACTGGATACCAAAATCTGAGGATCCTCAAGGCCCTTTTATAAAATGGCATAATATTTGCATATAACTTACGCAAATTCTCCCACATACTTTAAATCAATTCTACATTACTGAAAAAAATTCTAATAAAATGTAAGTGCTATGTAAATAGTTGCCGGTGAATGGCAAATTCAAGTTCTGTTTTTTGAAAATTCTGGAATTTATTTCCCCAAATATTTTCAATCCGCAGTTAGTTGAATCTGCTGATAAGGAACCTGTGGATTCAGGGGGCAGACTATATTTCTCTAATCTAACTGCATCAGACATTACTTATAAAGACTGCTAAATAACACAGGCATGATAGTAGGTACCCTGTCCTGTTCTTTAGTGGGACTACTTCTAATGTTTTAATATTAGGCACAATGCTTAAGAAGTATTTACCTATTCCCTTCTAATTAGAAGTTCTAAAAACCTGAAACAGGTTAAATTTGGTCAAATACTCTTTATTAAATGCCTTTTCTGCATATATAAAGATAATTATGTGGAACCCTCTCTGTCTTGTAAAGGAAGTTATATCAGCAGCACTTTTACTATGCTTAGCTTTGAAGTGTGAAACATTCTCTACTCCAGTATCAGGATCATGTTAATAAGTGTTCTACCTAATTAAATATACTTTAGGCACAAACACTTTCTTTATCTCCTTACTATCAACTGAATATAGTCACTATTATTCCTGTTGCATCATGACTATATTAAATATACTTTTATGTTTATCAATTTTTCCATACATTCTAATTTTTTAATAATCTCTATATATGTTTCTATTATAATTATTTGGCTCTTTTTACTAAAACTCTTAACAGAGTTAATTCAGAGCTTTTATTCTTTTAAGCCTTAAAGGGGTTAATAATACCTGCAATATAATCTGCAAATCACATCAAAATAATTACAAACCCAATAAACATGCTATAGACTACTCAACAGTATAGTATCTAAGACCCTACTTACTGTAGCTTAGCCAACTGCTGACATCATGAACTTGTGGTGAGTAGAGTTGAAGAGCTTTTACTCTGATACCCAATCTTGTAACTGTAAAAGTTCTACATAAAACTTTTAAGGAAGATTCTTTTGTGTACCAAATACTAAGAGTAATGGTGACAGTAGTAGAGCACTGGTGATTTTTATTTTTTCCTTAATCCTATTTCTATTTCCCACAAATTAGTACACTGTATTACTTTTATAATAAAAAAAACTCTCAAGGTTATTATAAAAGATACAAAATTTTACAAATACGAGTCAGGTAATTTTTGAGAGAAAAGTTTCAGTAAAATGGAAATCATGAGGGTGTGGTCTGAAGTCATTTCTCTATTAAGCATGGAAATGAGACAACTGTGAACATTTCCAAGTGTGATGAAGGAATTGAATTAGTGACTGTCTCTCTTCCAAATTTTCCTCATATAATTTCTTCAAAGCTTTTTCAACATTGTTCCCTCTCTGATTTTTATCTAAATATCTCCCATCAGAAAAAAAAGATCATAATGAGCTAGAAGGGTCAGAGATGGGACTGAGTCTATGATAAACGGGCTGACCATGATTTGTTTCACTGAAGAAGAGAAGTACATTCCAGATGTGTGAGTGAGTGATCATGAATGGAAGTGTGAATGAGCACATATTGTGTAAGGGACTAAAAGAAGAATCCCTATCTATCGGGGTGGGATTACACTTGGGGACAGTTAGAGATACAGTGTGATAGTTGTGATGGGATCAAACACACAGAACCCTGAACACAAGGCTTAGAAGTCTGAACTCACTAGTGTAAGAAACGGGGATCCCCTTGAAGAATTTTTAAACAGGGTATCACATATGGAAGTGATGTCAGAGGAAGATTAGCCTTATGGTAGTGCATTAGCTGCATCAGACAAAGACAAGCCTATCAGATATAAGAACTAGGGGACTGTTAACAATGGAAAGTAAAGGGGAAATGAGCATTTTTCAAAAGATATGACATTCTGTTAAAAGAGAAAGTAACTTTCTATTTCTCATTCTCTTCAACTGATTAGTCAAAACACTTTTCCTGGGTACCTTCCACATTCCAAATATGGAGTTCTAAGGATACAAGACAGGACAACAGATGTATCTTATCTGTATATATCTTATAGTATATTCTCTTTTTCTTTCCAGAACGTTTATTTTTCTTTAAATTCTTGTTTTTGTAAATGCCCTCCAAGTTTTTTCTTTAAGTATGTTTAAATGTAGTAGTACTTTATTTACTTATAATGTAAACTGCTTTGGAATGTTCTGCCCTTTCTGCTCCCAAGGTATCCCTTTGTCATAGTACCTAACATATAATAATCATGGATTTGCTACCTCCTTTTCCACTGTACATATAGATTTTTCTTAAGTCTTCTGTATATACAATCATTCATAAATAATAAAAGTTTTGTTTCTTCCTTTCATTTCTTACATTATTTATTCTTTTCCTATTTTACTGGCTAGGACTCCTAGCATAATGTTGAATAAAAGTGGTGATAGAAATCATCATCAGGTTTCTAAGTTTAAAGGAAATGCTTCTAACATCTTCCCATTAAGTATGAGGCTTACTGTGGAGTTTTGGTGGATATCCTTTATTTTGCTAAGATGTTCTTTTCAATTCCTAGGCTCTCAAGAGTTGATGTTGGTATGAGGGGTGGTGGTATTAATCATAATAAGTGCTAACTTCAATCAGTTTTGCTCTGGCTATTTAAATAACTATGTATAATAGACACTGTTCTCTGTTTACCTAACATCTGCTCTATGAGCCTTAAACTTATTCCAACTAGATTTGCATACTTACAGAATATGTCAATATTACATTCATGTACACACTCTAGATAAGAAATAATCCAATTATCTCTGACCTTTCGTTCATAAAGAAATATGAACAATATAACACAAATTTTGAAAGGACAATCACACTTGCTTGATTTAAGCCCATTAAATATTTCAAGGGCAGATGGTTAAGAACAAAACCCAAAATATTATTAACTTTTATCTCATATATATTTATGTATACATAAACTATATAAATATAAATATATATATAATATATATATAAAATATATAAAATATATTTTTATATATAAAAATATATATAAAATATATATATATAATATATATATATTTTATTCTAAAATAGAGATAAAAAACAAAGAATAGGGGCTTCCCTGGTGGCGCAGTGGTTTATTCTAAAATAGAGATAAAAAACAAAGAATAGGGGCTTCCCTAGTGGCGCAGTGGTTGAGAGTCTGCCTGCCGATGCAGGGGACATGGGTTCATGCCCCGGTCCGGGAAGATCCCACATGCCGCAGAGCGGCTGGGCCCATGAGCCATGGCCGTTGAGCCTGCGCGTCCGGAGCCTGTGCTCCGCAACAGGAGAGGCCACAACAGTGAGAAGCCCACATACCACAAAAAAAAAAAAAAAATACAATTTCATTTTAATATTTGATTTTGAATTGTAGACAAACATCCGTGTAAGTGCCATATCACAGGCATCAACAAAGGAAAGGGGGTACTGCGTAGCCTGACTTTTACCTTATCTTTTAATCACTACCATTTAAGGAACATACTTCGCTTAAAGCCCAATGCTATACTAATTACTATTTATACTATTAAATAGTATAAATACTAATTAAAATTTATACTATTTATAAATAAATAGAGTTGTGCATTTGAATTTTAAAATCCTGTATTTCATGGGATTTTAGTCTTCAGTGAGCAAATAAATCAACCAAACACAAATTCCCTAGGTTCTTAATTCTACTGTCAAACTTTAAAAATATGTTCTTATTAAAGAAAGTCTGATTTTAAAAATTGCAAATTTATTTTAAAATAATTTATTAAAAATTCTATATGAAAGGATTTTAAGTTTTTTAAATGAAATTAAATAGGCTGCACTACCAAGTGAAGAACAAATGAAAGCAAAGAGAAAACCCTAATGTTACTGAGGATTCAATTTATCAAGCCTAAGTTTGTGCTCAACTTTTTAGAAATACATCTACTGGATTAAATCTGTATATGACTTTTTCCACAACAAACAAGGCTCACAGGGTGAAAAAGTACCACAAATAGAATTCCACCTGAGTAAATATAAGTTCAAGATATCTAGAATAGTCCACTACCCCCACTGATTTTCCATTCTGCTTTACTGATGTAGGAGCAAAGAATCTTGCTTGACTAAGAAATTCATAACAGAAGCTTTCACAGCTGTTACTCCACTACAACACTAACCTTTCAGGAAAGTGTCACTTCATGGTGCCTGCAGCAGAAAACCTATACAATTCAATTTAATATTTTTAATGAAGCAGGATTGGCTTTTCAATGCATTATGTTCTTTACACTTCTATTTAAAAGTTGTTACTGGGGCTTCCCTGGTGGCGCAGTGGTTGAGAGTCCGCACTGCCGATGCAGGGGACACGGGTTCGTGCCCCGGTCTGGGAAAATCCCACAATGCCGCGGAGTGGCTGGACCCGTGAGCCATGGCCGCTGAGCCTGCGTGTCTGGAGCCTGTGCTCCACAATGGGAGAGGCCACAACAGTGAGAGGCCCAAGCACCGCAAAAAAAAAAAAAAAAAAAAAAAAAAAAGTTGTTACTAACAGAGCTTCTAAAATGTTGAGGCTCAGGGCAGAGATAAACATGAGGCTATGTGGAGAACTCAAAGCCTACAGGTTAACCAACTTCAAATCGTCTGTGAATGATGATGTTCAAACTACCATACCAAGCCCCTCATCTCATAAATAGAGCCAAACCATGGTCAAAGAACAACATAGCTGTCTGCAGTTAGTTGCACATATAATTTACTAGAACACTACCATTTTATAGCCACTAAAGGTATACATAATAAAAGCAAAATATCATCAACTAACAAAATTGAGAAGGGGGAGAGATCAGATATTATTAGAAAAACCATCTTTTATGATTAATTAGAAAAGCAATTCTCACTTATTAAGGGATATTGAAAACTGCTATTTCTACCTCAAAAATGTGTTAAAGTTATTCCTTTTAATTAAGAAAATTGCACTTCACATTTGAAAAAACTTAGCAACAAAATCATGGGAGAATAGTCTCTCTGGATAATGTGCTGTACAGGAATATGACCAATCTGAGACCAAATATCAATACAAGGGCAACACCCAGCTGTGTGCCTTTAAGCACATGATTTAATTCAGCTCTTCTGAATATCAGGTTGCTCTTTGTCAAACAGGGTAGTGATATCTGTCTCACAGGATTGTTGTGAAAGTTAAATGAGATAAGGGGTGTATAAATATTTATCCAGGTAGCACACTACACTTTTTTCAATTATTAGAAGTATGTTTTTCCTCCACCCTACACAAACATTTGAAATCAGGCTGCATTTTAAAAATGATATTAAATGTTACTCCTTCATTTCCCTTCCACAACTGAAAAAAAGACTGTGATTAAGGTAAAGATTATATCTAATAATCAAGGATATCTTTTAAAATGAGGAAACAGGAAAACAGTCAGCCTAAGCATATTAGTTTTTTCTTTTTTCTCTGTCCTTTCAGGCACTCTACTGTGGAAAGTACGGTTAACCTTTGGTTGCCCAAAACCATCTTCTCCTTAATTTAACATTTAACAATTGTCTCTTCATTTGTCTATTAAAAATTATCTGAGTTGGGCTTCCCTGGTGGCGCAGTAGTTGAGAGTCCACCTGCCGATGCAGAGGACACGGGTTCGTGCCCCGGTCCGGGAGGATCCCACGTGCAGCGGAGCGGCTGCGCCCGTGAGCCACGGCCGCTGAGCCTGCACATCCGGGGCCTGTGCTCCACAACGGGAGAGGCCACAACAGTGAGAGGCCCGCGTACCGCAAAAAAAAAAAAAAAATTATCTGAGGGCCCCACGAAGTTGTGAAAGATGCTGAATTGACAAGGCACTAATGGGGACAATTCCTGAAGTCATGGACCTGATGTATAAATTTAACAGATTCCCTTAGTATCCTAGTGCTAAGAGAGTCAATAATTCAGGACATTTTTGTGTCTAATGTAAAACCTGAAGGGACAACAGCATAAAATAAGACTACTCCAGACAAACTTACATATATGATCACCAGACTCATTATCTCCAAATAGGATGTATGCAAATGATCTTTTGCTTCAGAAGGAGAATAAAAGTACTTTGTTACCTTTTTTGGGGAAAGGAGGGAGGGAGAGAGGAAGGAAGGAAGGGAGGGAGCACGTAGTGCCCAGATCTTGGTTTCTAATACCATTCTCCAATAAAAGAAATCTGGCTCCCTGAGAAATGGATGATGATTCTAGGACTGGGGCAGGAAGTATCAAGATGAGCTTGGAGTATCTTGCAGTGACAGAAAGTAAGGAAGAGCTGATAAACAAACAACGAACAAAACAATCAACAACAACAGCAAAACACCATAATGATGGGAGTATGTCAAAGGGACACAAGATCTGACTGAAAGAAATCCCAATCTGGAGCTGGAACAATTTGAGCAACAAAGTAGTACTGGACTGTAATATACAAAATAAATATCCATGAGTTTATACTGATATAAATAAATGATTGCATAAATCAATAAATGAGAGAGAAGAGACAAATCTCTCATGCAAAAGAAATACAAGGTGTTCCACTCTAACAAGGTAGAGTCTGGGCTCCTTAAGCATGGACTGTGCATATTTACTTCCTTTCAAAGAGTATAGTATAAGGATAAGAAGGGGAAAAAAGAGTATTTTATAGTGAAAGAACCTAACACTACCTCAACCAAGTGATTAATGTTAACATTAACAGTGACAAATCATGTTGATAGTATGTACCTTTGATATGATATGATGAAAATGGCTCTTCACCTCTGTGGTCTTCTTCCCCAAAAGACATAATCCCAGTCTAATAATGGGTAAAACACCATTCTACAAAGTATCTGACCAGTGCTCTTCAAAACTAACAGGGTCATGAAAAACAAAGAAAGAAAGCAAAACCTGTCACAGCCAAGAGGTGCCGTGCCTAAGGAGACATGACTACTAAATGCAGTGTGGTATCCCGGATGGACCATGGAACAAAAAGAAGGACATTAGGTAAAAACTAAGGATATGTGAATAAAGCATTGATTTTAGTTAATAATAATGCATCAACATTGGTTCATTAATTTTGAGAAACGTACCATACTAATGTAAGATATTAATAATAGGCGAAACTGGATATCAAGTATCTGGGAACTCTGTAGTATCTTTACAATTTTTCTGTAAATCTAAACCTGTTCTAAAATTAAAAATTTATCTAGGGCTTCCCTGGTGGCGCAATGGTTGAGAGTCCACCTGCCAATGCAGGGGACACGGGTTCATGCCCCGGTCCGGGAAGATCCCACATGCCGCGGAGCGGCTGGGCCCGTGAGCCATGGCTGCTGAGCCTGCACGTCCAGAGCCTGTGCTCCGCAACGGGAGAGGCCACAACAGTGAGAGGCCCGTGTAATGCAAAAAAAAAAAAAAAAAAAAAAAAAAAATTATCTAATAAAAATAAGAAATAAATTATAATATTTAACCTGCAGATTAACATTATGACCCTTATTTTGTCCCAATGTAAGCCAGTCACTCTTATTATGGTATACATGACATCCTGAGGAAATAAAGGGGGTCTGCACACAGAGAAGCTGACAATTCACACCCGTGCCTAGTTAAGTAGTTTAAAACTAAGCTAACACTCACATGAATACACACATGGTTTAACATATTTTAGGCAAGAAACAGCAGGTAAAATATAATATTAATAATAGAAGCACAGGCTAAAAATAAAAGCGACATTTCTCCCATTCCTAATATGAGTTCTTTATCAGTCACAAGAAGTTAAAAACGATGATTTTTTAACTAATAAAATCTGACCAGAAGTAGGCCAAAAAATTTCAAAATTATCAAGAGGCCTACAGGCCGTTAATGTAGTTTTATTAATATAATGACTAAACCAAGGTTAGATACATATACCAAATATGTATTTTTAAATAGTAATAAATTAATGAAAAGCAACAGTGGACTTATATCCACTATTATTAATGATAAACCGTGCCCTAAATGTATGCTGTGCTTCAAGATAACAGCTAATGATATTATGAGGCCTTTTTAACCAGCACAACATATATTCAGATTATAAAGATAAATGTTTATCATTTGTAGCAATGTTTAAAGTCCTGCTATACCCAATTTAGTATTTTATGACATTTCACAAGAAATAATGGCAAATATGCAGAAACCTTTACACAAGCTTCTAACCTGTCTTCTTACATTTGTTAGATTCTGGTTTTGAAAATGAAATACATGACAAAGATACATTCTCAATATATTCTCAACAGCAAATGACTTCATTAATGAAAACAACGTTTTAGTTAAAACTGTGAAAGTATAACCACTGAGAAGGCAGTCACTTGATCAGAGTAAAAAGATTTTAAGGTAAGGTTTAAAGGTTATCACTACATATGAAATTCATTTTCCCCAACATTCATAGACAAGCAGCAGTAGAAAAGCAGATGAATCCAAAAATGTACAAAGTGCTACAGGATATCACTGATATGGTTAATTTCATAGCAACAAGACCTTTAATAAATAGAGGAATACCTACATACTATAATGAGGTATGTAGCAACTATAGCAAATATTTAAGTGACTTAGCTCCAGAACTGGACTACATGAGCTGTAATACTGACAATTAAATTTATTGGCTATGAGACCCTGGACATGTTATTTAATCTCTCTCTGAGTTACTGTCATCTGTAGAATGGTAGTGATAATAATTTCTACCTCACAGAATTGCTAAAAGTATTACAAGAGATATTTCATTAGAGCACTTAAAACAATACTTGGCACATGGTAAGTACTCAAAAAATATTAGCTATTATTGGGAGTAAAGCATTATGGGAGTATTCATGAAAATCTTTTATATCACAAAAAAATTCATTAATTATCTTAAAGATATCAAACCCAGAGATGAATTATACATTTTTCTTTTACAAATAAAGAAGAATGGCCTGTTCTGGGATATTACATAAAGACTCAGGTCTTTGAGACTTCCATCGGTGTCTCCTTCTTAATTAGCTAAAGGTTATATTGATAGTGTGGCCACAAACAGCTAACAGAAAATACTTCACTAGAACTTAGAAACAATATACGTACCCTCAAATCAGGAGAAAAGTTCTCTGCAGAAGTTGATATGGAATCCGACGATACAACAGAAGCTGATTTTGTATGCACTGAATTCTCTGAATGAGAAGTGGAAGCACTACAAGATACAAAAGCACAGTGTGATTGAAAAACGGGCGTGTTAAAAACCAATTTCAGAAATTTTATTAACTGTAACTCTATTATTTCTTAAAACTTCCACTGCCAACCAGTCCTACTTTGCCTATTCAATCTTATCTCCAAATACTGATAAATTGCAAGCTCTACTGGTAAGAAGAGGGCTAAGTATTATTACCATCCACATTCCCTCTGGACAAGCTTCCCCAGTACTCATGAATACACTCCAGGTTAATTCTTTCTTTTTATCCAACCATCCATTTATTCATCCAATGATCAGGCTAATGTGCAAAACCATTACACCAGGCACTACGATTTGGAGATAAATATGGCAAAACCCTCATGTTCATAAAGCTCACAAGCTTGTGAAAGAGACAGACAAGTAGATAATGGTGCAATGTGATAACTCTATAACTACATACACACACACATGGGGTGGGGTGAGGGCAGAGAGAGAGAGGAAGAGAAAGAGAAAGAAGGACTATGATTACGAACTTGGAGAAAAGAAAGCACCTAACTCTACCCAGGAAAGTTCAGGGAAGACATCACAGAGGAGGTGACATCTGAACTGAGTCTTGAACGATAGGAAATTGTCAGGCTGACAAACAAGTAAGGGAATTCCAAAAACAAACAAAAAACACTACAGAAGTGTAGAATTATCAAAGAGCACAGAACACTTGAGAAACTACAAATAGTTCGACAGTGCTGGATGAGCAGAAGAGCAGAAGATGGAAAGATGAGCCTGTCTTTGTACCTTGTACCTTTCCACCAAACCAAATTCTATATTTTTAAGAAGCCTGTCTTAAATATCCACTTCTTCCTTTACAATAAGTAATCACACTCTAGGGTTACTTTTATTCTTAAATTCTTATAGAACTTTTGATACCTAATCACATACTGCCTTTTACTGTTTACTGAGCTCAGGTATGTAAATTTAGTTTCACCAACTAAAATTTAAATACCCCAAGAGGGAGGACCGTGTCTTTATTTTCCTTAAAATCGACTTCAGTGCCTGTGTATACAGTTAACATGTATTATGTTTCTTAAATTCAAAAATACAGGACTTCCCTGGCGGTCCAGTGGTTAAGACTCCGCATTTCCACCGCAGGGGCCATGGGTTCAATCCCTGGTCAGGGAACTGAGATCCCACATGCCCTGCGGCCAAAAATACAGTGACAATATACCTATGCCACAAACTAAAAAAAAATTTTAATTATTTAAGGAAGAAAAATCTCAGATACTTTGAATTGAAACTTAAAGTTCTGATAAATATATTTTCCTGAAGTTTCATTCCCAACATATTAAAAGTCTCCCTCACATGAAAAGTCAAAACTTCTTCATTAGATTCTGATGGAATAATCCACCTTGAGGTTGTGATATTTAAGAATCATATTTTTGTTTTAAAATTTGTCCATCATAAACCTGTGTATAATGATTACTAAACTATTTTTACAATGTGAAAATCCTCTCTCCTCAAAAAACTGTCAGTTCATTTTTTTATTGTTTTTTTCAGCTTTATTGAGGTTTGATTACTAAAAATTGTATGTATTTTAGGTGTACATGTTTTGACATATGTATACATTGTGAAATGATCACCACAATTAAGCTAACTGAAACATCCATCACCTCACACAGTTACCTTTCTTTTTCTGGTGAGAGAATTTGAGATCTACTGTCTTGGCAGTTTCAAGTATACAATACTGTATTACTAACTATAGTCACCGTGCTATATATTAGGTACCCAGAACTTAATTTATAACTGAAAATTTATCCCTTTTGATCAGTATGTCCACTTTTTCCCTCTTCAGATAGGATTTGAAAACATTTTCTCTCACTCGGTAGGTCACTTTTTCATTTTATTTTTTGTTATAGGGAAACTTTTTGTTTTTGATGTAGTCCCAATAGTTTAATTTTGCTTTTGTTGCCTGCACTATTGGTGTCAAATCCCAGAAACCATTCTCAAGACCAACACCAAAGAGCTTTTTCCCTATGTTTTCCTCTAGGAGTGTTAGAGATTCAGGTCTTACTTTTAAATGTTTAATCCATTTTGTGTTGATTTTTGTGTGTGATGTAATACAAGAGTCCAATTTCATCCTTTTGTATGTGGATATCCATTTTCACCAACACCATTAATTGAAGAGTCTATCATTTCCCCACTGTGCATTCCTGGTGCTCTTTCAAAGGCAAGTTGACTGTATACATGTGTGGTTCTATTTCTGGGCTCTCTATTCTGTTCTAATGTCTATGCGTCTATTTTCTTATGCTGGTACCATATTGTTTTGATAACTATAGTTTTGTAATACAGTTTGAAGTTAGGAAGTATGATGCCTCCAGCTTTGTTCTTTGTGCTCAAGATTGCTTTAGCTATTTCAGGTTTTGTGTGGTTCCATACTGACTTTAGAATTGTTTTCCTATCTGTGAAAAATGCCATCAGAATTTTTATGTAGAATGCATTGAATCTGTAGATCACTTTGGGCAGCAGTGACATTTTAACAAGATTAATTCTTCCAATCCATTAACATAGGATAACTTTCTATTGATCTGTGTCTTCTTCAATTTCTTCCATCGTTTTATAGTTTTCTTCATACAGGTCTTTTACCGGCTTGGTTAATTTTACTCCTTAGTATTTTATTCTTGTTGATGTTACTGCAATGAATTTGTTTTCTTAATGTCTTTTTTGGAAAGTTCATTGCTAGCATATAGAAACAACTGATTTCTGCATGTTGATTTTGTATCCTGCAACTTAACCTGAATGTGCTTATTAGTTTTAACAGATCTTTTGGTAGAGTTTTCAGTGTTCCATGTATAAGATCATGCTATCTACAATGTTTTTATATATTTATACAGTGTGAAAAACATCTCCCCTAAAATAAACTGTCACTTCACTTAAATGAATGAAAACGGCATTCCAGTGTGAACACTTCAAAATTGTTTATTCAAATACAAACATCTCTTTATTTTATTAACTATTTCAAAGTATAATTGTGTATTTTTTTTTGTATCCACGAATCTATATTATACAAAGGAGCAGTCATAAGAATTCTATCATCTAGTTTTATAATGCAAGGAAAGAGAAACTGATAGGCTGAGAATGATTTCTTCCTTTTTTCCTGTACCAATTTCTGAGTAATTATATTCCATGTGCATTAAAATAACAAGTAAAATAGACAAACTTTAGGCACAGTACTCTAACAGATATTGTTTGCTGCCTGCTCCATATATATACACACCCCTTTCTTTCCTGACTTTAGTGAGGACAGTTTGTGGCCAGCCCAAGATGATGTGCTTGTTTTTGGCTCCCTCGTGTCTAGGAAACAATGTGACACAATTATGGCCAATGAGATTTAAGGGGCAGTTTATTAATTGTTATGGAAGCCTCTTATTTTCTTAACAAAGAGGAGCAGAAATAGCAAGGTGGTCCTTAACGTTTCCTACTTTCTCTTACCTGGACCAAGAACGTAAAGCTTGGATATACTGTGGCCATCCTGTAAACATGAGCAAATGCTGGCTTGCGAAGGACACAAAAGAGCATAAAGTCCTTTCCTGGTGAGCAGCTGAATCTACACCAACAACTCTCTACACTTTGGGAATTTTGGTTATGTAAAATAAATGAAGTTCAATTTTTAAAATCACTAATGGAGTTTTCTATTCTGTATAGCCAAACACAATTCTAAGTGTTACAGCAATCAACACCTCACAAAGTCTATTTTGAACAAGTTGAAATGCATGGTACTATTTTTTATGTATATGATCTTCTGGGAAAACAGAAAAAACATGTAAAGGCAATAAAATACAATTTGGAATTATGGGTAGTGTGTACCTAAAAATAATAGTATCAATAGGAATATTATAGCATGTACCATTAAGACACCAAATAGTTCTTTAGAGCCAAAGTATGAAATAAACAAATTTAAGAGAAATAAGGTAACAAACAAAACCAGGTCTTGCAACTAATACTTTGCAGTCTCAAAGAATCAGTCTTTCAAGCAAAAGTGTAGAAAACAGCCTTTAATTATTAACTTCTCTTTTCAGATACACATAAACATGGGGAAATATTGTGATCTACACTGTTGTATTTGAATAAGCACTAAAAGGTTTTAAACTCCAGGCAGACAATGAGGGGCTGGAGGGGACAAGGGTGGGAATACTTGTGATTACAGCAAACACAAATACGCACACCACCACCACCACCACCACCACCACCACCAGAACTCCTGAAAGTTCTGGTATAAACATGAAGTGGCTACTCAGACTGAAGGTGGCCACAGAATGCAGTTATTTTTCAGCAGTTATTTTTCTCCTGTCATATGGGCTCTATACATGCTTCTGATCACCATGGCTACACCTAATTTCCACTGCTCTCTTCCATTTCCCCACTGCTCGTCCTGAGGTCAAGTTCTCTATGTTGACCTTTTATGAACTGTTCCACAAACAAGCTCTGTATTTCCCTGAATTCATACCTTTGCTCATGCCATTCCAAAAAGAATGCCCATTTATCCCAATCTATTTATTAACATCCTACTTACACTTTAAGACCCAGTTAAAAGGCTAGCTTTTCCAAGAAATCTTCCCCAGGTCTTCCAGCTGGAACAAAATTCTCAGTCGACTACACTTCTGCCTATACTCTAAAATGGCACTTAACACTTTCCACGTTAGACTAGAGCTCTTTGGTTACACAGCCTCCTCCTTTTTAAATTATAAACTGCTAGAGAATAAGAATCTAGTAATTGGCAAGGCATTTGAACTCAGAGCAAAGATTGCAGTCTGCTAATCTCATTAAGTAACCAATGACACTTTGGTTTTCCTAGGCCCATAAACTTCACTACATAAATTTCAATCCAAACATTCCTGTTATCCTTGTCATCCTGAACTTCTTCAAAAATGCCAGACCTTCTAGTCCGACTATGTGTTTTCTCCATCCATTTTCCCTGCCCAAGTCTTCCTTCAGCTCCTAACTTTTCCTAACCTTTATACTAGACTTTTTACTCCATATTGAATAAATTCTCTTACATCTTCAACCAAATTCTCCCCTCCACCTCTTTGCTTCAACTGAGATCTCCTTCCAGGAATCCACTTCACTGCAGCCTTTTCTAGAGAAAACTTTCTTGTCCCACATCTTAAAAGCCCAAAGGTAAAGCCAGCATTTCCCCAGCTCCTTTCTCATGCTTCTACACTAGTATTACTTTTCCATCTTCATACATAAAAGCCTTCTTCCTCTGAGGGTCATGGGATTTGGGTATAAAATCTCTCTGTAACTATCATCCACTCACCTTTTAATTACTCCTCCTCACTCAGTAAGAACTTTCTAATCTGGCTCAACTTTCTTCTCTAAAGCTTCTCTCTACTCCAAAGCTTCTTTCTACTCCAAAGTGCCTTCGTCATGGGAATTTTAATGCCCATAAGGGCAAACTAGCAACAACCTAGCTCAAAATTCCTCACTTCCTACATCACTCACCTATAACCCCACCTTAGCAATGTGCTTCTGTAGTCACACACTGTACTTTATCATTTCTGGAAACTACCCAGCCTTTGTAATCTTAAACAAGGAAACCAATATCTGACCACAGATGCTATTCTTCCAAAATATCTCACTTTCTTAACTTTCCCTTCATCTAATCTTCAACCTAGTGGTGACAACTCATCCCTCAACTCCTCCATTTGTCATTATTATCCTTCATGCTTTATTGCTCTATCCCCCTTCATTTCCTTCCCCATCCAACCTGGAATACACAGTAACATTTTATACTCTCTCTCGCCAAACACTCAGTATTCTTATATCCTTATCCACTGACCACCACTTCCCTAACTAATCCCTAAATTCAGATCAATATATTGAATAACTATCTACCTTCTCCTGTGCTAATGGAATACATCTTCACATTGGAGCCATTTAAAACACATGGTTAGAAAATATTATCTAGGTCCTGGGCAGTGCTCAGCAACACTCCCACATGTCAAGTGATTTTTCTAAACCATCACTATCTTTTCCCCAAGCCAATCACATCCAATCAATCCGAAGTCCTGTAGAGTCTACCTCCCTATCATCTCCTGAATGCATCCTTTTTTCTATCCTAATTTTTACTGTCTTAGCTCGACACCTCTTCCCTCAACTACTCATTCAATATATCATCCTAAACTAATACCAAAGTGATCTTTCAAAAACAGATCTGATCCTATCATTCCTCTGCTTAAAACTTTTTTCTAAATTGAGATATAATAGACATGTAACATTATATTAGTTTCAGGTGTACAGCATAATGATTCCATGTTTGTATATATTATGAAATAATCACAGTTAAGTCTTGTTAACATCCATCACCATGCATATTTACAATTTTTCTTCTAATGAGAACTTTTTTTTTCATAAATTCATTTATTTATTTATTGGCTGCATTGGGTCTCCGTTGCTGTGCGCGGGCTTTCTCTAGTTGCAGTGAGTGGGGGCTACTCTTCGTTGCGGTGTGCGGTCTCTCATTGTAGTGTCTTCTCTTGTTGTGGAGCACAGGCTCTAGGCGTGGGGGCTTCGGTAGTTGTGGCTCGCGGGCTCTAGAGCTCAGGCTCAGTAGTTGTGGCGCACGGACTTAGTTGCTCTGCGGCATGTGGGATCTTTCCAGACCAGGGCTCGAACCCATGTCCCCTGCACTGGCAGGCGGATTCTTAATCACTGCGCCACCAGGGAAGTCTCTGATGAGAACTTTTAAGATCAACTCTCTTAGCAACTCTCAACTATAAAATACAGTATTATTAACTATAGTCACCATGCTGTACATCACATCCCCATGACTTTATTTCATAACCAGAAGTACTTTGACCACCTTCACATTTCACCCATTCCCTCCTACCCTAATCCCCAGCCTCTGGCAACCACCAATCTGTTCTACGTGAGTTCGGTTTTTGTTTTTCAGATTCCACATATAAGTGAGATCATACAGTATTTGTCTTTCTCTGACTTATTTCACTTAGCATAATGCCCTCAAGATCCACCCATGTTGTTGTAAATGACAAGATTTCCTTCTTTTTATGGTAAATAATATCCCATTTTGTGTGTGTGTGTGTGTGTGTGTGTGTGTGTGTGTGTGTGTGTGTAGCACATTTTCTTTATCAATTCATCCATCAGTGGACCCTTAGGTTGCTTCCATCTTTTGGTGGTTGTAAATAATGCTGCAATGAACATGAGGGTGCACATATCTTTTTGAGTTAGTGTTTTCATTTTTCTCAGATAAATATCCAGAAGTCGAATTGCTGGATCATACAGTAGTTCTATTTTTAATTTTTTGAGGAACCTCCATCCTGTTTCCCATAGCGACTGTACCACTTTATATGCCGACCAACAGTCTACCAGGGCCCCCTTTTCTTCACATCCTCACCAACACTTGTGATGTTTTGTCTTTTTTTTTTTTTTTTTTTTTGCGGTACGCGGGCCTTTCACTGTTGTGGCCTGTCCCGTTGCGGACCACAGGTTCCAGACGCGCAGGCTCAGTGGCCATGGCTCACGGGCCTAGCCGCTCCGCGGCATGTGGGATCTTCCCGGACCGGGGCATGAACCCGTGTCCCCTGCATAGGCAGGTGGACTCTCAACCACTGCGCCACCAGGGAAGCCCTGTGATGTTTTGTCTTTTTGATAAGAGCCATTCTAACAGGTGTGAGGTGATAGCTCATTGTGGTTTTAACTTGCATTCCCTGCTTAAATCTTCAGTGATTACTCACTGCCTACAGAATCGAGCCCAAACTCCTTAGCACAACACTTGAAGTCTTCCATGATCTGGCCTTTGTTCTACATATCTAGCTGGAGCTCTTATTCATCTGAACCCACTGGGAATGGCTTGCAGATTCTCTAAGCTCTTTAGCTATTTCATGCATCTGCACCTTTGCTAATCCTGCTGTCTTTGCCTCTAATGTCCTTCGTACACTTCCACGCCCTCTTTGCCCCACCCATCTTGTAAACATGACTACTTCTTCCTTCACTGTACACTGTACATATTTCTATAATACCTGTAACACTGTATTGTGTTTACTCATCTAAGAGCTCCTCTTCTCAGACACTTTGTTATTGTTTACTATTCCAAGATCCTTTACCACAGATCGTTTCCCTATCTTGCTCGCAATAAAATATGTAAAGCATCTAAAAAAAATGTAGTACCACGTTTAAGTATCGATATTAGCTGTAATTATTTATGACAAATGAGTGTTATTACACAGAAATTACCCTACCCCAAGTAAGATTAGCTGCATAAATTTAAAAATTATAATGGCAAGGTTGCTGTTTCACCTCTCATTAATACTACTTTCAGCTGTGACATATTACAAGTCAGAATACAAATGTCCCCTAGTGACTGTACCCACAGATTTACTGGGGAAGGGGGGCGGAGGGGACAGCAAGAACTACAATTAAAGACCTGGTATTCACAAAATAAGGAATTATGTCTTTTGGACAACATTATGTTAGAAGTATTAGAAAAATGAATATTTTTCCCACTATAAGGGCATGTGTGTTGGCACTGTGAACGCAATTTAAAAATGAAGTCTGACGTTGCCATGAACTGATGGTGCCCCCCCAGACTAAATTCTTACAATGAAGCTCACTATGAGGCCCCAAGTGATTATAATTGGTGACAGGGCTTTTAGGAGATAATTAAAATTAAATGAAGTCATAAGGGTGGGGTATAAGTTAAGATCGATAGGATTAGTGGCCTTATAAGAAGAGGAAGAGAGAAAGCCTATCGTTGCCCCCATCCCTACCTGACTCTGCAAGCACACACCAGGAAAGGCCATGTAAGAAAACAGCAAGAAGACAGCCACCTGCAAGCCAGTCAAAGAGAGTCCTCACTGGGAACTGAATCGGCCAGCACCTTGATCCCAGACTTCCCAGCCTCTAAAACTGTGAGAAATAAATTTCTGTTGTTTAAGCCACAAGTCTATAGTATTGCTTTGTATGCAAGCCTGAGCTGACTAATACAGTCACAGAGAATAAAAGTCATCAAAGGAATTTTTCTTGGATATACTGATAGAAGTGAAAGATTTCCAATTTGAAATTGATAATATAAAATTAATTTTTTTCTTTACAAAAAAAGCTCAAAAGTTCTGAGAAGTACTAAAAAGGACATGGCAGTCCTACCAGAAGAGACCTAATTATGTCATCAGAAATAACCTCTGGGAAAAATATGAGTAAAAATTAATGTTCATGTTGCCTATTATGTTTTCCACAGAACTACCTTTCCCAAAACTGTTCACCCCAACTTGATAGACACTCCAACTGCATGAAGTCATTTCCATCAAGAAACAGTTTATATTTTCTTTTCTTCTTCCCTTCTCTTCTTTCACATTGAATACGGTTTTTATTTCCCATTTTCATGTCTCAATGTAGCTCAATACACTTTCGCTGAAAAAAGCTGGAATCAGCTCATAACTGGATTCATTCAGGGATGTTAGTCTCATCACTTTCTAATATATAATATTCAAATCTACAAGAATAATGTTCTTCAAGCACCACTCCAACAATCCTGTAGCACCTGTATTCATTATGATGAAAGTACGTATACTGGTACCCAATTGCCTCCAAATCAAACTAAATCTCGTAATAGCTTTCAGAGTGCCAAGGCGCTCCACCATACCTACTTCTAGCTCCAGTTTACATTTCACTCCAGCCAGACAAACCTGTTCCTTGTCCCTGGTCATGAGAATCAGACTCTTCTCTGTTTCCGCTCTGAATAGCTTTTAATTTAGTCTCCAAACTGTCTTCTCTTCTGACCAACTCTGGGTTTTAACCACCTCAAACTTATCTTGAAGGTGTATTTTCCACAATAAACCAGTCCTAAGTTATTCTTACTGATTCCTTTCAATAAAGTCTAGTCATTCCAACACCTTTGCTTTTGTATTCAGTTATGTTTACATTAATGTACTATGTTTACACTGATTCATTTTTGTCTATATCGATTCACTGTATAATGCACATATACCTTTAAAAAAATTTTAACAATTACCAAACCCTGACTATATACAAAATACTAGATTACAGAACAGCCTCTGACCTTGAGATTTCAGCCCGGTAAGAGACATTATACCACATAAGCATATCAATAATACCATGAGAGGTACAAACAAGGGCCAGGAGAAAAAAACTCAAAGGAAATGGTAATAATTTGAGGATTAGAGAAAAGAAGAAATACAGTAAGTTGAACCATTTGAAATTGCTGTTTTGTAGGTAAAATGGTCAAATATCAACTATTCCACATGGCTCGATGTGTTCAAATGAAGGAGAAAGAAATTCAGCTGGGCCTTTAAGGAAGGACTGCAAGGCACAGATCAAGGCTTTGCAAACCACAAACACCCCCTCCCACCCCACCCCCCCCAACACACACACACACACACAGAAATTTTTAAAAAGAGTTTTGGAAAGTATAGGGCGTATTTTGTGAATAATAAGTCACTGACTCAAACAAAATACATAAAAGGCCTGGTACCAGAACAGTGAGAATCCTAAATGCCAGGGTTAATTAAAAACCTTGCTAGGAAAAGGCACGGGGTTCACAATAAGAAACCACTCCACACCCTCTAGGGTGGCTAAAATCAAAAAGACAATAACGAGCGTTAGCAAAACTGTGGAGAAATTGGAACCCTCATACATTGCTGATGGGAATGTTAGATGGTATAACCACTTTGGAAATCAGTCTTGCAGTTCCTTAAAAGGTAAAATGGAGTTACCAAATGACATAGCAATTCCACTCCTAAACATATATCCAGGACAAATGAAAACATGCCTACTTAAAAAACTATACAAATGTACATGGATGTTCACAGCAGCATTATTCATAATAGCCAAAAAGTTAAAATGCACCATGACATCCCCCTGCTTGAAATCCTTCCATGGCTCCCCACTGCTCTTACTTACCTTAGCCTCAAGTAGCTACATGACCTGCCCCTGCCTCCTTCTCCAGCCTCCTCTTGTACATCTCTCTCTCTCTCCTTGCTCTTCTGTCCAACCACAGGGGCCTTCTTTGAGATCCTTAAATAAGCTGGCACCTGTGCAGGGAGCCTAGTTCTGCAAAACTTCCTGACTAGTTCCTCTAAGACTACAAACTTGAAGAAGGAAGAACTGTCAATTTTGCTCACCATTCTATTCCTAAGACCTAGTATGGTACCTGGTATAGAACCGGCACTCAAGAAATACTGCTCAAACTAATTAATGAGTGAAAAAATGAGAATGATCAAAAGATTGAATTATTCTAATCAAATTCATCAGAGGCCATGACTAGAACATAAGACAAGATGAAAAAGAAATGTGGCAAAGCGGGGCTGGAGGGGGCAGAACAAGGCAGGGGAAGATAAACAGAAAGTTTCATTTTCCTTCTGGAGTTCCTGTGCATATGTTACTTTATATACCATATATAGTATTCCATTTCCATTGAAAAATTTCTTAGGACATTGGAGCAAATATTTTGTTAAGGAGGCTATGTCTTAAGTGAATGACAAATAATCCTTAAACAACTGGTGGGAATTGGTTTTTGACTGTTATTTCTACTGGAATGATTAAAGAAAAAGTTGGGAATTAAGAAACAAGGATACTTAACAGCAGTATCCATGGCCAAGTGACTTAATCCCCACTCCCCATTACAGTTTCATTATCTGTGAAAAGCACCGATTAGACTATTTCAATGGTTAGCTTTTTGATGGTCAGATACCTCTTTGAAAAATCTCATGAAAGCTATTCCCTGAATTGTTTACAATGTCAGGGACTTTAAGGTTAAGAACCGTGGCCTAGATAATTCCTTTTAGTTCTAACATAGTCCAGAGCTTCAGAAATGAGTATTCTGCCTTTTGAAATATTCACACAATATCTAGATAAATACTGAAAAATTAAACTGATTCTCCAAAAGGTGTATGTCTATGTAAGTATATATATACATATGTTTTTTCTAATTAGGTAATCACAGTCTTGAATATAAAGTTAAGACTCATAAACTAAATAGAAATATTCCAATATTGTATTTCATACAACAGAGTCAAAAGGAAACTAAATCCAATAGCTATACTTATTTCAGGAACTCTGGGCTATCACTGTGTAAATTCAATGCCCCTGATTATAGATAAATAGAAATGATACCCTATCAAGAAATATAAGCCACAATTTCTTTAAATATTTTCATTGTTTTTATATTAAGTGATTTTATCAGAAGCTATATCTATCTTTTAAAATATGCTTGAAAAATATTCTAATTTAGCTAAGTAATGATTCTTTTTTCCTTTTTTTTTTTTAACTAACTACAGATGGGCCACAGAAGTCTCCCCCATAATGTCATTTCAAGTGCAATGGAAAGACCTTCACTATCTGCCTCCCTGGCCCTACCATACATTATCAACAGCTTCCACCATTAGGGTTTCTGAGCTAAATGATTCTATTTCAAATGTCATACATTTCAAAACATACCTGTAATAATTAGGGGGAGATACCTCCTTAAAAATATACATATGGTTGGCTCAGTAACTCTTCTAAATAGATAATTTCATCAGAATGAACTGGAACACAAGAATATAAACTCAGTGACAGGAACATCACCCTTGCCAATGCCCAACATGGTTATGTTACAAGGCTTCTTATTCTGTGATTCGCACACTTAATCTAACCGTGTGGTCTCAGTACACTGGAACTCGTTATTAGCTTCAGTGGCCTGACTCACTGGACTGCTTCTCCTCTGCCAAGGTGAAAAACGAAAACGCATGACTTGGAGTAATCTTGGCGCTTGCGTTTCTGACAGCACACTCATTTTTCTTTCAAACACCGCATGTGGTTTTCCTTCACAAGTCTCTTTCCAAATCTGCAGGCCATATTCCATTTCTTAAGAGTTTAGCTACCTTCTACATTACAGCAAATTGTCTATCCTCAATGGTTCCACTTTCTTAGTACCCACTCGTTCCCTAATTCCTTCCCATCTGGCTTCTGCCTCTATCAAGCCCCTAAAGTGGCTCCTTCCTATAGTTACTAATGACCTGATTATTTTTTTAAAAAAGGTCTTTTCTCAGTTCTGATACTATAAATTCAGCTCTCTTCACTAGCATATTCTTTTGGTTATCCCATATCTCAGTTTAATTTCATCAATACTCTTGAGATTCTACTATATGCAAGACACTACTGTTCTAGGAACTACTAGAGATAGAGATAAATAACATAGGGTTGCTGCCCCTAGTGAGCTTTCACTCCAATGTACTTAATACAAGTACAGAAAAATCACAACACAATACAGAATATGAAAAATGAATGAAATAAAGAACTTAGGGGCTTGGAAATTGGAATGCTCATATACAGCTTTAACTTAGGGGCTTGAAAAAGGTTTTAAGAAAGAGGTAGCATTTGAAGTTAGACTACAGAAGAGGTTCAACACTTTCTCAACAATTTCACTAAGCAAAAGAACAATATGAAAAAAAGAAAAGAAAAAGAAAGTATTAGGAAATTCAGGGCATATTAAAGCTATTGTAAGAGGCAGACCACTTTGGTTGAAGTGTGGGATACTTATAAGGCTCAATCAGAGATATGCCAGAAAAGGTAAGTTTTGATTAGCCTGTAGAAGTTCTAAAAAATAAGTTGGTATCTAAATATTTAGTTCTGAAAGCAGTGAGAAGCCACTGAAAGTTTCTGTGCTTTTGGAAGATCATTTTAACAATAGGTCCAAGAATGGATGACAACAGCAGGAAAATCTGTTCGAAAACTATTAGACCTTCTCAAGCCAGAGGTACTAAGGACCTAACCTAGCAGAAAAATGAAATACGAGCGGATGCAAGGCACACTGGAGACAGAATCAATAGAACTTGGCAACTGACTTGATATGATGAGAACGGGAGAGAAAAGGGTCAAAATATGAACCCAAGTACCGCTGACTGAGAAACCAGTGTGCCAAATTACAGAGCAAGAGAAGCAGGTAGTTTGGGGAGCTAATGAGTTTCATCTTGGAATTTTTAAGACTGAGGTGGCATCAAGGCATCCACAGGGAAACATACGCACCCCATGCAGCAGTAGGCCAAAGGATTTTATATTTTACCTGGTGATGCATTTGTTCATCCATTCATTCAGGCAATTTTGATTTGCTGCTTACACTGTGTTGGATGAGTGCACTGTGAAGATAGGTGCAATACGGCAACATTAGATGTGCTCCCAAATTAAATCTTCATGGGAGAGGCTGACTCCTATTCAACTATCTATGAAACTGACTGTGATAAATGCTGTAAGAGTGGTTTAAAAAATACTCTAGAGTAGAAGAGCAAAGGACTGAGTGTGACTGGGAAAGGTTGAGGTAGACCTGAAAAATGCGTCATTTTGTTATGGACAACGGCCCGTTAACAGGATTTGATGGTAGAGTGGAAAAGTTAAAACATTCCACACAGAGAACAGCAGAAGTAACTAGATTACTTGGGGAAACCTATGTGACTGGGCTTTGTGGATCATGGCAGGGGTGGAGGCAAGAAAGGCTGAGCTATGTTCTATGAAGAAACCATAGAAATTGTGGTTCTATGAAGGATACCACAATAAGAGTTCAGATTCTATTCTGTAGGCAATGGAAAGCCATCAAACATTTCTGAGCATAAGTGTTCCATAATCAGTTCTATGTGCAGAGAGAGATTCTGCTGGCATGATGGAGCACCAATTGGGGGAAAACCCCTAGAGGAAGTCAGATTAGTTAACAGGCTATTGAACTAAATCATTAATAGACATTTGGAACAGGCCGCACAAAGACAAAGACACGAAATACAGAAAAAAAGAGCAAATTTGAATGGGGTATGTGAAAATACGCAGTAGATTTTGATGTTGTTGAACTTGAAGCTCTTACAAAGTACCCAAGTGCTCATTAAGTGGAAGTACAAAACTTTTCCAGTTTTGAAATTCTTTGGAGAGGTTACAGTTAGGTGACAGCTAAATCCATGAAACTGAATCATGTAGCCCAGGGACAGGATGTATAAAGCAATAAGAGATTTGAGATTTAGTGAACAGAACTACAGTCATTTCCACAGAATACAGACTGGAGGTAGAAGTCTAGAAAAAAATGGTCAGAGAGATGAAAGAATCAAGAGTAAAAGTTTAGTGAAAGCCAAAAAGAGTGTTTTAAATTGGTGGTTCATAGTACATAATAATACTACAAAGAGGTCAAGGAAAATAAGAGAAAAATCCAATGGAATTATTAATAAGATATGTAAAATCAATTACTACGTCAACAAGATCTATATGTTTTAGAAACAATAATCTAATAGGAATGAAAAACTGAGGTAATAAGGCATATTGTCTCTCTCTCAGTAAACTTAACTGTGTCCAAACCCATTCTTTCCCCCTATCTTAGATGATAACACATCCCTTCTCAGGTTCAAGGCAAGTCCCTCCTCCTGTGTTCTTCATCCTGCCCCATCCAGTCATCTTCAGGAGAGGAGAGTGAGTGTGTGTGCGTGTGTGTGTGCATGCGTACACATGCACAGACTTTATACAACACTGGATATTCAGTAGAAACTCACCACTGATTTGCTTAATCTATGTCAGGTTCATTAATAACTCTACCCTCTACTGCTCTAATGATACTGCTTTCTGGATGTCATGTGACTTCAGGAAGTTTCTCTAGTTCTTGCCCTCCTTAACTTCTCTGCAATATCTGACACTACTGGCACTGCCTCCCTCTTGGGATTCTTTTCCTCTCTAAATTTCCGCTGTCATTAAAATTTACTGGCTTCCTCCAGGTTCTTTTCTTCCAGTTGCCCCCTAAATATAGATTCTCTTGAAAGTTCTGACCTTGGCTCTGTTCTCTGTCCTCAGTCTCTCTCGGAAACATCATGGATTCCCACAGCTTCAGTTATCACCTCCGTGCCAACGATTTTCAAACATCTTTAGT
The DNA here is from genome assembly GCF_951394435.1 of Stenella coeruleoalba. Lineage (NCBI taxonomy): Eukaryota > Metazoa > Chordata > Mammalia > Artiodactyla > Delphinidae > Stenella > Stenella coeruleoalba. Next base: position 71,304,726 of record NC_137154.1, read on the forward strand.
CTTCTCAGTCCCACATTTACAAATACTACTTGTATTATCTGGCCCCACCCTCTCTCTCTCCAGTCCTATTTCTCACTCTGATCCTGTCTGGCTACTGCCCACACCTTACAATGACACTAAGCTGCACAGTAAGTAACCACAGTTATACCAAATAATAGTTTTTAATTGTTCCTTTCAAATGCAAGTATAGGCACCAGTTAGCCAACTACTCTGATAGTTAGCCAGTTAATTAAAGAATATTATAACTTTCAAGGACCGCCGAGATTTTAGTGAAACTCCCCTCATTTACAGATAAAATACAGCCCAGAGAAGTGACGTGAATGATTTGAAATACGATATCAAATAAGTAGCAGAGCCAGATACATCAGGTCCCATTTTGACTAAATCACACTGCTTCTGATATGGAGTACAGAACCAAAAGGACAAATACCCTCAGGGTGTTTACTATCTAACTAGGGACATGAAACAAATACACACACGCGCGCGCGCGCGCGCGCACACACACACACACACACACACACACACACACCCCAATATTTCTATCACATAAGCTCACTGTATGCAGATGAAGTTGAGCTGAGACCGATCAAGGAATGCTCCCTGGAGAAGATAAAGCTGAACTGGATTTAGAAGTGGGTTAAGAATAAAACAACCAGAAAGCAGTTTCTTTGGGTTTCTTTCCCATAATTTTTTTTTAAGTTTTTGGACAATAAACACAAGGAACATATTCAATATGAGAAGACTGGATTGTTCATTAAATCTCTATTTAGAATTCAGTATGAAAAGGATGTGGTAATAAGAACAAAAATAAAATATACATATATAATGAGGTAAAAAAAAGAATTCAGTATAAATCCAAGTGATATTGTAGAATCTTGAAAGTAAATGAAAGCTCCAATGACAATCTACTATTATCTCAGAATGTTACTGTTCCTTGACTCCTCATCTACTTTACCGTTTAAGACTGCTTCATCTCCTTTTACTCCACTACTCAGCAGCCATGTGGTTGTGGGCAGGATGCTCTACCTCACTAAGTCTCAGTTTCTTTATGTGTAAAATGGAAATGATAAACTCTACCTCATATAATTGATCATTTATTCAGCTCCTTGTGTTCCAAATAAGACCATTCATTCCCCCCTAGCCCCCAGCCCTCATCAGCAGGAGTTACGAAAGGACATCAGAAATCCAAGTGCTCTGGAAGAGTAAGACTGTGTGCCTCCATCTCTCCATAGCCTCCCCAACATCACTGGCAAGTGAAGAGTAGATCCCAGAATTCTGAGTGATCTCTACAGGACCTCACCCTTCCCTCCCCCTCAATACTCAGTCTCCCTACATTCCATTATCCCATCTTAAAAACTGTAAGGACTAACTTCATTATACCCTTTATCTCTGTTTACAACAGTTCCCACAAGAAGTCAGAACCACCAGACTAATTCCCTCCTCTCATCTCATCTTCCATTCACTCCCCCCCAACTCCTGTGCTTCTGAATTTCAAGGTCAATCATCAGCAAAATATCCTCTACCTTGCTCTCCCTTAAATAGTCTCTTTACCTTTTACTCTAACTAAAGCCTCGTTTTTCCCCCTGAGAACACTGCTCTCCCTACAGCCCTTTCATATGGAAAAATAAGCCCTCTTATTTTCTCATCAATATCTCTCTCCCACAACTGGGCCTGGAAATTAGGCCTTGTTCTCCATTGCCACTTTCAGACTATTCTTCCTCTCCATGTCTAAAAACCCCAACCATTCAATCTTATGTCATCAGGCTATACTACCTTCTACCCTTCCTTGCTGAGGTCAACGACCAGTCTCTAACTCACTCTCCCCCACTCCTTGAAGAATTAGCTTCAGGCTCACCCTCTTTCTAATATCAACACAATTGCCATAATTCTTATTGATTTCAATATCCATATAAATGAATATTCCAACACTCTGGCCTCTCAGTGCCTTACCTCCTCTCCACCAATGATCTTGTCCTCCACTCTACCTCAGAACCTAATGATTCTATTTCAAATGTCATAAAACACTGGCATTCCCAATTAACTGACCTCCATAATTTAAATTTCAAACATTCTACTAACTACCAGCTCATCTCTCTAGGACCCTAGCCAACATCTTTTAATTGTTCAATTCCACCAAGGCCTCCACTATTCCTACTGTCTTTCACTGTCTCTATTTCATGACCTTATTTCTCTTTCCCCAACTTATTAAATTCTATAGCCCGTAATTACAATCATCTCTGGTCCTCGCCTGCTTCATGGTACTTACCTGGCAACACCCAAATGCTAGTTAAGCCAACCCTATGCCTACTCCAGATCTGTACCCATACAGTTGGATTAGTGTAGAGAAATACACACAACCATATGGCCTGGACTCACTTTGAATACATGATCACTCACCTCAACCAAGCCCTTAATACTGCCCAGCAAACACACTACATTTCCCTAATCCATATGTTCTCCCATTCTTCCAGACAACTATTTCATATGGCCTTTTCTTTCCTCATCCTCTACCATCCTCTCCGTCTTGAATTTAGTAGGTGATCTAGATTCCCATTTCACTGAAAAATACAGAAGTAATCAAAATATATCTTTCACAGGCTCCCTCAATTACAACCTCTTTGCATCAGTGCATACGTACTCTGCCTTCCTTTCTCTTACTGTAGGGAAAGCATCCATACTTCCATCTAAAGCCAGCTCCTCCACTGAACTATCTCCCCTCATCTTCACAAGAAAATCTCTCCAGCAATTCTTCCCTCTGGTTCCTGTATCATAAAAATTTTCCTCTCTTCTCAATCATTCCAGTCAGCGTAGAAACATGCTATTATTTCTCTTAAATTACCCTCCAGATACCACTTCGCTTCTCTGAGCTTCCTTACAGCAAAACTCCTTGAAACAGATGTCTACTCACTGCTTCCAATTCCTCACTTCTCATTCTCTCTGAACCCACTTCCAATGCGCCAACAAAAATGCTTTTGTCAGGCCATCAAGAACCTGCACTTTGCTAAATTCAATTGTCAATACTTAGTCCTCGTCTATAAGCAGCATTTGACATAGCTGATCCTTCCTTCTTGAAATACTTTCTATCCTTGGCTTCCAAAACACTGTACTCTTACGGCTACATCACGAGCCTTTCTTCCTCTCAGGTCTCCTGTAGTGATTCCTTCTCACTTCTGAATCTCCTTACACTGGAGTACCCCTAAACTCTCAGTCCTTGAAACTTATCTTCTCTATGTACACCTCCCCTCCTTAATAATTTCATCCAGTCTCACAACTTTAACATCTCTAAATTGATGAACCCAAATGTATAGCATTATCCCACACTTTTCTCTTGAATTCCAGATTCCAATAACTTATTTATGTAACACCTCCAGGTGAACAACATGCCCCAAACCAAATTCCTGCTCTTCTTCCTGAAACCAGCTCTAACATCTTAGTAAATGTTAATTCTATCCTTCTATACTTTCTTGAGCCAAAAAGTCTGGAGTCAACTTTGACTCTTCTCCTACACTACATGTTCAATCCATCAGGAAATCCTATTGGCTGAACCCTCAAAACATGTCTAGTATCCAATCATTTCTCTCTCCTCTTCGGCTACTACCATCATCTCCCTCCTGGATGATTCCAATTGCCTACAAACCAGTCTCCCTGCTTCTGCATCCTAGTCTGTTCTTAACACAGCAGCCACAGTGATCCTTCTGAAACATCTGACATAGTCACTCCTCGGCCAAAAACCTTCCACTACCTTCCCATCTCACTCAAAACAAAAGCCAAAGTCCTTAATACGGCCCAAAAGGCTTTCACATCTGCCCCCACCCTTACCTCCCTGACCTCATCTTCTACTATTCCCCCCTCTGCTCCTTTGCACTATAACAACACAGAAGCCCTTGCTGTTCCTCAAACACACCAGGCAAGCTCCCACTTCAAGTCCTTCGTATCTTCCATTACCTCTATCTGTAACTCTCTTCTCCTAGATATTCCATTTCTTCCTTTACTTTCTTCAGCTTTTTTGCTCAGATGTTGCCTACTTAGTGAGACCTTCCCTGGCCATTCTATTTAAAATTGCAAACAACTCCAAACCCACCCACTCATTCTCTATTTATCCTCCCTGCTTTATTTTTCCCAAAACACTCATTGCTATCTGACATACTTTTTGTTTTACTTATTTATTTTCTGTTTCCTCCATTTAGTTAATACTTGCTGAGTACTTACTTACCACATGCCAGAAACAGTTCACATACTGATAAAGATTAAATAAAATAATGCATGCAAAGAGCTTAGCACATTACCTGACAGAAACACCTTAACAATGTAAAATACTATTTTTATCTAATGGATGCTGGAATGGGATGCTGCCTACTGTCATCAGAGAACACCAGTTTAACAGAATGAGGTTAAACACAGGGTTGAAGAATTAAAACAAATGAAACTCTAACAATTTTATCCTTAAAGAAGCAAGGAGCTAAATTATCCATAATCAGATAGTCTCTGCCAGAGAAAATGTAATACAATTTATTTAAAACATGACAAGAAAGCAAAAATAACTTCTGGAAAAGGAAATTTCATATTTCCCCTCTAGCAACCAGTTCCAATTATTAAATCATTGTTGGAAACATAAGATCCTTTCTGCTTTCAACACAAATGCCGTGTACTATGTCATTTCATGACCAAAAAGGGAAGTCTACCATTAAGCGTTTAATAATGGATTATTATAAGTAACCATACTGCAAAGCACCTTCACAGTATGAAGCATGGGACACTTTGGAGGATGCTAACACACAAACTATTCTCTCACCCCAACTAGGACATGTAAGCTTAAGCTACAAGAAGAGAAAGGAAAATTAGGTCTCGTAAACCATGGAAAGTCATTTAGCCTCTCAGAGCCTCAATTTCATACTGCAAAGTAGGGATAAAAATACTGATACTTGTTCTTATCTCACTGGGTAGTTCTAAAATGATGTGAAAATGCTATCTAAGCATTAAGAGTCTTTTATATATAAACACCACTACTAAGGGGGGCGGGGAGGGACCAGCATCCAACAACTGATAATGTACTAAAATATGGAAAATGAAGTTACTGTTAAAATGTTTAAGATATACATGGGGCTATCTAAGAAACAAGGCATCTTCTCAGGAAGACTTTCCACATTAACACCATTCCTCCTGGATGACTCCTTGGATATATACCCTCCTCATCACATTCATCTTTGAGTCACAGCTATTTCTTACGGTTCTTTGCTAATGTTTTCAAGCAAGCTTACGTTTTCTAGTTAGGTAAAATGTGCAAAATAAATGCTTATGTACCAAGAAAACTTCCCAAATAAAAATCAGAGCTCCTCAGAGGTTAGCATTTAGGACATATCCATTATATTTAAAATGGTAAGCCAGACCTATTTACACTAAAATAATTTAAAGGAATAACTGATTTATAGGAAAAGACATTAAATAAATGTCTATTTATATTTGAGATGATCAAATCTATCATGACAAACAGTAAAAGACTCGTGGAAAAGTCACCAGATGTCCAGAAAAAAAAAAAAAATCACATCATCTTATTTTTGACAAAAGCCAAATTGGATAGAATTTAGGCACACAAATGAAAAGATGACATAGTCACAGGTTCATGGTCCAAATACTTTTTTTTTAATGACCATTAGTTTCATAACAGTTTCACAGAGTGATTCAAAGAGTCAAGATGAAAAGAATTGTGGTGTTACTATTCAAATTAAACTATAACCGTTCCATAGTATCTGCTTTAATCATGAAATGTCACCTGCCCTCAATGACAAAAAGGATTCTTCCAAATGTATGCTTAAATGAGAAATACAACTATGGTTCCAAACTAAGCAATCATTCTCCACTATCCATATTCCATTTAATTGACAGTCTACCAAAAGGGTCATTTCCTGTACCCAATGCCTCTTTTCCTTGATGAGAGTGATCTCCAAAATGGAGCAGAAGTGTTGAGGAAGTGAGGGGCTTTGTGAATGATGACATTCAAGTCATAAGGAAGACCTGAGGGGTGGAGCTGCTATACAAGATGGTCTCAAAGTTCAAATCTAAGGTTCTATGATTCAGAGCATAAAAATCCTAGAGATAAAATTCTAGGATTATAAATGAAGAGTTATGGTTCTAACTATTGGAAATATTTGCTAAACTGGATTTTAACATTTTTAATATCCCTTTCAGCTCTTGATAGTCATAATGCCCCCAACTCTTCCCTCTTATACACACTCATGCATACATACATAGAAATAAACTATTGTCCCATATGAAAATGTGATTCAAAGACTTCTCCGTCAACATTATTTCTTACGTATACTGCATAAACTTTCCCTATGAAAAGGCCGTCACACAGCAGCAACATCGTGAAATTTTATTCATTTTCAATTAGTGTGGGCACTTTTCTGCCCAAACCTTTTATCAGAATTGTTATTAAGAAATAGTATCAAATTATAATCATTCTGTTCCTATAAATCCTTTAATGGAGGTATAAAAAAACACTGACAAGGTTCAAATACCTAAGCCATAAATAAATACAACATTCCCTGGCCCTGGATAACCTGCAGGTTATTAATAAGGTTCAGAATAATGGCAAGGTAAGTGTACTTCGGAACAAAAACAATCATAATACCTCAAGGGTAGGCCAAACAATTTCTGCCCTCAAGAGCAGTAATGTCTGTACTTAGAGAAGGGTGCTATGTCAAAAAAAAGTATAAATAAAACACACATTTTAGAAATTAATAAAGTTGTTATAGAGAGAATATTTTCTCAAAAGCTACAAAACTGATAAAAATATAACCAGCACTGTGGAATACTCTTGTTACTAATACTAATTATTCTTTATACTTATTCATATGTAGACTGCTTTTCTCAGGAGGCTCAAAATATCTCAGAATAAAACTGCATGATATTCTAAATTCTGATCCGTTGTATAATCCTTTGGAAGACCAGTTAAAGATTATATGAACATGCAAACAATTTACATTCTCAGATGTGCTTATCCAAATTTGCAGAGCCATGGCCATTGTAAATGGGAAACCATTCCCAGTAGAACTCCCCTCTTTAACCCACTTCTTATTCTACCCTAAACTATATTATTCTCTTTATTCCTAATTTAAAGGAATCAAGTCAATATTATTTAAATGTTAACTTCTGGCTCCGCAAAATAACCAAATGAACATACACACATACCTATGAAAGAACTGAACTTAGCTTTATAGTGACTAAGAGAGGCATAATACAGGACAGCACTATCATACTATTTTTCAATAGTCCTGCCACTATCTCAGCCAGAGTGATGCAGTTTTCTTTCCACCACAAGATCAAAACAGAAATCCCATCATCTGACTCTTAGTCTTTCCCGCACATTTACTGGTATGTTGTTATTGCAACAGAATATCTTTTTCCCTTGCTACACTATTCCTAAGAGCAAGGTTCCACCCTTTCGGTCTCAAAAGTTCTACTATGTCAAAGTGTAGCATTTAGGCGAACAGAGTTATACAAACTAAGCATTGGTAGGAAGATAGAAATTACTCTTTATATGCTTTTCAAAATATATAGTATTAAATAAGGTACTCTCCACTTTTCAACTTTTGTTTGTTTCAGTTAGATTTTTTTAAAGTTATACTTATTCCTGAGAATTAATCAGGCTAAAAACTTGCTAATTATGTCTAAACAAATGAATTTTTGTACCTACCACAAAAGTATTTCTTGCCTCAATACTAGTGAACTTACAAGCATCCCTGGTAATGCTGCAAAGGCAGAAAAATCTGTCTCCAGATAGCAGGGGTCACTTATCAATTCCAAATATTCCCATGCCTCAAAGTATCCCTCAGCTTCCTTCAAGGATGGAGACTAAGAATCTCTACCTCCACTAAAGGCCTCTTAGCCATCTTCCCTCTGGCTCTTCACACTCTTCCCCTCCATTTGCGGGGCAGGAACTTCCTAAGTCTCCTATTTCACACCCTCCCCTCTCATAGACATTTACTGACATCACCAATGTATCATGTACTGGGGACAGTGTTGAAAACAGATTCATTTTCTTCAAGGGACTTATGGTCTAAGGAAGATGCTGGATATCTAAGTATCTCATAATAGTAAAATGTGGGACTGAAAGGATATAAAGGACGCAATGGAAACACAGAAGAGAACACAAAGCATAGAGCACAGATGCAGAAGTGCTCAGTAGCTGAAAATATGAGCTGCAGGGTCACAAGGACTTGGTTTCCCGCTTAGCAAATAATTCAAGCAAGTTACTTAACCTAATTTCTTTCTTTATAAAATAAGGTAATGATATCTTATTAAGACCATAGTAAGGATAAAAAACATGACCTGTAGAAAGCAATTCGTACTAAATACTTAACTGGTAGAAAGCGTTCAATGAATAGCATCATGGAAATACAAGAGTACCCTTGTCAGAAAGGAAAACAGTATGAAATCAGAAATAAGGGTCTCCTTTTAAAAAGGAACCCACTAATTAAATTAAAATGAAGCAGAGCCCTTGGCCCTAAAAGTACTTTTCACTCAGATGTACACTGTAAAATGTCTTCATTTGACTAAGATAACTAAACGTATAAACTTTCAAACGTAAAAAAAAAAGTTTTAGTTAACGGACGAATCACTGAATACTAAGCACAAATATCAAGGGGAAAATTTTTTAATACATATAAATATGTACATATTATACACAACACACACACACACACACACACACACCCTCACACACATGCATACATGCATCCTGTGTAACTTCTGATAGACTCAAGCAGAAGACTGGCCCAAAGCTTCAATCACAAAACCAATTCCATCACCAGTATTTTTCAATGTAACTGTTAGCAAAGCACTGACCCTCGTTGACTCTGCTGGTTTGCTGGACTGTTAATGGAATTAACATTACTTTATTGTCAATCGCACCAACACTGGTGGTATTTCACAATAAAATTCAAGCACTAAATGATGCCAAAAATATAGTTATACTCCTCTTAGTTCTCCTGATGTAACATTTCAAAATCCCATAAAAACATTTCTAGCAAAAGTGAAAAAGTGTGTCTGAAAATTAGGGATGCAGATAAACATACCAACATTTTACACTCTTAATTCAAAACAACCTAGAAACAAGTCACCTATCTTTCCATATATCCTAGTAAACAATGCCTCCCGAGGATTTAATTTCTTTTATTTCCAGTCATTACTGACTATAATCATTACAATAAGATTTAAATCACTTGCCTTATTTAAACTGCTTCACTCCTACTGCTAATTCAATTTTTCTTCAGTATTCCATGGAAAGAAAAGGTTCTTTTCAAAAAAGTATTCTCCTGTAAGTAATGTCCTGAACACATACATAGTATGTTTGCCCAAGAACATTAAAGAATGTATTCTACGTTCTGACTGTGAACGAGCTTTTCTAGAAATGCAAATTTTGCTGTCAATACTTACACAATGGACTACAGTGCATAAGCACTGTTCATGCTCTATTAGTCATTCTTTGGGAAATTTTATTAAAAAAAAAAAGGGCCTGCAGTGTGTATAATGCACTTAGGATACAAAAGACGTATTGTCAGAATATTTGCAGGATCTCCAAAATAGAAAAACAACTCCCCCAACAAATTAATTACAGCTTATAGTAATTATTTTTTTAAATGCTACACCAGAAATCTGAATTTCTTAACTTAACCAATCTATAGTATAAAAGAAATGACATAAGTGATCTTACCATCATGGCATCTGATTGACAGATGAGAGCCTACATTTTGTATTCTTCTGAGAAACAAAGGAGATCTGAGCTCTGAGACAGCTGGTGCAGTGCATGTTGGCACTTAGTCTGGAAAATCCCTAGGTTCTGAGGTACACATGACCTTGGATACAGTTTAATTTGTATTATTTTATTTTCAGGTCTATCAACTACATTTCCCTAACTAAAAGTTAGGGCATATTACTTGGTAATGCAACAGAAAGTGTGAAAAACCAGGTTGTATAGAAATGGTTTACATACATGTTTTTCTTCTGCAGAGTATTATTTCTTCAAAGATCCTATCTGGAAATATAAATAAATAGGTAAAAGCCAAAGTATTCTAGCCAAAATGAGTGTGTCCACGGGGAATGGGGTGAGAATTGGACAGGAGGAGGGACTTTCAGTCTCAGCACCAATCCCAACACCCTCAGCAACTCCTTAAAAGAGTTTCTCAGAATCCCTTCAAAAATCCTGATCCAAACTCTGATGTGAGCTGAAATTAAAACTCACATGGATTCATAAGTAGCCTAGAGAGGAAAAGTTAGCAATTTAGCTGGGAAAAATGTGGCACTAAACTGAAAGTTGAAAGAATAGAGCTCAAAGCACACTACATTGAAATTGCATTTCCTTTCAGAAATGAACACTTCCATCCAAATTGAAGTATAAGGGCAGAAACACTAAAAAGAGGAGAGTTGACCTATTCTGTAAATGCTTGCTCAACAAACACTTTTAACTGGACAAACAATAGAAAACACACGGGGAATTCATGCTTTGATAAATGACCTTGCATGTAATTTTCTCATTCCATCATGCAAATCTGAATTCATTATTAAAACCATGAAGTCACATATCCATTCTTTAGGCTATCTAGACAGACATTTTGTTTTCCCAAGACAGAGAAAAACAAATTATTACTATTAATTGGTAACGACCCCATCAGCATAATGAGATATTACTTTTCTGCACAAACTTCAGTCATATAAGTGAATAGGTGTTTTATTTTGTTTTGTCCTGCACTCACTAAAACATTTTGTAGGAAAATAAGAGCATTCAACGTCTCTTCCTCTTCCTAGCCTGGAATGGTTAAATTAAAAATCTAATGTATTGGCATCATTCTGTGATTTATCCCTTCTTAATTTTGAATACTATTCTCTATTTACCAGATTAAGCTGGTTGTTTTTTCTTGCTTGTTTTTGCCTTTTTTTCCTCTATCTGTATAAAAAGGATGAGGAAAACATCTCTCTTTTAAAGTACTTTTAGAATAATAATACTTAACGTTAGTATAGCCTTTTACAAATGTCAAAGAGCTCTCATACACATTTATCTTCCATACATATTACCAACTCTGGGGCTAGATTGCCTGGTACTAAATTCTGGTTCTACCACCCTGTTGTGACCTCAAGGAAGTTACTTAACCTCTCTGTGCCTCAGATTCCTCATCTGTAAAGTGGGGATAATGATAATTCTTATACCTCACGGGACTGTTATGAAAATTAAATGAATATATATAAAATAGTTAAAACAGTGCCTACTACATGGTACACACTACACAGGCATTAACTATTCTTTTAAATTATTGTCATCAGCATAAGTCACCATATTTAGGTCTCACAGCGATTCTGTAAAAATAGGACAGCAAGTATCATTTTACCCTTTTTCCAGATAAGGGAATCAGGCTCAGAGAAATCAAGGGACTCATCCAAGGTCATAGTTAAGAAGTAGAATCCGAACTAAAAACCACAGGCCTAAGAAAGTATCAAGGAATACAATGAAGGAATTATACTGCGTGATAAGGCTCCTTTTTAGAACCACCATATTTACAATTTTAAGTCTGTGGTTACAAAAAGAGCAAACAAAAATATTTCATGGGAAGAAAATTTTAAATTACAAAAATACAGCTTATTAGAAATGAATATGTGATCTTAAAATGTCTTTAAAAATCTTACAGTTAAAACATGTCCCAAAATTTCCGGAAAATTGAGTAATAGCATTTTATAGTTAAACTCAGTCGTTAATTTGAGAATTACAGAATATTTCAAAGAAACTTGGATAACGACATTTACTAATGTAAGGTTACAATTCAGTAACTATCAATATACCATACACAATACAATATAAAACACATACAACACTAAAATTAATTCAAATACATATAGTTCAGAAAATACTTTAGAATAATTTAGTCCCTCAGAGATATTGTGAATATCAACTACAACAATGGAGTATCATAAATATAAATGACTTCAATTATTTAAGGTCTCTGGCATGGTATACAAAGTATCAGCTTCTGTACAATGCAAATAAAACCACTCCTAATAATAGCTTATAGAATACAAAGGAAAAAAAACAAAGTTTTAACAGTAACCTGTTCATACTATTTATCAAGCACCTACTATTTGCAAAGCACTATGCTAGCTACCCATCATTCAAAAAGGAAATCAGATCCTTCCTTTTCAGAAGCATAAAATTTAAAGACCAAGTAGGGATAGTGCCATGGGGGGAATAAACGGTTTTTTTCCTCTTCCTGGACTACCAGGGGTTTCCCCCAACCCCAGTGATTTCAAAATCAGAACCAGTCATATATCTGACTAAAGATGAAGAAACAAACAGTTGATGTTCTTCAGTTATTTTTTCAGTTACTTTTTTCAGGAACAGTGATGAACTGCCTATGATTTTATATATATACGCTGTCTGGCCTAATAAAACCCACAACGTGACTTGAAGTCTAGGAGTCAGCAGATCACTTCTGGCACTAAATATCTCCATGACTTTGGAGAAAACATCACCAACCATTCCTGGCCTTCTAACACTTATGGTGCCTTTGGGTAAAGTTATTAAACTTCTCTAGGTCGTTCCCTCAACTGCAAACTTATAGAGCTGTACTAGAATCCAAAAAGTAACTGGATCGGTGGGGTTCTCACTTTAAGTAAAGACTCCTGGGCCCACTCCCAGTGATTCAGAATGTCTGTCCTGGAACCCAGGAAGCTAAGTGTTCACCAAGCACCACAAGTGACTGAGATGTGCAGGCGGGCCTCAGCCACACTTGAGAAATTAACTACATGATCTCTAATGTACCAACTGTATAAAAAGATGACATAACAAGATGACATAACTTATTTCAGAAACAAGGTCTTAGGAATTCTGGATCTAGCTCAATGTTCAGGACATAATCTATGTTAAACAAATACTTACAGAGAGTAAGAAAGGAAGGAAGGGAGCTGGTAAAGACAGAAGGGAAGGCAGGGAGGAGGCTAGCTAGCTTACTGGTCATAGTTCTGCCAAGAAACATAAAGAATGATAGTAAAATTAAAACTGTGCAAAACATACATCAGCAGCTAGAAAGCGAAGACCTCAGTCTCTACACACGTACAATTTTAAATACAACATAACCCCCTGTGAAAGTGCAAAGTACTAAGGAGAAAAAAGCAAAAAACAGTACATGGAAGCCAAAAGAATCCTAATGGAAAATTACTGATGACTAAAACTTAGTGGCTGTTTTCCCTAGGTAGAAGAGAACAGAATTTTAAGAACTAGGACTTGGAATTGGGACTAAAGTTTGAAGTTACTGGTTAGTCATATGCATAAATTGCATTTGGGGTAATATATGAATTGCAGAAATATTGTTGGCAATATTCCCTTCTGTCCATTTTTTATTTCCATTTTCCCATTCACTTACATTATAATTTTTGAGATGTTTTATCTTCACTTCTGATGATCTTCAAATGTCAATGGCTCTTAACACATTAACTGTAAACAAACACAAAGGAACTTAGGGGAATTCAGATATTTAAGGAACCCTACAGTAAAGTATTCTAAAGTATTCTGTGAAGCCTACAGGGGAGGGAGGGTTGGGAAGAGGCATCATGTTTACTTGCTTTTTTATTTATCTGATGTTCAAAATGTAAAACTATTCTTCTGAATGAAAATGATACTATCCTCTTAATCATCAGGCAAAGAAAAAAAAATCCTGTTTTCTGTCAGAAGAAAAAACATTCAAAGCTAGAGAAAATTCTCTCCAAAGATGGACATTCTGAATTCACTAATGTATTGTGTACCTTATCCTTCTCCTGCTCAGCAGTACAGCTGGTCAAGGAAACTCATTTCCTCATCAAAACAACCCAACTGACCTGCCCTGGGACTGCCCTTAACTACCAAGTTTTGCCCTGGAGCTGGGGCACCAGATCGTCAGGTATGATGAGCTCATTACGGCACAGAGACTCTGACGTTAAAAATGACTTGGGTTCAAATGTCAAACTGCTCTCCCTAATCTTCAGTTTTCTCATCTGTAAAATGGAAACAGTAATACTGTTTATTTTATACAGTTATGAGGATTATATGAGAAAATGCATATAAGGGATTTACCACTATGCCTAGCATATAGTAAGCACTCAATAAATGTTAAGTGCTATTATTTATATTATTATTATTGGGACTGTTGATATTAATACTATTAATTGTTTACTACAACAACTTTCTACCACTTGAAAAGCAAAGCTTATCTCAGATGTTCATATTTTTAGGTACTGCCTTTGGTTAAAATGGAAGAGTATTATCCAATACTAGTAACAGAGGACATTCATATCATATTAAAATTTTATTTTTGACATGTGCTGCATTTCCCGGCTCAACTCAAGAAAATTAAGGCTCATAATCACTAGCCCATCATCAGCCAAAGTTATTACACCTTTTGCTAATATACAACCTCCTAACAAAGGCCTAGGTGAACAACTATTCACTTGCTGTTTTCAGTAATGGCAATTCTGTTAAGAAGATGGATACATTTGTAACCCATGCCTATTAAACCCTATGAGCACAATGAATAATGCTGTATCAACCCAGAAGAGACTCTTCTACCCTCCTCTACTTATCCCCAAATGATTAAACTCCTCTGTTTGCTTAAAATATTAATATTTAAGTTAGATGACACAAAAATGCATAAAACACTGAGTTCCCTGAATTTTCAATCAAACCTTTAGGTTGAAGATGTAAAAATAAACATAAGATACTGGCAAAAGCATTCATAAATTAACATAACCCAAAATGGCCTGCTTTATTTCTCTTATGAAGACCAAAGATTTTGAACTGAAATGAGAGAAAATACCTAAGTATGACCTGATGCAATATTCTAGGGGGAGATACAACACATGGATACATGGCTTGGAAATGAACGCCAAACTGCAGAGGAGTAATCAGTGTAGGCCATCATCCTCATACCACCACTACTTTACCAGGCAACTCCTTGAGCTCTTCAAATGAAATAACAGCTGATCATTTCTCATCTGATTTCTATTTGCCTTTCTCTTAATCACCTGGCAATTAATAAGTCTATCCCCTTTATGGTCCTAGATTAAGATTATAAAAATCTGGCCCAAGATAATACAAACAAAAAAAAGTAAAAAGCTTATAAACTCAAGAGTTTAGAGCATTCCAAGATACAGTTCTCTATTTCGGTCTGCTATGATATATCATCTCTTTCCAAGCATCTTCTATTATGGTCATTGCAGGCAAATCTAAGAACGCCTTTGGCATAAATTAAGTGTTGTACACTCAAACTGAAAAATATTTTCCTTGCTTTAAGATGATTTATTTGTATACGTGGAAGAAGCTGCTGACTATCTCCAATACCCATTCTCTCCTATTCCTTAGAGATAGACCTCCAATGTCCAGCTCAGAATAAAGCCTCCCAGAAGAGACTACATATCCTAGCCTCCGTTGTGGCTAGGTATGGCCATGGGACCATGATCTGGCCAACTGGATGTAAGCTTAAAGGCGGTATGTGACTTCAAAAAAAGTATTCTTTACATAGAGGAACATGCCTCTCTTCTTCCCTTCCTCCTTCCTTTCAACTAATGAAGATCCAATGGGTAAAGCATTGCAATAGCAATTTCAGTTTTTGAGCTAACACTGGAATGTAACATACACTAAGTCAGAAAGAGTCTGTGTCCTTGATACTTTATATCCGCTATATCAGATCTGTATTAACTATCTCCGGGCTTTTACCGTGGGGGGAAAAAAAAACACAAAATTATCTGTTTTAAGCCACTGTTAGTTTGATTTTCTGTTATACTCTAAACCTAAATCCTAACTTTAAAAAAATAATAAAGAGTTTTCCAAGTAAGTGTATTTAGGTTTTTTGAAGTGTATAGGTTGAAACATTTTAAAAGTTAATTTTTTTTATATTGAAAACATAGCATTTGCCCTTATTTAATCTAGACTAAGAAGTACTTAAAGAGGTCAAGAGTTAATCACATCCAGTAAAGAGTCTTTGAAA
This sequence comes from Stenella coeruleoalba, assembly GCF_951394435.1. Lineage (NCBI taxonomy): Eukaryota > Metazoa > Chordata > Mammalia > Artiodactyla > Delphinidae > Stenella > Stenella coeruleoalba. The sequence continues at coordinate 71,320,730 of NC_137154.1, forward strand.
GAAGGAAAGTTCATCAGCAATTACTGCATGGGTACTATGTACTTGGCCAGGAGAAGAATTGTGAAGCTTGCTCATTAGTGGTCTATAGTGATGACAACATTGGTACGTATAGAGAAACACATTAAGAGGGATAAGCACAATCAGTTCTGTGTAATAAAGCTACAAGAAAGGGAATTGAGGTTATTATTTTCATTAAGAGGGCATCTTCTCTAGTCCCTTTAATTTTAAGAACCTTGTATCAATCTTTTCATTTTACATAGTTCCGCTTTTAACCTGACTTCCTGTGGAATGCAGGCTTATAAGATCACTCCCTATCCATATCACCTCTCAATAGTTTTAATCCTACCCACTGATTTAACTAAATTATAGAGTAGGCCCAGAGATGGCAAGTGCTTTACCTATTCAAAACTAACTTCCTTTAAAAAGAGAAAATATTCTATACTAATCTAGAGAATGGTCAAGTCCTGAATCACATGCAACCTTTGTCCCTGATGAATTTGAATACAATAGCATTAACTGGCAGCTTTCCAAAATAAACTCACTGCTTACTGCACATCTGTATCTGGGTTATTTCCTTCCCTTGGACATAATCCTTTATTGGTTCAGGTGATGGCCTCCTGGAATTCTTTATAATACTTTTTTAATATGTATGTTACCACTAATGCATCTCACCAAGGATCTATTTTTAAGAAAACCCTAAAACATATATTCTTGATTTGGTGTTCTTTCTTGTAGCTACGAAAGAAAAAAGCTCAGGAAATTTCCAAAAAGCGAGATACAATAAATCCACAAGAGATGACTTTTACCTCTCACTACTTCAGTCAGTATTTTTACAAAAGTGCTAAGTAACAGGCTTATAGTAGTTCTAACACAGACCTTAATCTAGTCCATTTCAACTAATATTGATGGAGTTACTAGGCAACAATCAGGAAAAGACCCAAGACAATGGTTCTCAAACTTCAGCATGCATCAGGATCACCTGGAGGTCTTATTAAAATACAAACTGCGGTCTCCACCCCCAAAGCTTTTGATTCAGTTAGACTTGAGGTAGGCCCAGGAAATCTGTATTTTAACAAATTCCCAAGGGATGCTGATGCTACTGTCCTGGAACTACTGACCTATATTAATAGAAGACTATTGATGATAGCATAAGGAAGAAAGAATAAAACATACACAGGACCCAGTCTCAGCCTTAGTATTAACTTGTATACTTTTGATTGGTAAGTAATTTAAATGTTCTTCCAGAAAGATATATACAATTACTGATTAGTTCACAAGAATATTGGATCTTATCTAACAGAACTTTAAGGTTCTTTTAGGGTCCTGTTATAATGAAACCCAAAATAAGTAATTTTTAGGCTACCAAAATGTTCAATGTCTGATGCAAGGTGTTAATAACAAGGCCAAGGTTGGAGATTCAACCTATTAGCTTCACTTTGTTCTGTAGCTATAGTTTCTACCACCAATCAGGCCAGCTGCCTCAGAAGACATGCCAAGAGTCAAAAGGAGTATTGGTAAGAATGTGTGATTGGATACAAATCCATCACCACTACTGAAAAAACAACCTAAAAGGATGTTTCCTACTTACATCACCTCTAAGTAACCTTGGGGCTGAAACTAGAAATGAGACCTTATGACAAAATGTATTTTAGAAATCTTAAAAACTCTCCTACCTCTTCAGGCTGTAAGTACCATCAAAACTCATAGAAACAGAAATCCAGGATCTACTGTTTTCAAATGATGATAATTTTAAGGAAGACATGCAATTCAAAAATCTAATTAGTTGGAGCTACTTTTTTGATTACATTATGTGCACCTCCCCTCTGATTTTTTTTAATCTAAGTTAAACGTAAATACAGAATGCTCATAAATACTAACGACTATACAGACTAGAAATCAACTGATAACCCAAAATCATCTGAGACAAACAAGTGGTACCCAGAGTAATTAGAAAATGAGGATATATATATATAGGATGAAAGAAATATACATTAAATAAAATGACTGAAAAAATAAATTAGAGAGAAAGAGACCAAAGTAATCAAGACAGATGGAAAATCCGGTAGGCTAAGGAAACAATGTTGTGAAGACATGCAGGAGTGGGCACAGAAAAGATAATGCAGCCAATAAAATAGCTCAGGGTGTCAAGAGGCTTCATGCAAGGGTAACTTCCCAGCTTGAACCTGAAGTTGTGACTTTACAGGCCAAATCCACATAAGAAAACCCTTTTTAATTCTTTGAATAGAAACAGCAAATAAGACAAGTGGGGTGAACATTCAGTCAACATTTCTTTATTCAATCATTCACTGGGCACATATTCAGCACCAGATATATTAGCATGTGATTATGCACTGTAAAAAGTAATCAAAGAAACTCACTTAAGCAGTACATTTTATAACAGTGTACAAAATGGAAAACCAGACTAAGAAGGCAGAATAGTACCAATATAGTATCAAATTCTGCTGTATAACTTCTACAATTCTAAGGCTCAGGCCTACCCTAGCTACCATATCCAGCCTACAGTGTTGTTTTATCAATATCCTACACAAGAATCAGAGCAAAACCAACAAGAAGAAAATTATGGAATACAGCCAGATAAACAGTGTGCTGAAGTGAATTTTTTCACAACTCTCTCTCTCTGTGGGGCAGAACATGTGTGATGAATGGACAATAGCAGGATATACAAGAGCTGCTGAACAGCTCACTGAAGTAGACAATACCAAGCAGGACTCACCAAAGAAAATTACTTTTTTTAAGGATGCAAGATGATGTAATTCCTAATCATATACAGTTGATTAGGAAACTGCTATGTGAATATCATATTAAGAATGAAACTGTTCTTCTGTGACCAAAGATATCAGGCCTATGATGACCTAGAAGGCAAAGCTAGAGCAACGGCAATTCTGAGCTGACTACAGATTTATAGATACATACATAGGCAGTAGATATATAAATATCAAGATTCAATATATGCTTAGTGTGAACTACAGATCCCACAAGAGCTAGTCACCCAACTTAAATGGAGTGTGTCATTTTCCAAAAAACAATGGGCAACCACATAGGTTACAGTACTATTTCTCAGATTTATATTCTTCCTACTTCCAGAACAGTGTAAAACATTTTACAAATTAACACATTTAAACATAATATTTAAAATGAATTCATCTAACAGAAGTACTTGAAGAAATTAAAGATGAGTATATTACCAACTTCAGTTATAAATCTGACTTAAGTCTTTTGCCAAATTGAAGATGCATTAATAGTTTCCATTTTCAAACAAATAGGAAATATAATTTTTTGCATAAACAATTTTCCTTGGAACTAAACTCAGCAGAAATTCGTTAATCAAATGTGTAAAAGACAATCTGTAACACACTGAACAGTATTATTAACTATTATTCTACAGGAGATATCAAAACAATTTCACAAGGCAATTTCCTAATTGAAAATTTGAAAATGAAAATTTCCTAATTGTATAAAACAAAAGCATAACTACAATTTAAGGGTGAGATTTCTGCAAAAGGCTGAGATAATACAGTTCAAACACCAATATTTTGCTTTATTATAGGCTAACAAAAGTAATAAACTTAATCTGGGTAGCCACTTAACATTGCTTTTATAACCGCAGTTGTCCACCCCCATCCCCCATGTACTAGAATCATCTGTGACTGTTACCCTAAATTAAGTTTAAAATTAGGCTTTCTAACAAGTGTCTACAATGCAGCTTTTCTATAATGTTGATTAAAGAGAATACCACAAACAGGTGTAATGATTCATGAAATAAAAGATATGAAAGAATTTAGCAGGGTGGACTGTATACAGTAGACAATCAAATGTTATTTTTCCACCTTCTAGAGAAGAGGAATAAAAGCTGGCATTTTCCTGTGGAAGTAGAGTCATACTTATATTTTTGTCTGGAGGGGATGAAACTAACATACTCTAGTCAAAATTCAAGGAGTTCTTAATTTTCTCAAATTCATATGTAACATAATGTTTCATTAAGAAGTTAAAAATGTATATATATAAACTTTAAAGTTGCTGGACTTTTTTTTTTTTTTTAGAAAATAATTGTGCTTAAGTGGCACAGGTAGGTACATTAGTTTGTAATACTAACAGACATTTATTTAGTGTAATTGCAAAAATTCATAACAAAGGTTATTATCATCAAGTATTATCATTAAGATAAAGAATTTTAGAGCTCCAAAGGACCTTACAGGTTTTCTAGATCAACCCCCTTATTTCAAAAGATGAAAAAACTGCAGACTGGAAAGGTTAAATGATACAGGCCAAATCACTAGCTGAGCCTAGGACTTTAAAAGAGCCTGAGCCTCCTGACTTCCAGTACTTTCTTTCTAACAACACTATGCTACCTCCTGTGGTTCCAAATCCTCTCCCTTGGATGAGATTACTAGTTGCCTCATTTTTGTTCTTTACATTCTATCCTGAGCCATAGTTGTCATTCGTAATTCTCCCATAAAATTGTAATTTTCCAACCTGTTTTCTGAATGATTTTACAGCTGAGTGTAAATCCCCAGCTTTCTAAATTTCCAAGTAATAAACATAAACTTAAAAAATACTTAAAACAAATGTACACTGTACATAATCAAACACAAAGAAAAATTCTTCTCTCCTGGATAACTCAATATACAAATTAAAAAAAAAAACATTTATTAAGCACCTCTGACAGGCAGGGTCTCTGTTTAATGCTGGTGATATGAAGATGAATACGATCCTTGTCCTCAAGTAGCTTACAGCCTAGTAGAGAAGACAATTAAACCAACAATTACACTGTGCTTGTCAAGGACTCTGAAAACAGTGTGGGCAGGTTGCTATGAACGCATTTAGGAGAATCTAATTTAGAACGGTGGGATCAGCTAATGATTTCCCAATGAGGTCCCGAACAGCCACAGGAAAAACAATGGCAGTATCACCCATATCTAGCAGAATCCAAAGTGAATTAGAAGACACAGAGCAACTTCAATTTATTCACAGGAAAAAATGAAAATAGTGTTTTCACAGCGGTTTAGTATCTAATAACTCTCTAATAACAACTAGACTATTTTTCAATGGAAAAGAACCTGATTTCATTGTGGCCATATAACAAATACAGGTCTTCCAATTATTTCTTAATAAAATTTTAAATCATTATTTTAAAACCAAAGGAAAAAACTGCGTCTGAAACACGTGTAGTTAACATTCACAACAGCTCTCTGCAAAGCTGCATAGTAAAGTCCTCCTCAAAATCCCATCTGGTACAAGAGAAATAACCTGGAGAACCGGTAGCCCAAGAAGGAAGAAAACTACCACTCATTAGTTACTCGGGAATAATGACTTTCAGCTGCAAGATTCAGACCAGAGAAGCACAGTGGTGGGTATTTTTACTTACATTTTAAAGCAAAGGGGGGGGGGGCGGGGGTGGAGATCAGAATGTAAGGAAAATAGTAAAAGAAATAAGTGAAGCGAAGGGAAAGAGACGAAAGAGTCGGCAAGAAACCAAAAAGCAAAGACTTAAAGACGAATGGAGGAAACACTGGAGGATGATTCTGGAAAGAGTGGTCAAGAAAGAAAGGCAGGGAGGAAATGGGGGGAGGGCTATACAAAAAATGAATTAAGAAGTAATGAAAGATTAGAGAATGTAATGAACCGGGGCTTCCCCAACCGCGGATAAAACGACCTCGGAATACAAAAGGTAGAGGAGCCGAAAGAGAAGCAGTGAGTTTTAACCTCCTCTTTCCCAGCCTCTAACCCCCAGAGAGGGAGAAAGAAGACGTTCCCAGTCCTAAGGAAGGAATTCCGGCGCAGTCTTCTGGAACCAGAGGCGGCGAGCTGGGGCACCATCCAGCGAGGCCCCGGCCCCTCTTCATCCCCCTCGGACGCTGGGCAAGGCCCTGGGCGTCCCGGTTACCTGGACAGGGAATCCACGCTGGGTGGCCGTGCTACTGCCGGCTGGGAGCCAAGACTCTCGCAACTCGAGCTCTTCTCCATGGCGCGGCGGAGGCAGCGGGAGAGAAAGCCTGCAGCGACCTCCGCGACTGCCGGGCTGGAGAAACGGAGGGCGGAGTGCGACTGGCAGGGGCCGCGGTCAGGCCCGCGCCGGCCCAGGAGGGAGACCGGAAGCGGCCATGTTCCCCCAGCTTGCACCGCGCGCGGGGGCTGCCGGGGAGCCGGAGGACTCCGCGGCGCCCTCAGACGCCCGCCCCCCACGCGCCACGCACGCTGTGACCCCCAGCGCCCCCACGCGCCGCGCCAGCTGTGTCCGCCGTGCCTCCGCTGGTCGATGGGAAAGTGAGGGGGCAGCACCGGAGGGGAGGGGATTCCGGGAGGCAGGAGGGACCAGGGCTGCGGAAGGAGGGGACATTTTAAAAATAAGAGAGAGGAAACAGGGAATGTTACGAACGAGCGTCTCAAGAGAAGAAAGAGACAAGGACCTTAAGGACGGGGAAGATTGTGACAGGAATGTGGAGGTCAGGGAAAGTGGGAGGACAGAGTAATAAAGGAACGTGGGCAAACAGTAGGATGAGGGGGCAGAGGGACTTGGGGAATGAGGAAGGGAGGAAGAGAACATAGGGACGCGTAAAGGATAAGGATGTGAGAGATGAGATGGCAAAATGTTCACCGGATTGGGGGCTGAAAATAATGATTAAATAGTTGTTCATTAAATCATAAAGACTGCTTTAGAGTTAGTCATGCATTCAAATCCTGCCTCTGCCAGTTATTTGCAGTGTAATTCAAGGCATGGAACATCAGCTTCCCTATCTTTAAAAAAGGAATAATAATAGCTTCAGAGATTAAATGAGTTAATACATGTTAAATGCTTAAAATAATGCTTGATACATAGAAAATACTCAAATGTAAGTAGTATTACTACTGTCTCCGTAGGGGTTGTTAGGATGGAATGGACTAATGTATATCAACAGTTTCTAAAACAACTTCAAAAATGGTGGCTGTAGGAGGGGAAGATGTAGGAAGCAGGGCTGAGAAGTAAGCAAGTGATTGGTATGGGAAGGGTAATAGGGAAAGTATAAAACAGGTAGAGAAAAAGTTAATGTTCATTCTATTTCCGTTGCACCCCTGGCCCAGCATTGTAGAAAGGGCACTAGAACAGAAGCTGAAACTTTCAGTCCTACTGTGAGTTGGATTAAAGTCTCTGTGGTCTGGAAGTGTCTGAAGGGGAAAATCACTTTTGGCATTAATCCATTGTCCACACAAAAACAGTATGAAAGAGGAAATGGGGAAGGAACTGTTAATTGTGTGAAAAGATTAGACACATATACTGTTGGATGCAGTGGTGTTGGACAGAGGGCAAACTTTTAGTAATGTTTCCCTGTCCTCTCAAATTCCCAAGCAGGGCAGGAAGGGAGGGTAGAGGGATAGAACTGTGATAAGAGAACCAGAACTGGGTGAAGGAGAAATGCTTCTGCTGGTAATTTTCTGTTACAGAGGACAAAGGAATGCCATAGGAAGGATACATAAAAGAATTTTTCTGATAGAGACTGAATCCCAATCACCTCGTGTATGTGGTATAAAAATATGCAAAGATTATTTCTGAAAAACTTAAGACAATGAGACTTTTAAAAAAAAACACTTCCTTGCTAGGATAAATAGAATTATGTTGATTTAAACTATATTTAATTTATACTGACAACTGATGTTTTTAAGAAAATCTTAAAGTATAGGGCCAGTGCAATTGAAATATTAACTTGCAAGTACCTTCCCCAGAGGAACAACTAGCCTAGTTGTGTTCAGTATAAACTATAGTACCTATTACAATGAATGAATATGTGTTTAAGCAGAAAGACGTGGCCTTTCTGTTCCATTCTCCAGCTTGGCAGGGACAGGATGGTAACTGATGGGTTTTATTTCTATAATTTTTTTTTTTTTTTTTTTTTTTTTTTTTTTTTGCGGTACGCGGGCCTCTCACTGTTGTGGCCTCTCCCGTTGCGGACCACAGGCTCGGACGCGCAGGCTCAGCGGCCATGGCTCCCGGGCCTAGCCCCTCCGCGGCATGTGGGATCTTCCCAGACCGGAGCACGAACCCGTGTCCCCTGCATCTGCAGGCGGACTCTCAACCACTGCGCCACCGGGGAAGCCCATTTCTATAACTTTTAAAGAGAACTGTACTCCTCTGATAGGCAGAGAGAATAGGTAGTCAGGAACACTTGACAAGAGTAAACATCTACAGTTATTCATTAAAAAAATATTGCTTCTCCATCCCTATCTGCCTTCCAAAATGCTGGCTCACTGTCATCTGATACCTTGACATAGATTTTCCAAGCTAAGTTTAGTAGAAACTGATGAATTCTTGAACGGGAGACCCATGTACTTTCTACTACCCAGTTCATTTTTAGCACTGTGTTAATAGAGCACTTGAAACCATCTGCCTGATGATGTAATAATTTGTATATGAGTCTATTTGATGATTAATAAAGCACAGTAATGTTAAGTGTACAGACTTTGGAACCAGAAAAATCTGAATTGGAATACTGATTCTGTCACTTACTTGCGCTGTGATTTTGATTAAGATGCTTCACCAAGACTCAGTTTTCTCATTTCTAATATGGCATTAAAAATACCCATATAATGGGTTGTTTTTCTCTACATAGAGTTTGTTGCATAGTATCCTTTCCACAGATAAAAACTATAAACTCGGGGCTTCCCTGGTGGCGCAGTGGTTGAGAGTCCGCCTGCCAATGCAGGGGACACGGGTTTGTGCCCCGGTATAAAAACTCAGACATATGCAATTTCATTCCTGGGTGTATAGCTGAAAGAAACAAAAACACTAATTTGAAGATACATACACCCAATGTTCATAGCAACATTATTTACAATTGCAAAGATAGGGCAGCAACCTAAGGGTCCATCAACAGATAAACAGATAAAGAAGATGTGGTATACACACACACATACACACACACACACACACACACACACTCACACACACAAAATGTAATACTATTCAGCCATAAAAAAGGATGAGATTTTGCCATTTCAGCAACATGGATGACTTGCAGGGCATTATGCTAAGTGAAATAAGTCAGATGGTGAAAGACAAATACTGTATGATATCACATATATGTGGAATCTAAAAAATACAACAAACTAGTGAGTAAAACAACAAAAGAAGCAGACTCAGATATAGAGAACAAATTCATTGTTGGTTATCAGTGGGGAGAGGGGCAATAGGAGTAGGGGAAAAGGGGGTTATTATGTGATTATATGAAATCATCTGCGTGAAACTTTTGAAAATCGTAAAGCACTATAGAATTTTAAAAATCATTCAATAAAAACAAATTTTTTTTAAAAACCCTATTTTGATTTGAATAACATAAAGGCAGAATGCAAGCAGCTCAGATAAAAAACCTACTACTCTTCCAGTTAAAAGAACTGAAGCAAGATTTGAGTTGTTACCCACTACAAGCAAAACAAAATCTTCAGTTTGTTTCAAACCAAGTTAATTTCTTGCTAAACAAAAGCATCGGTACTGTGCAGAGAAATAAAACAGAATCCAGAGACTCTGAAACAACGTTCGTAAATGCCAAACACACAATTCAGAATTACTTGACATTAAAAGTACCAAGAAAGTGAGACCTAGTGTCAAAGGAAAAAGTAAAGAGAAGCTAAATTCCAGATGACAAAAATGTTGGGATTATTAGAGAATGACTTCAAAGCAGCTAATACTGAACTATGTTCAATGAAATAAAAGACAATATACTTGTAATCAATGAAAAGATAGTAAAACTCAGCAGAGGAATCAAATATAAAAGATTCAAATGGAAATTTTAAGAAAAATACAGTCCCTGAAATAAAAAGATTCACTGGCTGGGCCTAACAGCAGAATGGACTTAACAGAGAAAAATGCCAGAAATCAATAGAAATTATCCAATATGAAAAAGCATGAGGAAAAAATATTAACAGAGCCCAAGGGACATGTAGGACAATATCAAAAGGTCTAATATACAAATAATTGGAGCCCAGAAGAAGTAGAAAAAATTAGAGAAAACTATTTAAAGAAACTAGCCAAAAAAACTTACCAAAATTTGACCAACAACATAAATTTACAGATTCAAGCTGCTCAGAAAACATAAAATGGGATAAATTCAAAGAAAACTATGCCTAGACACATCATAATTAAACTGCTGAAAACCAAAACAAATCTTAAAAGCAGCTACAGAAAAATGACACATTACATATAGGGAACCACAATTCTAAGGGTCACAGGTTTCCCAGCAAATATTATGAGTGATAGAAAACAGCAGAGCAAAATCTTTAGAGTGTTTAAAGAAAAAAAAAAAGGTAAAACTACATATATATATATATATATATATATATATAAAAATATATATATATATATGTCTCTTACAGAAACATCTTTCAAGGGTGATGGTGCAATGAAGACATTTTTAGATGAAGGACATTAAGAGAATGTGTTGCCAGCAGACACACACGACAAGATACACTAAAGGAAATTCTTCAGGCTAAAGAGAAATGATACCAAGGGAAACTTGGGCATTCAGGATGAAGATTAATAATGGGGACTATCTGGATAAATATAAAAGACTGTTTTCCCTTTTAATTTCTTTAAAATACATAATACTTTTAAAGCAAAACTTACAGCATTTTCTGGTGGAGTTTGTAATGCATGTAGATGTAATATATATGAAAATCAGAGCATAAAGGCTGTCAAGGGTTCATTGTAAATAGAACTATGTAATTGCAAAGTTTCTGTATTTTCCATAAAGTGGTTCAAATAATTCTAAAGAATCTTATTGTTAAGGTATTATTATTATCCCTATTTTACAGAGTAAACATTTCTGAAGCTTTGTAAGTTTAAATATTTCAAGATCACCTGAAGTACAGTTTAAGTCTACTTAACTCTGATGCCTATCTTCTTAATCACTGTGCTGTGCTTCTTCATGAATAATTCATATAATCCTCACAACAAGCCTTTGAGTTAAATGCTCATTGAGGATTGGTAACAAAATTTCCTTTGCTTAGTATACTTCTATAAGCTTCTTGGTCCAATTCTTCTTTGCTCTGGAAGTCCCCTAAAATTAATGACTCTCCCCCAGCTTTCCAGGAGGCAAATGGGATCAGCAAATTATACTAGTATTCTTCATTAAATCATTCTACAATTTTTTCTAAGAAAGCTGTATTTCACAAGTTTATCACAACAATACAGTATGCCTGCAAAATTCTTATAAGAATTCTCTCTCTCAGCACTCTTACTATTTAATATTGCTTGTAAAGAGCAGAGAGCATGTAGCATATTAACCCCTATATCCAACCCACCCATGGAATTGTGATTAGATCCTGTCAGACCAAATCATTTCCACCACAAAGAAAGTAATAAAAAGGGTCGGACTTCCAATTCTTGACAAAATGGTGAACTAACATGGACTCTGTCTTCCTCCTCCAACTCAACACTTGTAGTCATGCAGGAGCAGGAAGGAGATTGGGGGGCCTGAGAAAATAAAAAACTGTGAGAAGTCCTTTGAGAAAGAGAAGGTGACTGGCTTTCAGTGCATCGAGAATAGGAGTCCCTATGAAAAGTGAGGGGAAAAAAATTAGATGTGTTTTTTTTCCTGCACATTACAAGTGGGTCACTGTCTTCCAGGCATTTCTGCAAGGCAGAAAATATGTGTTAGGCTAGCATCAAGAAATGGCAATGTTTTCCTGGATGTGAATTCAAAACCACGGACAACAATATCCAGAGTACTTTAAGAATACATAAAGAGGACTTACCGATCAACAACAGAAAGTCAAATAATCCTATTACAAAATGGGCAAAGGACTTGAATAGACATTTCTCCAAAGATGATATACAAATGGCCAACAAGCATATGAAAAAGACCCTCAAGGTCACTAATTACTGGAGAACTGCAAATCAAAACCATAATGAGGGCTTCCCTGGTGGCGCAGTGGTTGAGAATCTGCCTGCTAATGCAGGGGACACGGTTTCAAGCCCTGGTCTGGGAGGATCCCACGTGCTGTGGAGCAACTAGGCCCATGAGCCACAACTACTGATCTTGCGTGTCTGGAGCCTGTGCTCTGCAACAAGAGAGGCCGCGCACCACGATGAAGAGTGGCCCCAGCTTGCCACAACTAGAGAAAGCCCTCGCACAGGAACGAAGACCCAACACAGCAAAAATAAATTAAAAAATTAAAAAAAAAAAAACCATAATGAGATTCTGCTTCATACCCATTAAGATGGCTACTATCAAAATCTCCCCCAAATAACAAATATTGGTAAGGATATGGAGAAATTGAAACCCTGTGCAATATTGGTGGGGTTTAAAATGATTCAACTTCTGTAGAGAACAGTATTGGAGGTTCCTCAAAAAATTGAATATAGAACTACTGTACCATATGATCCAGCATCCCACTTCTGGGTATATATGCAAAGGAATTTAAAGCAAGATCTCAAAGATATATTTGTACACCTATGTTCATAGCGGCAATATTCACAATAGCCAAGAGGCAGAAGCAACCCAAATGCCCATCGACAGATGAATGGATAAACAAATGTGGTATATATATTCAACGGACTATTATTTAGACTTAAAAAGGAAGGGAGAGGGCTTCCCTGGTGGCGCAGTGGTTGCGGGTCTGCCTGCCGATGCGCGGGTTCGTGCCCCCGTCCGGGGGGATCCCACATGCCGAGGAGCGACTGGGCCCGTGGGCCATGGCTGCTGGGCCTGCCCGTCCGGAGCCTGTGCTCTGCAACGGGAGAGGCCACAGCAGTGAGAGAGGCCCGCGTACCACAAAAAAAAAATAATAATAAAATTAAATTAAATTAAATTTAAAAAAAGGAAGGGAGTCACATGCTACAACATGGATGAAACTTGAAGACACTAATAAGCCAGTTGCAAAAAGACAAATACTGTATGATTCCACTTAAATGAGGTAAATAAAGTAGTCACACTCTTAGAAACAGAAAGTAGAATGGTGATTGCCAGGGGCTGGGAGGGATGGGGAAAAGGGAATCGTTCAATGGGTATAGAGTTTCAGTTTTGCAAGATGAAAATATTTCTAGACATCTGTTGCACAATGAGGTACATATAGTTAACACCACTTAAAAGTGGTTAAGATAGTAAATTTTATGTTATATATTTTTTACCAGAAAAAATAGATAAATAAAAATAGGATTACCATATGATCCAGCAATTCCACTTGTGGGTATATATTCAAAAGAATTAATAGTATGGCCATTATTTACCTTTACAATAATGATTCAGAAGTTGCACAGTTGAATTCAGCTCCTGTCTGATGGGCCAGAATTTAGTCACAGACCACATCTACTGCAAGAGAAGCATAGAAGTATAATGTTTAAATATGTGCCTCTACTCATTTTCTATTTTTGTGTAACAAATAATCACAAATTCAGTAGCGTAACCTGACACATATTTATTATCTCACAGTTTTTGTGGATCAGGAGTCTTAGCAATATTTCACTGGATCCTCTGCGCAGGATCTCACCAGGTTGAAATGAAGGTGTTGGCTGGGCTCTCTTCTCATCTGGAGGCTTGACTGGAACAATCTGCTTCCAAGCCAATTCAGGTTCAGGTTCTTGCAAAATACCTGCACCTTTACCATGTAATGCAATCTAATCACAGGAGTGAAATCCCATCACATTCACAAATCCTTCCGTACTCAGGGTGAGGGGTTATACAGGGTATGTACACTAGTGTTAAGAATCTTGTGGGTGATCTTAGAATTCTGTCTATTTTGCCTGTTTGTCCAACTAAAAAAAAATTTTTTTTAATTGTGGAAGAAGCAGGAAATGGATATTGGGGACAACTAATAGTTTCTAATACAATCCACCCTTTTGGCAACACCCAAACCTGTGTACTCTCTTTTAATAACACAACAGAACATGTTTCTTTTCCTAATGTAATCTCATTCGTAACTCTATACAGCTCAAGGTCCTCTACTTGTGGGTGAAATGCATTCCTCTTCATCATTTCCAGATATGGCTTCCTGTGGTCTGGCATCCTATAAGATTTTTTAAAAGTATTATATGCACCTCTCCACTCACACATACACATACCCATTATATGATGGTGGATCAGGAAAGGATAACTACAATAAAAACTCACATTCAGAAGAGGAAAGGATGGGAAATAGTCACAGATCTACAGAAATCATGAAATCCTGCTGGGTAGAAATTGTAAAGAACCCTCATTTTAAAAATGGGGTAAACTTCTAGTTTAGCTCATTTGACATCCTGTATTTCTCTACTCTTGAAGGAATATCTTTCTTCATTATCCTCCATGGCCTTTAGCTTTGCCTTCTAGGAAGTTTTTCTTTGTCCACTATGCTATATGACACATTTGAAGTGGGTATTGGAGAGAATTAATTTTTGGGTGAAGGTGGAGAGTGTTTCACAATTTTTGCAGCCATCTTTCTGTTACAGGTTTGGAGACCTTCAGGTTGATTTAGCAGTCAAATAATCATAAGCTTCTAGAACAGACTTGGAACTTCTTTGCCAATATTATTCCCTCAAAACTTAGGCTTCAAGTTTTTGTGTATGGTCAGTTCTCTATATATAAACCACATCCAAAGATTTCTGTTGGAATAGTTTAATACCTGAGAAGTCTGTGTTCTCTTCACTTGCCTCTGCGCTAAAAACATTTAAAGCAGAATTACTTGCCTATTTGCAAGGAGGCTCTGAGGCTTTCTAACTGAAAGGAAAAACACTAAGCAGAGAGGCTGACACCCAGCAGTAGCTCAATAAATGCAATTGGCCTCTGCATTATTAAAAAAATGCCACATCATATGATACAGAAAACAAATGGCTAGAGTTAGGGGACAAGGACATTTGTTATTTATAATACTGGAAAGCTGGAAGCCAGGACTTGACCTACAGTAGGAGACAGGCTAAATAAATCAACAGCACATCCATATGATGGGCTATTATACGGCTTTTAAAAATGCTGTTTAAAGATAAATTAGTGGAATGGGAAAATTCTCTTAACAATTAGCAAATAAAGAAAGAGAAAATGTATAAATAGCACAATACCAATGATGTAAAAATAATATATACCTTTATATATGCATGTGCATTTCATCTTTGGAAGATACACGCAAATTATAATCTTAATTTCCGGGTGGTGAAATTTTAAGTTTTTTTCATCTCTTCTGTATACTTCACTCTACAGTAAGTCCCCTACATATGAACCTTCAAGCTGAAAACTTTCAAAGATGTGAATGTGTGTTCGCTGGCTCAATGCCAGCCCCTGTATGCCAGCTGTTGTACTGTACTGTACTTTTCAAGGTACTGTACAGTAAGATTAAAAATGTTTTCTTTAATAAAAAACAGAATTAGTTGCCTATACAGTTGTGATAAGGGTGAATGAGTAGCCTCTAGGCAGGGCCTTCAGGAATGGTTCTCAGAATGACGTAGCTAAATAGGCTTTCCAAGGGAACAAGCATTAGCAGTATGCTAAAATGAAGAAAGTGGGGAATTGGGATGCTGCCATAGGAACTGGTTACTATATACAATCCAGAGATCAAGAAACAAATACCATCTAGGCTAGCAATCAGCCAAAACAGAAAATAAATGGCCTCTACCCTCACTTCCATTTTCCAAGTTTTTTGTGAATGCATCTAATTGACAGAATTGAGTTCATATTCAGAATCCTACATACAGCGAGTCTGAAAATTCTATTTTGTAATTTTGCAGTCTCTGCCATTCTGGAAGGTACTTTGAAAAGAGGCTAACGTACATTCTGGGTGCCAATCCGCTATATCCACTACAATTTATACCTTTGGCTATTCTACTTTCATAAACACGATTCTGTTGAGACTTAAACTCCCAAATAACAATTGCAACCGTAACATTCTTCCAGCCACAATGAAACTAGCCTTTATACAGATTAAAACACACTTACTCCCAAAAGAGGAAACCCAAAGTCTCATCAGTCTCTACAGCTATTTCTGAGTGATGTTTATTCCTTTTCTCCTTAAATCACATCCCCAACACAATATCCTGTAATTCAAGGATTGAATAATAAAAGTAACCACTCATACTATATAAAGTAGTAGGGGAAATGTAAATAAATGAGTAAAGAAAATAAAGACATAGTAGCACAAGGAAGAAAATAGCTATCATAATCCTAATTTCCACAATTTATCACAAAGCCTTTGATTGCCACTTACAATTATTTTTTCCAGCACTTCTTCCATTTTTCCTTTATCCTCGTTTAGCACCTTAGATAGTTGGGGTTCTTTGCCTTTTTAGGTGATTCAAATCTTTGTTACAGAGAGATATGAATACATGGAATTCCTGCATGTATTGTGTTGCTATGGTTTTTATTATCTTTTACCATTGGATATAGCAATTAAGGAAGGTACTTCCAGAAGTTCTCCTAGGTTCTAAATATATTTTCTTGCCTTCATAATGTAGCAGCAACTCCCATTTCCATTTGACAATCAGGATCAATCACTTATTGATTCAGTAACTCACCTTCTTACCTGTTAATTCAGTAACCCCAAGACCTCAAAATAATCTGATGGCAATCTTGACTTCCACTTTGGTGAGACCACTGTTATGTCCCCTCATGAAATATCCCTTGGGTATTAATACCTCTAGGCCAGCAAAGCACAAATGGCATGTGGAAGCAAACATTATTCAAATAGGTAGTTAGGTATAATAGTAAGTGAAACCACTCTCACTTCTACACCTTGAGTTACAGACCCAAGTGTGTTTGTGAGGGAAACTGCACCATATATTGGAAGCTGTATTAGAGGATGTGACATAACTGAGTCTTCAATATATACACTATACTATAATAATAATATCAGCTTCTTCTGGATGATAGGCACATGGTAATACCTGTGAATCCAATGGACACTCCCCATTTTCCCACTTTAGCTGTAAAATGAGTTCATTGTTCAAACACAGTGTTATGTGGGATGGCATGGCAGTGAATAAGGCATTTGTTAATTCTGAGAATTTGGTGCTGGGCAAAAGCATGGCAGGTAGAGAAAATAAGATTAAGCATACAGACTAAGCAGACTAAGTATCTGTTCCTCTGAGGATATATCATTGCCACTTCATGATGGCAGTGATTAATGTAATCAGTTTATACCAGGTGACCAGTTGCTCCCTCCCAGGTATGGTACCATACTGAAAACTCAGCATCAATCTTTGCTGTTGGCAGGTTGGCACTCAGCTATGGAGGTCAGCAAATCAGCTCTGTTCAAAAAAAGTTCATATTGTTCATTCCATCTTTAGCTTAGATTCCTACCATGTTTGTTTATAAGCTCATTGAGCAAGTATTAGGGTTTGCTAGGAAAAGAAGCTCTCACTGATACCCACAAAATAGGTCATCTTGTCATCAGATTATTAGGGCCTCTTCCCTAGTGGGTACTTCCTGGTGGGCATTTGCATGGAATAAAAATTTTCAAACTCTGGGCCCATTCCAAGATGTCAATCTGCAATTTCTTCCTCAGGTTTCTTTGTTATCAATCCTCCAATCTGATTCCTTCCCCTTACTTGAATACTTGGCCAAGCAGTTTGGCACTAACCATAAATTGATATAGAACTAAAATTATGACCATGTCTCCTTATAAGCTAAGTGAACAACAAAAGAGATCTCACTGCAATGGAGCAGAAACTACAGTAACATCTGAATGTTGTTAAATACTATTTTGAGTAAAGAGTAAAAGGCTGTAGAATAGCTCAGAAAACACCATAAGTGGTCAACAGAACTGCAGTGCAAATGTAAAATGTGAATCTGTGTATTTCAAGACACGTGGATCTGTACAGCAGAGATTAGCACAACATTGTAAATCAACTATAGTTCAATATAAAAAATGGATCTGTAAATGTAAATATTTTGCAAAATCAGCCAGAAAAGAATAGCAAAAATTTGAAATACAATGAAAAATATAGCAGATTACATTTTCCAAATATTTTTGCATAAATAAACCTATCCCACTTCCTCTTCTTACAATGTGATGTTGACAATTCTCCATCAAGAAATGGAATCTAGAGAGCATGAGAATCACAACTATCGTCTGAACAGTCATTGACAGGAAGACATTGGAACTCACCAAAAAAGATACCTCACATCCAAAGACAAAG
The DNA here is from genome assembly GCF_951394435.1 of Stenella coeruleoalba. Taxonomy (NCBI): domain Eukaryota; kingdom Metazoa; phylum Chordata; class Mammalia; order Artiodactyla; family Delphinidae; genus Stenella; species Stenella coeruleoalba. The sequence goes on from NC_137154.1 coordinate 71,338,818, forward strand.
GAGAAGCCGCAATGAGATGGTAGGAGGGGTGCAATCACAATAAAATCAAGTCCCATAACTGTTGGGTGGGTGACTCACAAACCGGAGAACAATTATACCACAGAAAACCACCCACTGGAGTGAAGATTCTGAGTCCCACGTCAGGCTTCCCAACCTGGGGGTCCGGCAATGGGAGGAGGAATTCCTAGAGAATCAGACTTTGAAGGCTAGCGGGATTTGATTGCAGGACTTCGACAGACTGGGGGAAACAGAGACTCCACTCTTGGAGGGCACACACAAAGTAGTGTGTGCATCAGGACCAGGGGAAAGGAGCAGTGACCCCATAGGAGACTGAACCAGACCTACTGCTAGTGTTGGAGGGTCTCCAGCAAAGGTGGGGGGTGGCTGTGTCTCACCGTGGGGACAAGTACACTGGCAGCAGAAGTTCTGAGAAGTACTCCTTGGCATGAGCCCTCCTGAAGTCCACCACTAGCCCCACCAAAGAGCCTGTAGGCTCCAGTGCTGGATCTCCTCAAGCCAGACAACCAACAGGGAGGGAACCCAGCCCCACCCATCAGCAGACAAGTGGATTAAAGTTGTACTGAGCTCTGCCCACAGGAGCAACACCCAGCTCTACCCATCACCAGTCCCTCCCATCAGGAAGCTTGTACAAGTCTCTTAGATAGCCTCAACCACCAGAGGGCAGACAGCAGAAGCAAGAAGAACTACATTCCTGCAGCCTGTGGAACGAAAACCACATATACAGAAAGATAGACAAAATGAAAAGGCAGAGGACTATGTACCAGATGAAGGAACAAGATAAAACTGCAGAAAAACAACTGAATGAAGTGGAGATAGGCAACCTTCCTAAGAATAATTCAGAATAATGATAGTGAAGATGATCTAGGACCTCGGAAAAAGAATGGAGGCAAAGATTGAGAAGACGCAAGAAATGTTTAACAAAGACCTAGAAGAATTAAAGGACAAACAAACAGAGATGATAACAGATATAATAACGAAGATGAAAAATACACTAGAAGGAATCAATAGCAGAATATCTGAGGCAGAAGAATGGATAAGTGACCTGGAAGACAGAATGGTGGAATTCACTGCCGTGGAGCAGAATAAAGAAAAAAGAATGAAGAGAAATGAAGACAGCCTAAGAGACCTCTGGGACAACATTAAGCACACCAACATCCTCATTATAGGGGTCCCAGAAGGAGAAGAGAGAGAGAAAGGACCCGAGAAAATATCTGAAGAGATTATAGATGAAAAATTTCCTAACATGGGAAAGGAAATAGCCACCCAAGTCCAGGAAGCGCAGAGAGTCCCAGGCAGGATAAACCCAAGGAGAAACGCGCTGAGACACGTAGTAATCAAACTGACAAAAATTAAGGGCAAAGAAAAATTATTAAAAGCAACAAGGGAAAAACGACAAATAACATACAAGGGAACTCCCATAACATTAACAGCTAACTTCTCAGCAGAAACACTACAAACCAGAAGGGAGTGGCACAATATATTTAAAGTGATGAAAAGGAAGAACCTACAACCAAGGTTACTCTAGCCAGCAAGGATCTCTTTCAGATTTGATGGAGAAATCAAAAGCTTTACAGACAAGCAAAAGCTAAGAGAATTCAGCACCACCAAACCAGCTCTACAACAAATGCTGAAGGAACTTCTCTAAGTGGGAAACTCAAGAGAAGAAAAGGACCTAACAAAACAAACCCAAACCAATTAAGAAAATGGTAAAAGGAGCATACATATCGATAATTAACTTAAGTATGAATGGATTAAATGCTCCAACCAAATGACACAGGCTCACTGAATGGATACAGAAACAATACCCATATATATGCTGTCTACAAGAGACCCACTTCACACCTAGGTACACATACAGACTGAAAGTGAGGGGATGGAAAAAGATCTTCCATGCAAATGGAAATCAAAAGAAAGCTAGAGTAGCAATACTCATACCAGATAAAATAGCCTTTAAAATAAAGAAAGTTACAAGAGACAAGGAAGGACACTACATAATGATCAAGGGATCAATCTAAGAAGAAGATATAACAATTATAAATATATATACGCCCAACATAGGAGCACCTCAATATCTAAGGCAAATGCTAACAGCTATAAAAGAGGAAACTGACAGTAACACAATAATAGTGGGGAACTTTAACACCTCACTTACACCAATGGACAGATCATCCAGACAGAAAATTAATAAGGAAACACAAACTTTAAATGACACAATAGCCCAGATAGATTTAATTAATATTTATAAGATATTCCATCTGAAAACAGCAGATTACACTTCTCAAGTGCACACGGAGTATTCTCCAGGACAGATCAGATTTGGGTCACCAATCAAGCCTCAATAAATTTAAGAAAATTGAAACCATATCAAGCATCTTTTCCAACTACAATGCTATGAGATTAGAAATAAATTACGGGAAAAAAATGTTAAAAACACAAACACATGGAGGCTAAACAATACATTACTAAATAACCAAGAGATCACTGAAGAAACCAAAGATGAGATCAAAAAATACCTAGAGACAAATGACAACAAAAACACAGCAATCCAAAACCTATGGGATGCAGCAAAAGCAGTTCTAAGAGGGAATTTTATAGCAATACAACCCTACCTCAAGAAAGAAGAAAAATATCAACTAAACAATTTAACTTTACAAGTAAAGGAACTAGAGAAAAAAGAACAAACAAAACCCTAAATTAGTAGAAGGAAAGAAACCATAAACATCAGAGCAGAAATAAATGTAATAGAAACAAAGAAAACAATAAACAAAAAACTAAAAGCTGGTTCTTTGAGAAGGTAAACAAAATTGATAAACCTCTAGCCAGACTCATCAAGAAAAAGAGGGAGAGGACTCAAATCAATAAAATTAGAAATGAAAAAGAAGTTACAACAGACACCACAGAAATACAAAACATCCTAAGAGACTACTACAAGCAACTCTATGCCAATAAAATGGACAACCTGGAAGAAATGGAAAAATTCTTAGAAAGGTATAACCTTCCAAGACTGAACCAGGAAGAAATAGAAAATATGAACAGACCAATCACAAGTAATGAAATTGAAACTGTGATCAAAAATCTTCCAACAAAGGAAAGTCCAGGACCAAATGGCTTCACAGGTGAATTCTATCAAACAATTACAGAAGAGCTAACACCCATCCTTCTCAAACACTTCCAAAAAATTGCAGAGGAAGGAACACTCCCAAACTCATTCTACAAGGCCACCATCACCTTGATACCAAAACCAGATGAAGATACTACAAAAAAAGAAAATTACAGACCAATATCACTGATGAACATAGATGCAAGAATTCTCAGCAAAATACTAGCAAACAGAATCCAACAGCACATTAAAGGGATCATACACCATGAACAAGTGAGATTTATCCCAGGGATGCAAGGATTCTTCACTATATGCAAATTAATCAATGTGATATACCATATTAACAAATTGAAGAATAAAAACCATATGATGATCTCAATAGATGCAGAAAAAGCTTTTGACAATATTCAACACCCATTTATGGTAAAAACTCTCCAGAAAGTGGGCATAGGGGGAAGCTACCTCAATCTAATACAGGCCATATACGACAAACCCACGGAAAACATCATTCTCAATGGTGAAAAGCTGAAAGCATTTCCTCTAAGATCAGGAACACGACTAGGATGTCCACTCTTGCCACTATTATCGAACGTAGTTTTGGAAGTCCTAGCCATGGCAATCAGAGAAGAAAAGAAATAAAAGGAATCCAAACTGGAAAAGAAGTAAAGCTGTCACTGTTTGAAGATGACATGATACTATACATAGAGAATCCTAAAAATGCCACCAGAAAACTACTAGAGCTGATCAATGAATTTGGTAAAGTTGCAGGATACAAAATTAATGCACAGAAATCTCTTGCATTCCTATACACTAACAATGAAAGATCAGAAAGAGAAATTAAGGAAACAATCCCAATCACCATTGCAAAAAAAAGAATAAAAAACCTAGGAATAAACCTACCTAGGGAGACAAAAGACCTGTATGCAGAAAACTATAAGACACTGATGAAAGAAATCAAAGATGACACAAACAGATGGAGAGATATACCATGTTCTTGGATTGGAAGAATCAACATTGTGAAAAAGATTATACTACCCAAAGCAATCTACAGATTCAATGCAATCCCTATCAAATTATCAATGGCATTTTTTACAGAACTAGAACAAAAAAATCTTAAAATTTGTATGGAAACAAAAGAGACCCTGAATAGCCAAAGCAATCTTGAGGGAAAAAAACAGAGCTGAAGGAATCAGACTCCCTGACTTCAGACTATACTACAAAGCTACAGTAATCAAGACAATATGGTATGGACACAAAAACAGAAATATAGATCCATGGAACAGAATAGAAAGCCCAGAGATAAACTCATGCACCTATGGTCAACTATGGTCAACTATCTATGACAAAGGATGCAAGGATAAACAATGGAGAAAAGACAGACTCCTCAATAAGTGGTGCTGGGAAAACTGGACAGCTACATGTAAAAGAATGAAATTAGAACACTCCCTAACACCATACACAAAAATAAACTCAAAATGGATTAAAATCATTAATGTAAGACGAGACACGATAAAACTCTTAGAGGAAAACAGGAAGAACACTCTTTGACATAAATCACAGCAAGATCCTTTTAGACCCACCTCCTAGAGTAATGGAAATAAAAACAAAAATAAACAAATGGGAGCTAATGAAACTTAAAAGCTTTTGCACAGCAAAGGAAACTATAAACAATACAAAAAGACAACCCTCAGAATGGGAGAAAATATTTGCAAATGAATGAATGCACAAAGGATTCATCTCCAAAATATATAAACAGCTCATGCAGCTCAATATTAAAAAAAACAAACAACCCAATCAGAAAATGGGCCAAAGACCTAAACCGACATTTCTTGAAAGAAGATGTGCAGGTGGCCAAGAGGCACATGAGGACATGCTCAACATCACTAATTATTAGAGAAATGCAAATCAAAACTACAATGTGTTATCACCTCACACCCGTTAGAATAGGCATCATCAGAAAATCTACAAACAACAAATGCTGGAGAGGGTGTGGAGAAAAGGGAACCCTCTTGCACTGTTGGTGGGAATGTAAATTGATACAACCACTATGGAGAACAGTATGGAGGTTCTTTAAAAAACTAAAAATAGAATTACCATATGACCCAGCAATACCACTACTGGGCATATGCCCAGAGAAAACCATAATTCAAAAAGACACATGCTCTCCAATGTTCATTGCGGCACTATTTACAATAGCCAGGTCATGGAAGAAACCTAAATGCCCATCGACAGATGAATGGATAAAGAAGTGTTGTACATATATAAAATGGAATATTACTCAGCCATGAAAAGGAACGAAACTGGGTCATTTGTAGAGACGTGGATGGACCTAGAGACTGTCATACAGAGTGAAGTAAGTCAGAAAGAGAAAAACAAATATCGTATATTAACGCATATATGTGGAATCTAGAAAAATGGTACAGATGAACCAGTTTGCAAGGCAGAAATGAGACACAGATGTAGAGAACAAATGTATGGACACCAAGGGTGGAAAGTAGGGGAGTGGTGATGGTGGGATGAATTGGGAGATTGTGATTGGCATATATACACTAATATGTATAAAATAGACAACTAATAATAACCTGCTGTATAAAAATAATAATAATAAAATACAATTTTTAAAAAGTGGAGTCTATGTTCTTTCCTTTTAAATCTGGGTGAGATTATGACTACCAAAATAAGTAAGAGTTTGCAACTTCTAAGTCATGAATGATATGGTTTCCACCTGACTTTCTCTCTCAGGATACTTGACTTTGGAACCCAACCACTTGGAGAAGTCGTGTGGAGATGTTCCAGCTGTTTGCCAATACCGATAGCTAAGGTTCTAGCCAGCATTCTACATCAACTGCAAGACATGTGAGTTACTAAGCATTCAGATGGCTGTAGCCCCCAGCCACTGAGTTACGCTTAGCCTTTGAGTTATCCAGTTATAGTGGAGCAGAAAAATGTTACGCCCTCGGTGCCTTGTTGAAAACATGGAAAATATGTGATCATAACAAAAGGTTGTTATATGTCATTAAATTTGGGGATGATTTTGGTACGCAGCCACAGGTAACCAGAAAAGTAAATGCCTAAAATTGGACTTTATTGGACTGGAACTCAATTGTCCCATAGTCCACAATGTGTTGTCTATTATGGTGAGTTAACAAATAGAAGCATGATGCAATGAAAGATTGTATGTCATTTTCAAGCTCACAATACAGATCAAGTTGTTCATTATTTAATGAGAAATTATCTGGCTGTGATATAGAATAATCAAGATACACTCAGAATGATGGGACAGATAACCAACTTCATACAGGATTATCAAGAAATAAAATTATGAGGAAATAAAAATTATTAAACATTTTTGAGAAATAACACTCAATACTGAGAAGATCACGGTGAAATAAGTAAATTCATATATTACAGAGAATATTGAAAACTGAAGAAATCCTGTTAGTAATATGGCAAGACATCGCAAAATCCATAAAGATATTCACGCCAATTTATGCAGTAATTCTGCTGTTAAGGATTTGCCATAAAATGAGAGAGGGAGGGAGGAAGGGAGAGAGAGAGAGAGAATGAAGATGTTAATTGTAGCATTATCTTTAGAAACAAACAATAGAAATGTCCAAAAATAGGGGAGAAATAAGGTACAGAACATGTAAATAATAGATTATGGCCATTCAAATAATAATTAGGAAAAACCATTTAGAAACATGAAAATATGTTTACAGTATTAAGTGAAAGAATACAAATACCCCTTTATTACAATTACATAATATATATACTCATATGTATTAGAGCTAGACAAGAAAATATTACAAGGCAAAATGAAGACTAGAGTGTCATCCAAAACCAATTTAAATATATATGAGGATTAATTATATGGTAGAAGTGATTTCAAATCAGTGGGGAATGGATGGACTCTTCAAAAAATGGTGCTACTGCCCCAAACATTTCCCCCAGTGACTTGTCCTCGGTGCCTAAAATTGCATCCAGAGAGTATTAATGGAATACTGTATTCTGTAGAAGATGGAGAATAGAAGCTGGTGGAGGATGTGATAGACAAGTGATTTGTTAGCACAGTGACTCCTAGATTCGGAGACAGTGTTAATCACAAAACAAACATACAAATCTTGCACAATTATGGAAAAAAGTGGTGCTAATACAATTGGTTATCCATTTTGGGAAACATTAAAGAGCTAGATGATAGACAGATACATATATCTTTAATCAATCAGAACTCTTTTTATATATGATTTGAGGTAGAAACTAGCTACCTATATTCTCACAAAGAATAGTGAAAGCAATAGTACTAGAAGAAAACACAAGAGACTATTTTTATAATTTTTGATAGGAAAGACCTTAAGCAACACAGAGAAACAGAAATCAAAACGGGAAAGACTAACAGATTTAACTATATAAACCTATGAAACTTCTTTCTGGTGTGTGACACCATAAACAAAAATAGAAGAAAAGTGACAGACTGTAATAAGATATTTGCTATGTATAAAATAAAAAGGAGAAATATGACCATAATATATAGAGTGCCTAAAAACCAGGGGAAAGGCAACAACTCTGCAGGAAAAGGGACAGAGAACACAAAAACATATTTCATGAAAAAAATGCAATTATCCAATAATATACACATTAGAATATTAGAACACCTCATTGGTTGTAGGATAAATGACAATGAAAATAGCAATCTTGTATTTTTCACTCATAAGATAGGCAAAAATGAACGTATTGATAATAACTAATGTTTGCAAAGGTCCCAAAAAGGATGCTTGTATACTGTTAGAGACTGTATAACTTGGCACAGCCTTATCTGGAAGATTTTTTGACCATAACTATTAAAATTAGTAATATGCTCGCTGATCCAGACATTCCACTTATAGGAGTTCAGCTTATTAAAATATGCTTACTTGTACATGAAGACATATATATATATATATGTTAAAGGGTGTTCATTACAGACACATGCATAATAGAAATAGTTCAATTATCCATTATAAACTACTACACTACCACACAACTATTCAAGATCTCCATGTTAACATGTTGTTAACAAAAGTAAGCAAAAAATTGTCAAGTAAAATATATTTGATTGATACGTATTTAGAAAAATATGCATATATTTAAATTTATGAATATAAATGAATATTAAAAGATCTGCAAGAACAAGGATCACTAGTAACTATTATCAGCTCTTGGAAAGGAAAATTAGTTGGATTGAGAAAGGTGAGTATGAAATGGAATTTTAACTTTCTACTCTATAGATTTTGATACATGATAAACTTTTAATATCAAGCATAAATTTATGTAAGTTGAAAAGAAATGAAAATCAGGAAGAAAGTGTATTATAAAGGTACCTAGAAATGACCTTTAATAAAAATCATTAAATAATGTAATGCATTATTATAAATAACGTTCAAAACTCTTTCATATACACAGTATTATCACACTTTATCTTTTTTTTTTTTTTTTTTTTTTTTTTTGCGGTACGCGGGCCTCTCACTGCCGTGGCCTCTCCCATTGTGGGGCACAGGCTCCGGACACGCAGGCCCAGCGGCCATGGCCCATGGGCCCAGCCGCTCCGCGGCATGTGGGATCCTCCCGCACCAGGGCACGAACCCGCGTCCCCTGCATTGACAGGTGGACTCCCAACCACTGCGCCACCAGGGAAGCCCCCACATTTTATCTTTACAACAATCCTGTGAGGTAGTAGTTAAGTAGATAGATATTATTATCCTCATTTTATAGTTGAGGAAACACTCTTAGAGAAGTAATTTGCCATACTTTGCATTATTGTATTTACTAAAAATACAGTCTCTTTCCTCATCATGAGATAGAGGCAAATGTAAAGAGTGTGTCATATAAATGTAGTTTATGAAAGTTTATACTTAAAAGATAGGCATGTGGCTTTAGTGCGTTTTGATAATTTTGAAGAAAACCAAGATTAATTAAATGATCTTAGGATCATGATATAATCAAAGTATGTAAGTAATATAAATGATAAAATTCTATGGAAATAGTAATTATTATAGTAGCCTCTGTCTAGTAGCAGACAGCTTAACAGTGCTAGAAATCCTGAGCAGAATCCAGGCTTTAATATTTCCTAGTGAATTTAGAGCAGTCATCTAACCTCTTTGAACTCCTGTAAAATGTAGCTATTCTTCCTTCTTCTCCTCCCGCATTTTCCTACATAACCACACACACATACATATCAGAATGTGAGATGATACACGTAAAGCATCAGGTATGGTGCCTATGTTATACATGTTCCATAAATGGTAGTTTTCTATCTAATTCATTAAAAGAATAAAGAGATATACAGTATAAGTCAGACCAAAGATGAACAGAAGACTGAACATTGTTGAAATTTTGCCAGTAATTGAAGACCCCCATATCTAGTGACCTTGGGGACAAGTTAACCAACATCAACAGATTGAACTATACATTTTAAAAAGCTCTGTGTTTGAATTTATTAATTTCATATTTTCAGATAATATGATCTCTATAATTGTGATTTAATCTATCAACTGTCACTTCTCCATTGAGTAAGTTAAATTGTCTCAGCGTGATCACAGTTCCTAAACTACACATCTATGGACATGTTGCCTTCCTTCTTTGATTCATTTAAATTAGTTTCACATTCATGGCATTTTCATGACTCTTTGATATATTACTTCAAGCATTGGGAAGCAGATAAAAGATTTCTGGCATCTTGGGAAGGATGAATTTGTCCTGGAGGAGATTACATCTTGATGTATTGTTATTGAATCTCCTGGGAAGTGTTGTATGAACTGTCAAGCTTTGGTACCTGCTTTGAGCGTCTAATGTTGGATATCTAATGTATATCACATTTATGTGGTGTGAGTTGCTTATGCTCTCAAGGTCATCTACTGAATTTTTGCTCCAGCTCATGATAACTAAAGGGGGTGTATGAGACAACCACCTTTCCTTGACCTTAAATGAAGTTTGTGTTTGGGGCTGAAAACTAATCAAAAACCTACTTGTCTTCCCTTAGGGCTGCAATCACTTTGAAACATTCAGAACTGAAGATAAAATTGAGTCAGAATGACTTGGAGTTGTTTTTTTTTGTTGTTGTTTGTTTGTTGTGCTTTTTTCTCTCTAGTCATAACCTGATGATTTTGACATATCTTTGCTAACAACTTTTCTATACTAATATTAATGTTCTCACACCTCCTTCAAATCCTTACTCAAATGTCTCTGCCTTGAGACATTTCACATCAATTTTACATATACTGCACTTATATCTCTCTTATCCTCTTCTAATTTTTTTCATTCCATTTATCACCTTCTGCTAGTCATATACTTTACTTATTTATTCCATCTATTGTTATTATCTGTCACCTCCAGCTAGGAACCTTTGTTGGTTGTGTCCACTGATGTGTTCCAAGCGTCTAGAAGAGTGCTTGGTAAAAAGTGGGCATCCAATAAATACATATTTGAATGAATGAATCAATGTGGCTCATAGGTGCTTCCAAGAGAATGCTTGATTTGATTTGATAGTGTTCATGAAAGCACCACCTAATCACAAGGGAAAACGGCATTCACCACCAACAATGTTTTGGGTGAGTGAGTAATGACTTCCTGAAGAGTATGTTCTCTCGGCAGAGCGTGTTTGTATTTTTTCCCCTTCCAGGCATTCTATCCATCACTAGGTTTAGTTCTAAAATGCATGTTCATTTCTTTGTAATGCTTTCACATTATTCATGATTTATAGTTACCCATAGTCTGAGATATAACATCTGTGCAGTATGAAAAAGATGAAAAACTGACAACATTCTTTGTGTTACCCAAATAGAGATCTTTGGATTTGTATATAATAGAGATCTTCAGATCTCTGATTCTAAATTTCAAAGCTTGAATTCTATCATCACACTGCTATGTTGATAAATCTTATTCATACAATCTAAAGGATTTAAAGCAAATTAAATACTGATTTTTTTAAAATTGAGAAGCAAAGTAATGGGAAATCGCAAAAAACAGTGACATGCTTAGGAGTAATTTAATGACAGAGAAGAAACAACAACAACACCGCACCTCCACTCCCTGCATTTCAGGGGTACAGTTTCGAAATATGGAGAATCCATATATGTGTTCCCAGGCCAAAAGGAAACTTGCATAGGGAGATTGAGGGACAAAAAGAGATGAGTGCACACAACTTGAAAGGAAGTTAATCGTGAAGTGTTGCTTTCAGGAGAAGTTGTACGAGGCCAAATCTATTTAATTAAGCCCTTGGAATACAATTTCAGGTTTAATAAATCCATCCCTTACTGAAATCAGATTCACTAGGAATATTTAAACAGGTCTAAACTGACACAATTGACTTCAAAAACAAAGAACCTGAACTAAAGAGAGAAACAAATCAGGATTTTGACTTAATAATCCATCTTTGCTATACACAAAGGAATTCACTGGATGGTTGCCCTCTTCATCTACATTTTGTTTTTTAAATATTTATCAAAGCCTTACCTTTTCCACGCAAAAACTCCACATAATCTGTTATATAATTCTCATTATCAGAAAGGAGGAATCGTATGAGTTTTTCAGAAGAAACAAAAGCTATTTATAGTACTGAATTATACAGGAAATATCTCACTGAAATTTTATGTGAAGGATCTAAAGTGATGTAGAAAATAAGATTCTCAATAGCATTTTTGTAGTAACTTCAGTAATTTATTTTACATGACTGATAATAATTTTTAAATGAAAATAAGTAAAATGATCAGAAATAAGTTTAAGGTCTTTTGGGAGCATTGAATAGGGATAATTAGCTCAACTTGGGGTCTAGGGGAGGTTTCCTAGAGGAGATGATGATCTTATGAAATTGAGTTGTGTGAGTCAGACAGGTGAAGAAAGGCAGTAAGGGCATTGCAACAAAGTAAACAGTATGTCAATGCCTTGCTGTTAAAGTACTCTGATGTTCAAATAGTTATGCAGCATAGTTAATGAGTGTCTGATTTCTTATTTACCTAATTCAGCAAAAGTTGCAGCCACTATCATTCTAAAAACCTCAATTGAGTAATCCCATGAGAAGAGACGGAAATTGAGGAAAACTACTTGTAGGTCACACAAAATAATGTGTTCATAGCTGTCCCTCAAACTCTTGTGACACCCCTAAAATAATAAAAGGCTCTGAGATGGGTTTAGGAAAGCATGGAGTCCTCAAAAGACCACTAATTGGGCCCTTCCTAGGGGTTAGAGATTCTGGTGTACAGAATATGGGAATTATAAATGGGACTGGATTGGAGCCACAGTACTCTTTTTAGCATCCACCCCATGACTCTGGAGGAGTAACTGGATTTGGGGAAATCTTCTAGGTTGATCATCCCCATCTTTGATAGCCAAGTATATATAACCAAAATGATTTCTAGAATAAAGAATGAATTACTTAGGTTGGCTCCATTCCAGAACTATGAAGAAGAGCAAAAGATATAGATAAAACTGACATATTTCCAGTCTGGTCCAATAGCGTAGATTATGAGATGGTGATCTGAGGCTGCTGCTCCAGCTTAAAATAAAGACTATTTATTTTCCTAGATTGTTATCTGTGTTTTGGATGCCTTGGTCGACTGGTATAATGGCCACAGGCGATAGGATAAAACTTAGAAATTGGGGATCACAAAATATCAGGACGAATAATCTACACCTAGATAATCCTGTTTTTAAAAAATATATATTTATTTTTGCAGCGTTGGGTCTTCGTTGCTGCGCGGGCCTTCTCTAGTTGTGGCGAGCGGGGGCTACTCTTCGTTGCGGTGCACGGGCTTCTCATTGCAGTGGTTTCTCTTGTTGCAGAGCACGGGCTCTAGGCACGCGGGCTTCAGTAGTTGTGGCACACGGACTCAGTAGTTGTAGTGCACAGGCTCGGTAGTTGTTGCAAACGGGCTTAGTTGCTCTGCGGAATGTGGGATCTTCCCAGACCAGGGATTGAACCCACGTCCCCTGCTTTAGCAGGCGGATTCTTAACCACTGTGCCACCAGGGAAGTCCCTAATCCTTTTTTAACATTGCCTTGATAGCAAGGTGAATCAACTAGATGTTTGGAAGCAGACTGATAAAAGTATTTTTAAAATCTAGTTTTTGACATATTGTGCCTTCCTAATTTAAAGATATTTACTGAAGGTTTAAAACCATCTACTTACTTGCTGAAATTAATCCTGCTGATGAGTTAACCAGCTGTATGACCCTGAGAAAATTATTTACTCTCTCTTTACTTTAATTTCTGCTTTAGTACAAAAGAAACAATAAAAACCTCATAGAATTTTTAGAAATGAAATTAGGACATGTTAAATGCTTACAATAGTGTTCAGCATAAAGAAAAAACTTAATAAGTGTAAAATGTTGAAGGTGTGGTTGTTATTATGCAGAAGAATGATCTGAAAATAGACCCTCTCACCTCTCCCTTTCACTAGAATAAATATCTATTGATTGGATGAATGAATGTTTAGTTATGTATCACCTTACCATAAAAATCGGCACTTTTTTCACTGCTCAAATGGATTTTCTATAGGTAAATATTATTATCTAGTTTGTAGATTCAAGGAATTCAACACTAGAGGAAATAGGGTGGGAATTGGAGTGTTCTAAGGAAAGTTGGATGGACTAGGCAGACCGGACTAGAGAAAAAACCCATCTAGCTTCCATTACTCAGGGTGTGGACAGTCCTTACAGATTCTTCCCTTACATTAGCTGCTTGGCATTTATTAAGTTTCAAGAGCAGAAAGGAATAAGAAATAAAATGTAATACACTCAATATATTTTAAAATAATTTTTAAAACAGTAATTAAGCAACATAAAAGAAAAATGTAAAGAGACTAAGAATAATATCGTAGAAGAGAAAATGGAATATAGAAAATGAAAAGAACTAAGAAGGATGAAGAATTATTGCTACGTCCAGCAAAATAATCACAACCAGAGGACTAACAGATGAAATAATTAAAATAATAAAACAAGCTGAAATGGTATGAACGTACCACCAATGTGTGATTTTAGGTAGAGCTGATAAAAAAATAAAAACCATGTAAGTTAAAAGAGAATAATAAATTAGCACTAACAGTTGAAAAGCTAATAGGGGGTCTCAAGTGAAAGTAGATATAATGTCTAGAAAACCTCACCTACTTTTGTCTTCTCAAGTTTTCCTCAAAGATTCCTTAAGCTAATGTTCTCAGAACACAGACCAATATTCCGCGATTCTGCCTTATGCCTTAAGCTTCATATGCAGCCTTTTAAACTACAGCTCTTGATTCATGCTCCTCCAAATTCTTTCTTCCATAATATCAAAAGTCAGGTGCTTTCCCTTATTCTGGCTCTCTCATTTGAAAACTTTTGATTTTATTATCACCATTATCTGAAAAGTATCCCATATTATATGAGGCAGGTAGGTGCTCCTGAAACTTCTTTAGTCTCTGTATCACTTTAGTGACACAAAGTAAACAAACAGATACGATCTCTGGAAAGACTGGTGGTGATCTTGAGAAGTCAGTAAAATGTTAGACGTTTATTAACTATCATGTACAAAGTATTTTTTTTATTGCAAATACAAATATATCAATGTTTACATTTTGTAGAAATGAATATTCTTTTAAAGGCCAGCCAGAATACACTGTGTTTAAGCTATGTAGGACAGCATTTGCCTAACCATACCCTAGGATATCAACTGGGGCTATGTGAAAAAGCTCAAACAAATTTTTAGGAAATTCCAGTTTTAAAAATAAGTGAAACAGTTTTGTTTGCTAGAGAAAAATTTCAAAAGACGAGCATCTCTTGTATAGAACTAAGAATGCATTCTACTACTTTCCAACCTAATTTGACAATGGAAACCCTTTGTTTGTGTGTTGCAAAGCCCCAAACTAGTAATTCATGAAATATACTTTGGGATGTACAGTTTCAAGAAAAAGAACTATACACAGAGATGGGAAATCTAGCTCTCTAACAAAGGCTCTACAATCTT
Source organism: Stenella coeruleoalba (assembly GCF_951394435.1). NCBI lineage: Eukaryota > Metazoa > Chordata > Mammalia > Artiodactyla > Delphinidae > Stenella > Stenella coeruleoalba. Next base: position 71,353,906 of record NC_137154.1, read on the forward strand.
TGAATCCAATTGTGCTATTAAAGGACTAAGAGGAAGTATCCATAGTTTCCGACTTTATATTGCAATGGGACAATAAGCATCAGATATTTGGAAAAATGATAGAGTTAAATGAACTTTAAAAAAAATCTGGACTTTCTGAATGAAGCACTACATGTTTTAACTTTAAAACGTAAAATAGTTTGAACATATTTTTCTGAGGTGAAATATGCCTTGACATGTTTTGAATTTTTAAAATAAAAGCAAATAAACACACATATGCAGTGTTTTATTTGTTTAATAACTCACATCCAGGGTCAGTTAAATTTGGAGAGCCAAATTTTTACCCATTTTTTTGAGATGATCAGCTTTTCTCTCTGTGTCATAAAGAGAGCTCATGTCATTGCACAAGTGCAAATGACTTCAAGAAAGAAAAACTATGAAACATGCCAATATTTCATTTTCTAACTGAGACATCTGTGCGCACAATGGACATTCAGAACTCCCCAATACACATCATTTTATAAAGCCTTTGCATATTTAGCTTTCAAATTCTATTATTATTGCATCTAAAAGAAGTGATACTTTTTTCCCCCAAATATTATCCACTACCTTTGAAATGCTAAAGTGAGAGCCTTTGAAATGAGTTTTGGAAAAAATCTTGAATAACCAACATCATCATAGATATGTAACACTAAATGAATTCACTCAGTCACTGCCCTTTAACAGCTGTGTTTTCTTCTTATAACCCTTCATTTTAATATTTGCAACTGTATCATAGTGTAGCTATAGTGCCTTCTCTATGATATACTCTCTGGAATAGATAAGGGATGTGGAATATTTTTCCATAATAAAGTAGTCATCTGGATTGAATTGTCAAATTCTAATCCGTACACCACCACTCTTATTTGGTTTTGTGAAATGAACAAAGACATCTATCTACTTTGACACACTCGGAGCAGGATTAAGACATCCTTCAAACCTTCTGATCACTCCAAAGATTAACAAAATTCCCCGCCAAAAGACCAGATGTAGAATAATCTTTTTGACCAAAAGACCAGATGTAGAATAATCTTCTATTTTTCCAGTAAGTGTTGAAAGGCAGAATTATACAAATGGAGACACATATATAAATGAGGTTTATATACCTAACTATCTTTTTATATGTTTAACTTTTTCTTCAGTGCTTTGAAAAGTGACATGTTGCTTTCAAGTTAGTATATGAATGAATAATGAGTAAAAACTACTTTGAAGATTATTTATGTTGTATCCATTCATATTGGAGATAATCTTCCTTAATATTTAAGTCTTACATTTTCTCAGGAATAAATGTTAAGGATCAAGCTTAGTTTTCAAACATACATAACCTCTGTGTCATTCTATCCTCACCTCGCATTAGTTCTCAAACAAAGCCTTACACAAATTAAAAATTTTAGTTCATTTCCTTAATGTTTAATAGAGTAGATGTCTTCTTACATGATTTGAACAGAACTGGTTGTTTGTCAGTTAATTTAAAAAAGAAAATAAAATTGGATTAAAGAGAGAATTATATATATGTGTACATATACTATATACATACAAATATACATAAATGTTTTAGCTTAAAATGTAAATCTTAAACATTTAAATATATAGCTTATAAAGTGCTTTTGATGTTAGGACCAAGGCCTTTCTTTTTGGTATGGTTTTGCAAAGGGGAGGCTCTGAAGTCTTTCTTGCATGAATCACATACATAATGCATCTTGTATGATTTCAAGCTCTGATTTCATTAAAATGGAATGAAAACAAAACACTTGCAAAGCAATCTGAGTGCAAAACCCTTGTACTTAGTGACGGATTGTTTGATTGATTGCAATCCTCTGTCTCTCACATACTTAATTTGGCAGCACTTAAAAATTGTTTATCATGAAACATATCAAAGTGTAAATAAAATACATATGTATAATTTAAAGAATAATAATATCACAATGACTGGCGTACACACAACCAGGTTAAGAAATAGAATATTGCCAGTACCTTAAAAGCCCTTTCTGTTACACACCCCAGAGGCAACTATTAGACTGACTTTTATGATAATCATTCTCTTGCTTTCTTTTCAATTTCGCTGTCCTGTATGCATCTTTAAATTATATCTTTCGTTTGCCTTTTAAATACTAAGCAGAATAGAGCTGTATTTTTGTGACTTACTTCTTCCCCTCAACATTATGGTGATGTGTTTAGCTAATTCCCTTCTGCAGCATAGCATTCTATTTCAGGACAACACCTCAATTTACCCATTCTACTGGTGATGGACAATTTGGGTTTTTAGTTTAATTCCCCCCAAAGTAGATCCTAAGACAAAGATTTGGATATAAGCAGCTTTTCTGGGAAGCGATTCTGGGAAGCATTGTAAAGATGTGAGGAAGTAAGAGCCTCAGAAAGAAGAAAAGCAGATAAAGTGAGAGTTCATGAGCAGGTTATCACTTGGGCTTATTCCAGCTGGCAGCTCTGAAAGAATACGAAACACACATTAGATTTATCCACTAAGGGAGGTGGAACTTAGAATACTTGTCCGCCAATTCCTGTCCTAAATTGGTTGAAGATCACCCTGGGGCATTAACTCCCTGTCACTTATGGCTTGTCCCATGTGTGGGTTGAGTATGCTGAGGACACCCCAAGGCAGAGATACACAGGAAGCAATCATCTTGCACAGCAGCTGTCCAGGATTGGTTGAGAGAATGTGGTGAAGCCCTTTTTGGATCTGCTACAAAACATCCCTTGTACCACTCAGATCCACTCAAAGTCCCACACTATGTTCACTCTATCCCGTCACCGATTATTCAAGGTTCAAGATGCAGTTCCCTGAAAAAGGGAAAAACAAAAACGGGCTTAACAATAGGTGAATTAATGAGACAAAGTACAGTCCTAAGGCTGTAGTTGATCCTAAGGCTATCATTAATATTCGTCAACCCCTTTACCACACATTATAGATTTCTCTTGGTCAGATATTCTCTTGGAGCTTGCCTTGGTGGGATGACCCAGTGCTTCATCCTTGAGGGAACTGAATCTTTGGTTACCTTGCCTTTTTAAAGACTAGATTGTGGAAACTGCCTATGTACTATTATCATTGAGTATGGAAGCACCAAGAGGTATCCTCACAAATCCTTCTGCAATGCATAAAGTTGAAGATATTAAAATATAGATTCTTCTTGTCCAAAAGCATGGTATGATTTTCTATTTATCAGGTCTTTCAAAATGTTTTGCATTAGAATTTAATAATTTTATTAATATAGGGCTTTATTTATATACCCTAAATTTTTGTTCTGGATATTATCGTGAATGATAAGTTTTTTCCAGTTATACTTTTTAATGGTTGGTAGTGTAAACAGATTGCTTCTATGCATCAATTGTATCAAGGAAACTTGTTGGATTCTTTGGGGGTTTTCTAAATGGGTAATCATATCTATTTGTGGTTATCCAAATAATGTTTGTTTTGGTCCTTCCTATGCAATTTTTAGGTGTTTTATTTCTTTTTCTTGTTTCATTGCTCTGAGTAGACTGAGTGGGAGTGATGATAGTTGGCAACTTTGTCTTGTTCCTATCAGTTTTTAAAATATTAAACCGAACTTGTATTCCTGGGAGAGACCGAACTCAGTCATAATTTACTATGTTTTTTATATACTACTGGGTTGTGTTGGCTAAAATTTGGTTTAGGGATTTTCAAAACTATGTTCACGAGTGTAGCCAGTCTGTTATTTTCCTCTCATGTGCCTTCCATCCATGTCTTGTTTTGGCATCAAGGTTATGCCAGCTTCGAAAAGTGAGTTGGAAAGTGTCATTTGTTTTTCACTTCTCTGGAAAAATTCATGTAAAAATGAACTTAGCTATTCTTTGACTATTTAGTAAAATCTTTCTGCTAAGCTGCTTTGTCCTGCTGTTTTCCTTATAGTAAGATTTTGAACATGTATCCCAGCTGCCTGTTATCCAGGTTCTCCATTTTTTTCTTAAATCAGTTCTGAAGAGTTATATTTTGTGGTAATTCATTCATTACCTCTAAATTTTCAAATTTATTGCCATAAATTGATTCACAATTGTGAATATTATATTTCTTTTTAATTCCTAATAATTTTTTTCTCTCTTTTTCCTTTGATGAGTCTCTCCAGTAGTCTGCTAATTAATATCTTTAAAGAGTCAACTTTTGATTGTCAGTTCTCTCAATTGCATGTTTGTTTTTGCTTTTATTTTTATTAATTAAATTTTTTCTATTTTTATTATTTACTCACACTTCCTTTAGATTTATCCTACACTCTTTTTCTAACTTTTCAAGTTGGATTTTTAAAATTCATTCTGAGCCTTTTTTCTAATGAAAGGCAATTAAGAGAATAAATTTCTCTCCAAGAACTGCTTAACCAACAAAAGTTTTCTATTTTTGTTTAATTACAAACATTTTCTATATTTTATTACAGCTTTTTTAACATCTGTATTGCAGTATAATTGCTTTACAATGGTGTGTTAGTTTCTGCTTCATAACAAAGTGAATCAGCTATACATATACATATATCCCCAAATCTCCTCCCTCTTGCTTCTCCCTCCCACCCTCCCTATCCCACCCCTCTAGGTGGTCACAAAGCACTGAGCTGATCTCCCTGTGCTATGTGGCTGCTTCCCACTAGCTATCTATTTTACATTCTTTTCATTGATCCATGAGTTGTTTAGATTTTCTTTTTTTTTTTAATGTCCAAGTGAATGGAGTTTTCCCATTATCTTTTAAAGTTCATTTCTAACTTAAGTGAATTGGGGATGGTGAATGTGGTCAGTATAATACTGATGTTTTGAAATTTAACAAGGCTATTTTATGGCATATAATGTTATCAAATTTATGAATATTCTATGCACACCTAAGCTTTTACTCAGGACAATATTCAATTTGTGCTGATATTTCTAAGCTTCTACTTCTTTCTATGTATTTCATTTAAGTGTATTAAATTTCGGTATTTTTTGTGTCTGTTATTTTCAACATCTATTTCTTCTGCTGTCTGCTGTTTCTGCTGGTTCTCACTCATGATGCTTTGTTTACTTGTGTGTTTTGTGATTTTTGATAATGGATCTGATGCTAGTTTTCTTTGAAATTTTGTGGAGATTTTTTGAAAGCTCCTAAGAGGAATTGCATTTTTTTCTGTCTGTTTCCTGAGGGTGTACCCAACCTGGGGACAATTCAAATAAAATTCTGCACTCAGTTTGTTGGGTTTTTTTAATGTGTAAACTTTTATGAATACAAACCCAAACTCATATGAATGCTGACTTTGGTTATATGTTTCCGGGGAAGAATTTTTCCCCTTTGTAACACAGCAGGGCTTATTTCAGTTTTACCCTTACTCTGTGGTTATATTCCTTTGGATTACCAGCTTTTTGCAGGGGATCTTTTAATTGGACTCCTCACCTTGAAAGTGCCCTGGCCTGTATATCCTGTCCCCCACACCCTGTGAAGTTGCCAAAATACAAGTTCAAGGTCTCCAGAAACTGTCAGGGCCAAAGCTGATATTGACATTTGCTTATGTCCGAGGATTCCTGGCTTTACTTTATTTCTGAGCATGGCATATTGGTTTGGTGGTAATGCACTGATCTATTTTTTAAATGCCCCTTTATTTATTTTTTCTTTTTAAAATAGTTTGATTGTGATATAAATCACAGACCATAAAATTTATCCCTTTAATGTGTCCAATTCAGTGGTTTTTTAATATACATATTATATATGTATGTGTAGGTATATTTATCCTACTATTTCTGTGATTCTTCTTCTCTGGAGATATCTGACTAATACAGCTATCTTTTCATTTTGTTGATAGTGGTCTTGGATCACACAAGTTTTTGATTTCGATGAAGTCCAATTCATCTATTTTTGTTGTCGTTGTTGCTTATGTTTTTGGTGTCAAATCTAAGAAACTATCTTGCCTAATCCAAGATCATGAAGATTTACATCTTTTTTTTTCTAAGAGCTTTATATTTTTAGTTTTACTTTAGGTCTCGTGAACCATTTTGAGTTCACTTTTGTTTATGGTGTGAGGTAGGAGTCAAAATATCATTTTTTTTGCATGTGGATGTCCAATTGTCCTAGCACTATTTTTGAAAAGACTGTTCTCTCCCCTTGAATTGTCTTGGCATTCTCAAGTATCATTTGACTATAAATGTGAGTGTTTATTTTTATACCCTCAATTCTACAACATGGAACTTTATGTCTACACTTATGCTAGTAGCACATGGCTTTTATTTTTGTAGTTTTTAGTAAGTTTGGAATCTTCCTTTTATGTTAAAATTTAGTATTTTAGTTATTTTAGTCAGGAGGGCCTTTCAGCGTACCTTGCAGTGTATCTCATCTGCATACCACCATAATTCTAAATCAATCACTATTTATTCATTCATTTATTCACAGCAGAATGCCTTTAGTCAAAACCCCAAATAATTTAACTTAGCTTTCATTTGATTTCTAATAATCTATTTCAGATATATAAAAAGGCATTAAAAAATAACAGCTATGTAGTCTTCATTCAGCTTGGAAAATAACATAATTTGAGTCCTTTGTATACATCCTCTCAATCACATTTCTCTATAATCCCTCAAAGATAATTAACATCTTGAATTTATGTTTATCATTCCCATGCATGTCTTTATATTTACATCATTTCCAACCACCTGTTCCCTTGCCATCCTCTACTACAGGGGCTACAACTCTAAATACTTAACACCTAGCCTCTCTTGAAGATCTGAAAGGCCATAGACACAGTCATGGCTAATGAGGTATGGTAAAATCTCTGAGTAGGGGTGACCTTTCCCAAATGGAAAGGTAAAGATTTTCTATAAGCAACATTTTTTGCTCTTCATAATTTTTCCTATCTATTTTTCCAGCTTAGAACATAGACATGAGCCGAAGTTAACTACCATGTTACCACAAGGAGACAAGAATGAGGGAGAAGACTCCCTCCTTCCCTCCCTCCCTCCCTCCCTCCCTTCTCTTTCCCACTCTAACTCCATATAGTCTGATTGTATTAATACTCCCTCTGCTTCCAGGGATAGGCACTTGACCCGGGACTGGCCAATCAGACTGCAACTCCTTGGCCAAAGTGATTGTCCAGGGATGGGCACATGCCCTAATCAAAGCCTGTGAGATGTAAAGTTGGTTCAAGCTGGATGTGGAGTTATGAAGATATAAGTCTGGAGCTTCTAGCAGCCATCTTGACACCATGAGAGAGGGGCCTGCCTGAGAATGGAGCCAAGACTGAGGAAAGCAAAGGTGAGGGACAGAAAAAAACCAATTCTTTTTTTTTTTTTTTTGCGGTACGCGGGCCTCTCACTGTTGTGGCCTCTCCTGTTGCGGAGCACAGGCTCCGGACGCACAGGCTCAGAGGCTGTGGCTCACGGGCCCAGCCGCTCCGCGGCATGTGGGATCCTCCCAGACCAGGGCACGAACCCGTGTCCCCTGCATCGGCAGGCGGACTCCCAACCACTGCGCCACCAGGGAAGCCCCAAGAACCAATTCTTGATGACGTTGTTACCTGCTGGATTCAGCTGTGTCTAAACCCAGAACTAGCTCCTGGCCTTTGCAGTTATGTCCATCAGTAGATTCCTTTCTTTAAGCCTATTTGAGATATGTTCTCTTTCCTTCCTTCCTTCTTCCTTCCTTCTTCTGTCCCTTTTGCTGAAAGAACCCTATGAAAACCGTCAATGGTTTTACAGTCTTTTATACATTTTTCTCCTTCCCTTTTCCTGAAAGAATTCTAAGTATTGTAAAAAGTTTCTATATATTTATGCAAAGCCTGGAGCTAATGATGATTCAATTTGGTAAAAAGCAAACTTAAAATGTTATTTATGTAAACAAACAAAAGCCCCCTTTTAATATTATTGCATACAGGTCAGGGACAACAGCATTTACTTTTAAAAATCTAAGGTCAATATGTTTCTTAATTCTCATGGTGTAATGTTTTAATAACGTTTTTATTGCCAGTGAAGTTAACAGTAGGGCACTAGCTGCACTTTGTCTGCTATAGGAATTTAGGAAATGTATTTAAAAGACGTAACACTGCCATTTACAACTCACGAAAATTCATTATTATATACCCAACGGAGTATGCTACTCAAAGTATGGGATTTCTTCTCCCTATTAGGCAAATATTTTCTTTATGAAATTCTATGATTTCACAAGAAGATGCCCATTTAATATCACATCCCAGCTTTTGATCTTCAGAACTTGGACTTGTATGTAGTCAGTGGGCACCTACATCTACATTGTCTTTCTATTAGTCCACAGACTAGTTCTGGCTTACTTTTGATGAAATCTCATTTTCATATGATTTAATTTTCAAGCAGAGGGGTGCTTTGCTAAATAAAGTTGACTGGCAATCTGAGCATTTTCAAAAGGTTGATTGAACACTGATTTCTATTTTAAAAATGATGCTTTGAGTCTCTTTGGTTAACTTTCCACTTAGCTTTGGAAAAATTTTTTGGAAAAATAATCAGTCACAGAGTTTTAGAATTGGGAAGAAATGTAAAGCTATCTCAACCGCAAGCCCTCATTTTTGAGTGAGGAAATACAGTCACAGAGATATAAAATGGAAATAGCAGATACAACGTTTAAGAATTTGTACTGCCTTTGCAAACACAGAGGAGGAAGAAGCTGAGCCTCTCTCTCTCTTGCGCTCACGTCTACCTTCTCATTTACACTCAAGGATCCTTCCATGGGTACATACTAGGATTGACTGGATAATTTTAGAATTACATATTTCTTTCTCTTAATTTGTATGCCTTTTATTTATTTTTATTGATGTTGATTTTGTTTACAACCTTCCAGAGTCATTGATCAGGCACTACATAAAATATAAATTTTATTATTGCTCCATTAATAATGCTAATAAAAAGGATAATGTCACCCATCTCTTTTGGCAGAGGGGGAAGGGACAGTGGAACCCCAGCAACATATTTCAACAATGGAGCAAGAAAATTTGATAGAATGGTTTCCCTTGCCTCCTACAAAGGCCCATCTTTCTCTCAACCTCCTTGACTCCCAAGAAGGACTGTGTAAATATGCTCAGTGAGGCTGTGTTTACCTGGCCCTGTGTTCACTCAGCCTGGTCTGCCCAAATGCCACACAGCAGGCCAGGCAAAGGTCCGCCGTGCCTGAGAATTAGGCTGTGTTTCTCCAGTATTTAGTAGTTGCTGTGCATATGGGATCTTAATACAAACTTTCTAAGCGAAGTAAAGAATATTGAAATGGGTCACATCAGCATTTCACTAGTATTAGAAGCTTCCCAGAGAATAAATTTGCCCATCAGAACTTTCTGTGATAGAGCAACAACATTGTTGGTGACTGAAAGCATGATTTCATACAAGAGAACCACTTCTGAATTTTTTAAACTATTTTTTTAACACATGAAATTACACGCGATACAAAATACTTGTCTTACAAGTTGAAATCTTTACAGTTATGGGTACAGTTACAGTAACGCAAGTAATATTAGTGCATTCACTTAGAGCAGAGTTATTTGTCTTCATTGGGCTTAACACAAAGCCAAGAATGAATTATTTGCTTAAATGACTTTCTAGTCTTCGAATTTAAAAAAAAAAAAGAAAATTACTTCTATCTCGTGTATAATGTGTCAGAATGATAAACAATGCCAACAGTTAAGTAGTCTGGTATTTCTGTAAAAGGGAAATTGTATTCCATAGCTTTTAAGTTGTAAATCCTTAAGTTTTGGTTGCATATGTCTATCAAATCGTCATTATCTCAGCTTTCAGGAAAATTACATCATCTTTGGTAATAGGCTGCCAACAAACAGAAACTATAGACTACACCATTTTTTCCAAAGAATCCTGTATTTTAATGAATAGCTGAATAAATAGACATTAATTATGAAATTCACATTAAGATAGAAGAAAATCCAAACATTTTGATTGCTCTCTCTCTTAAATTTGATAGCTACTACAAAACATACTATTTATGTTAGGGTAAAAATAAGCTGAATCACAGGAGTGTAACTGGGATGTGCTGGCAGATATATACAGTAACATGGAGGAGCCATAAAATAAAAGTGTTTATATGTACATAACTTTTTCCTTACTTTTTTGCATGGAGAAACACTGTTTTATAAAATGGGAAAACACACAGTAGACCACATGCAACAAGGACCAATACAATGTGCACAGCAGAATAATCAAACAAGACACAACTATGGGTTTAAAAAAGAATTTGGGAGCAGGAAAAAAAAAAAAAAGGAAAGTTGAAACCTGGAATGCTTTCTTATTGAGGTTTCAGAATATAAATTTGTCTAACAAGCCTCTTGATAGTTTTCAAAAGTTCCCACTTGACCACCTAGGGTTGAAGTGTAAGAGCTAAAAATAAACCATCATATGATACAAAACTTTGTATATTAGCATACAAAAGGTAACAATTTACTTTTTGTATAAAATATAACCTTTTGATAGTATATTTATTTCACATATGTATAAATATAACCCAAAGAATATGCTTTAAGTATTTCTACCAAAATATTCTTTACAAAAGTTTACAAAACAAGTAATTTATTTATATTTACAACCTAGCACAGAAAAGATTCCGGGCCAGTGATGTTGGTATTGTGTAAAAGAGAGTGCTTCTAGACATTTTAAAGATTGCAAGAGGGCTTTGCAGAACTTTCAAAATGTGTTCTTTTTAGAAAGGTATTTAAAGAGTTATTAAATGATTTCAGTTAAATATCACTTGACAATTGAATACGAGAGTGTATAACTAAAATAGCTGAAGGTAACCTGTGTTCCTCTGTAATGAGGAAAATGATAGAGATATTTTGCATACATCCCAAATCAGCACACATCTTTGCCATTTTGCAGCTGATCTGTTACACAACTCAATAGGAACTCTTTCTTTGATACAGTGCTCAGCCCTGAGGGAGAAAACCTGGATATGAAGGGCCCATCTAGCATGTGGCAATGATTCATCACATCAGGGACAGAAGAATGAGTAGACTGCTATTAATAGATCACATTCTATTTAGCTGTTCACCCAAATAATGTGTCCAAATAAGGCCAGATTATTTTTTGTCTCAATTATGCTTTCCTTCAAACCCTATGAAATAGATTTGTACACACCCGTACCCACCATCCCTGGTCTTGACCTTTTGCTTCTTATCTTCAACCAAAACATGATACCTTCTACTGTCAGCTTTGGTCTCCAAACTTCCTTTTCTTACAAATCAGTCTCTGGTCATCAAAATAAGCAGAGAGGGCCAGGCTCAATTTCACTCAGCTTGGGGACTAACCAGCAGTCATCATCACAGTAAGCAACACCCCAAGTTATTTGTGGCCAAATACATCTCCTTTATAGCAATGCCCAATGTGGTGTTTTCCCTTTTAAGTAGTGAAATCTGATGCAGACACATGTGCACTAACATTTCAGTATGATTAGGATAGGTCGCGACTGAATCTAAGATTCAGAAACTGGATTTGGAAATTGGTTGTGGAAAAAAGTTGGCCATCTCTGCGTTCTTGTTTCATCACTAGACACAGCATCTTGAAGTATAGGATATGTGGGAAAACTGAAAAAGTGAGGGGATGAATCTGGGGAAGAAATTCTATAGTCCACTGGGTGTTCTCTATGTTCTCCAGTTTTCGTTTACTTAGGACACTGTTTGGTTACTCCAAACAAATCTGTAACATTTCAATCTACCCTGGAAGTTTTAGGAAACCTAAATGAAAAGACAAAGTGGAGGGATTAAACCACACTTCATATCTGTTAGAGAAAATTAAGGAATTTGTTGCTTGTTGCTTGGAACTAGTACCTCCGCATGACGTGGGGTTTAAACAAGCCAGAAGTTCTATTACTTTTCTTTCAGGGAGAAAAGGAGCTTGGGAAGCCTATTTTACACAACTAATTACACATCAACATCACAGTTCTGTTTGGATAAACTGGATACTGTGTCCTGGGGTGTAGACAGGGAAAAAGTGATCCCAATGTTTTACTTCCAGGTTTGAGATTTAAAACAAGCATTTGGACCAAAATGTTCACCGCTACAGTTACTTTCTGCTTTCCATTTTTAAGCCAAGGTATCTTCATAGAGTCCAACTAAAAGTCAACAGTTTGGCCTTTACAGAGTCCTTGTAAAATACTGCCTTTTAGTGCTTGGAGTTTGTGAATTGTCTCCCTTTTCTTCTTTAGGAGTTGTTCCCCAAGATTTCATCAAGGTTGATGTCTTTCATCCAGTCATCATTACCAGGCTCTGTCTTCAATAAAGAATCAATGAAATCAGCATCACTGTTTAGGGCAGGGCCCATGTTATCAGTCTGTTGGTTGAGAAAGTCAAAAGCTAAGTCATTACCATGGTCGGTTCCTTGAAAAGCCCTGGAACTTTGGTTGGGTGAAGGAAAACTGCCGGCTGTCAGGGATGATGGCTGGCTTATGCTTGTCCTCGACTGACTCAACCCTGTTCCTGACTGGCTCAAATTAGGCAAAATCTGTGTGCTTAGCTGATTGGGTCTGAGATTCAGACTTCTGAGTGGACCCATGTTTTGTCCATTTAACGTCTGGCTCATTTGGTTCATGGGTCTAATTTGCACTGCTGGTGTTAACTGATTAGGGGGAGCCACTGCTCTCTGGGAAAATTGCTGGCTACCTACCGCCTGTTGCAGTGACTGGTTTGGAGTATAGGCTGTAGGTGTGCCTGGGGGGAAGCGGACTCCTGTAGATTTCAGCGCTTCCTGCTGTTTGGTTGTTGCTTCTTGAGAGGCCCAGTTTGGTGCCGTTGTGTTGGATGTGATCATTACATTCGACGTTCTCTGTGCTGGCATGCTTGCCATACTATGGGTTAAGTTTGGTCTTAATTGTTGCGAATTGCCAACAGATCCAGCTCCAAAAGTGGCCACATTATTATTATTATTACTGGGCCCTAAAGTGGGTGGCCGGGGCATCAGAGGGTTGTTTTGATTTGCTATCAATTGGTTTGGGTTTCTGTGTTGGGTCAACTGATTCATTCCTGAAGTGACGCTGTATGTTCCAGGTTGATTGCAAGGCAGATTCCCATACATCCCTATGTTCTGAACTGCTGTGGATAAGGATGGCATTCTTGTCCCATGAGAAGTAGACATGAGGCTGGAATTTGGAGTTAAAATGGTGTGTGTTGAAACTGGGTTTGCCAAAGCCTGGTTAGAGTTTAAACTCACTGTTGATGAGCCACCTGAGAAAAAGAAGATAATTATATTAGTTCATAACAGTAGGTTATCTCTTCTCTTACAGCGATAGCTTGTCAGCTCTGAGACTGCCTTTGGGTGTAAGAACAAATAAAGAGAAATAATCATCATAGCATATTATATAAAAGGAATAAGACAGCTTTTGGGGGGAAGTATCACCCTAAGTTACCCCTTGGTCAAGAGTTTACACATTATAGAAAGAAGACTGAAATAGAATGGTTCTATTGTTTAGGCTTTATTCTTCTGGAATCATTGAGGGGAAGTGATAGTCAATCTTCCATTTTGAATTAGCTTTACTCTGTTTCAAGACCAAAGACTACAACTTTGATTATCCAGCTGTCATGAAGTCCATGCTACTGGTCACCCCTGGGTCCAAATTAGAACATGTGGATGCACCCTATACATGGCTACTAGATTAACGGTCCAAATCTATGGCCTTGAAAATCATGTCCAATTTTCATCTGCATCCCCACTCTAGAAGCTGCCATAAGACAGGTAAATTCCCATCTCTTCAAACATCTGGAATTCAATGTAATCCATGCTCCAGTGATTATTTCCATACAGAAAGCACTCTGCTCTAGGAGGATTAGTTATTATCGCACTGTTATCCACACATCATGAACTACTTTCGCTCACGCCATTTTCTTCTCATATGATGCCCTTCTTACCTCACCAAGCCTTAGCTTTTCTTCAAAGGCTCAGGCCAAGGTCCAAGTTCCTTCATCAAGCTTTCCCTGATATTCCAGCCTCCTCTCTCAAGCTGCATTTGCTCTTTCAAGTTTTCATTTAGCATTTAGCTTCTGTATTGGGAAATACATGGAGCCTCAAAGTGCCAGCTACTTATGTTGATACCTGTAAATAAGTGATTGAATGTGGGACCACTCAATCACAGTCTGCTGAATGAGGTTCCACCTATCGGATAGTGATTAACGGACACATTGAAATCTTCCTGGCTTGAGGAGGTTAAAATCATCATGGCAAGACATCTTGAGAGGCAAAAATGGAATGCCAGAAAGATAAATAAAAGCGCCTGCTGGATGATAAGTTCCATGAGAGAAAGATTTTTTGCCTGTTTTTTTCACTGTCATATTCTCCAAGTTCAGTGGATGGTGCAAAGTAGGTATTCAATTGATATTTATTGAATGAATGAATGAGTGAATGAGAGATTGAGGCAAAGATATAACTTGGAGAAAGATACTCTTTTAAAGTACTCTCCCAGCAGAGAGGCAGGGAGGCCCAGAGAATCAGAGATACTGAGAAACAGAGAACTAGACACACATATGAGTATCAGAATGGCAGTATGTGAAGAGAGCATGGTTGCAATTATAACCCTAGCATATCCCCTACTGCTTGAGGATAGCTAGCGTGGTACACACCTTGAAAGACTGAAGGCCTTGCTATTTGTTTTAAAATATGTCCCCACTAAGCTACATCCCCCTTGAAGGCAGAAACAGTCTCTTTATCTCCTTGTATCTCCAGGTTTAGCACAAGGCCCTGACTGTGTAGGGCAGTGTTTGATGAAGAGGGATCAGAGTCAGATAGGAGAAACTTGGACAATAACTCAGAGTGCACAGGCTGCTAATGAGATTAAGCAATATCAAGCTTGGTATCTGAAGGTTTCATGAGAAGAGAATTTCCATTATGGAAATGCTATGGAAAAAATTTCGAGGCTTTAAAAATCACTGCCTCTAGGGACTTCCCTGGTGGCACAGTGGTTAAGATTCCGCCTGCCAGTGCAGAGGGCTGGAATCTACCTGGTCCGGGAAGATCCCACATGTCACGGAGCAACTAAGCCCGTGCACCACAGCTACTGAGCCTGCGCTCTAGAGCCCACGAGCCACAGCTACTGAGCCTGCGTGCCACAAATACGGAAGCCTGCATGCCTACGGCCCATGCTCTGCAACAGGAGAAGCCACCGCAATGAGAAGCCTGCGTACCGCAACAAAGAGCAGCCCCCCTTGCCGCAACTAGAGAAAGCCCATGCGCAGCAACGAACACCCAAGGCAGCCAAAAATAAAAATAAATAAATAAATTTATAATAAAAAAAATCACTCCCTCTAGGTGCCCCCTATTTTAACAATATACCTTGAGAAGGTTTATGAGGAGAGCTGTATTTTTAAACAACTAGAATAGGGAGAATTTCCATAAAGATAAAAAAATATTAATCACAGTTAATATTTAGAAGCTCTTAATTTGTGGTAGAAATTGTTCTAGGTGTTTTTCATACATCATTTTAATTTATTTTTTATTTTATTTATTTATTGTTTTGCTGTACGCGGGCCTCTCACCGTTGTGGCCTCTCCCGCTGCGGAGCACAGGCTCCAGACGCGCAGGCTCAGTGGCCATGGCTCATGGGCCCAGCCGCTCCGCGGCATGTGGGATCCTCCCGGACCGGGGCACGAACCCGTGTCCCCTGCATCGGCAGGCGGACTCTCAACCACTGCGCCACCAGGGAAGCCCCATACATCATTTTTAATATTAACATCTGGGCAAGGTGATTATTATAGTACTGAGATTGAAATAAGAAATGATAAAAGAGTTTGTGTTGTGCTTGTTTATTTCTTCTCAGAAGGCACATGAATTACAGTGCTCTAGAGTGGTGATTCTTACCCATCTGGGGGTTAGCAGCTGGTTGCTAAGGTCACCTCCCTCAGGAAAATGCCCATATGCACTGTGGAAGAGACTTCTAGGTCCCTCCCAAATACCCAACCTCCCTGTCTTCTTTAGAAACAGAGCCTTGATTTTGCAGCAATGCGCCCAGCTGAAAAACCACATTTGCCAAACATCCTTGCTGATGGGGGGTCCATATGAATAAATTCTGGCTAAAGGCAGAAGTTACTAGGTGATGGACTTCCCTGGTGGCACAGTGGTTAAGAATCCACCTGCCAAGGCAGGGGACACGGGTTCGATCTCTGGTCTGGGAAGATCCCACATGTTGCGGAGCAACTAAGCCCGTGTGCCACAACTACTGAGCCTATGTTCTAGAGCCCACAGGCCACAATTACTGAGTCCACGTGCTGCAACTACTGAAGCCCATGTGCCTAGAGCCCGTGCTCTGCAACAGGAGAAGCCACCACAAGGAGAAGCCTGTGCACCACAACGAAGAGTAGCCCCTGCTCACCACAACTAGAGAAAGTCTGTGTGCAGCAACGAAGCCCCAATGCAGCCAAAATTAACGAATAAATAAATTAATTAAAAAACAAAAAGAAGTTACTAGATGAGTGTCCAAAAAAACCTACTTTAAAAAGGGAATCTGACTCATTTGGGAGGCCATTTTACCTTTTCCCGTCTTTCACCTTTCTATCTGGAATATGGATATGAAGACTGGTGATGTGGTGGCCACAAGGCAACCCTTAGGATGGAAGCTATATGCTCAAGAAGGTGGGGTAGAAAGACAAAAGAAGCCTGGATCCCTGATAACATGGTAGAGCCACCAAACCAGCCTTAGACTTCTATCCTTGGGAATCTTTTATATGAATGGGAAAAGAAAAGCACAAACATTCACCTTTAATTTGATATAATATTTCAGACGGCTCTTAGCTTCCCCCAAAGCCACTGATAGGCCATGATATAAGAAGCCATGTTCCAGATAATACCCATATTGTCTTTCAACCTCCTTGAGGACAGACTCAGAGAATCCTGCTTTTGCCCTGAAGCAAAGCAATCTTAGAGAGTGGAATATATATATCCCGTTCCTAATTTTAGTGGAAAGAGGCAATCTGGTGCATTTGAAAATGTTTAAATAAATGAGAACAACATATTGATTACTACACTTAACAGGACCAGAAAATATTAATAAACAGAAATATTCACAGCCCCTCCTTCTTTAGAGAATCTCCTTTATGGCCTTAAGCAGAGAGAACTTAGGAAAATAGAGGACAAGCTTAGTTTACATGACAAGCCGCAGAGAGTTCTGGGCAGAAAGGCTCAAACAGATGCTGACTAGGGGAAGGCAGGGGTAGCAAAGGTTATGTTTAAAAGAGGTTCTTTTGGAGTTCAGAGAGTGGAAGGGAGGGATTTTAGGGGTAGTGTCTGCCACCTATGCTATATTGATACCCATTAAGAAGTTTTGCTTTATTTTTTGGGTTTTTTTTTTGTTTGTTTTTTTTAACATCTTTATTGGAGTATAATTGCTTTACAATGGTGTGTTAGTTTCTGCCGTATAATAAAGTGAATCAGCTATACGTATACATAGAACCCCACATCCCCTCCCTCTTGTGTCTCCCTCGCTCCCTCCATATCCCACCCCTCTAGGTGTTCACAAAGCACTGAGCTGATCTCCCTGTTCTATGCGGCTGCTTCCCACTAGCTACCTATTTTACATTTGGTAGTGTATATATGCCAATGCCACTCTCTCCCTTCGTCCCAGCTTACCCTTCCCCCTCCCCCATGTCCTCAAGTTTTTGACCCACCTCCTAGAGAAATGGAAATAAAACAAAAATAAACAAATGGGACCTAATGAAACTTCAAAGCTTTTGCACAGGAAGGGAAACCATAAACAAGACGAAAAGGCAACCCTCATAATGGGAGAAAATATTTGCAAACGAAGCAACTGACAAAGGATTAATCTCCAAAATATACAAGCAGCTCATGCAGCTCAATATCAAAAAACAAACAACGCAATCCAAAAATGGGTAGAAGACCTAAATAGACATTTCTCCAAAGAAGATATACGGATTGCAAACAAACACATGAAACGATGCTCAACATCACTAATCATTAGAGAAATGCAAATCAATGATACAATGAGGTATCACTTCACACAGGTCAGAGTGGCTATCATCAAAAAATCTACAAACAATAAATGCTGGAGAGGGTGTGGAGAAAAGGGAACCCTCTTGCTTTATATTTTAAATGCAATCCACCTTTGGTATTTTTGAAAGACTTCCTAAAGACTTAATTTGCTTTTCAATTATTTTTTGGTGATAGGGCTATTTGTCTTAGGGAGATGAGCCCAAAGGTGGAGATGAAAAGATTGGGCACTATGTAAGTTACAAATGTGACTATGAGGGAGAAATGTCTGCTTACCTTACACTATCTGGGTCAAGATATGCTGTTGGGAGGAGAATGGTTGAACCTAGCAGTTAGAAAATATTTATGCTTTTTTGACTCTCACAGGTAGTCCTGAGAGCAGTGAAATATGTGAATAAGGAACAAAAATAAGCAAGAAAAACTGATGAGTAGACTGAAATAAATTCCAGTTTGGTCTTGATCTGATAGTTATATGGGAGCTAGAGAAGGAGTCTAAGAAAGATGTTACAATTAAATATGAGATGGGGGAAGGAGGAAATACTAACAACTGAACAGTTTTCTTCTTTGCACAGTTATGATTTTTATTAATTTTTAAGAAGGCTTACCAGAATACTGAGCTGTTGGCTGCATGTTGCCCACATTTCTTCTTTGGTCTTTATAATCTGGGGGTGGCCTTGTCAAATGTCTGTTTATCTGATCTTGTGGAGCAATTTTCTCCTTGAAAACACAAATGAAAACATATTAAACAGCATTGTTACTTTCTCAGTTGTAAAAATGTATAGATTCATAAAAGTAAGAATATAAGAAAAATTTTGCAGTCATAGTTGCGAATCATGGATCTTACTTAGTTTTTATTCATGATTTGCAGTCATAGTGGTGAATCATGGACCTTATTTAGAGACAAAACTTTTCAATTTCAATTTCCTGCATGAAAGTGTAATTTCTACCTCTCTTTAACATTCAACATGTGTTTTGGGTCTTGTAACATACTCTCATTTTCTTTATTTTGCAATTAGCTTTCAGCGAGGACAAAATTTCTATGAATTCTGAGATGAGGATTTCTAGTTTTGTTTTGTAGCACAACTGATATACTTTGGTACCTATATATAATTTTGGTCCTACCAAGTGTGTAAGGTGTAGGAATAAGATTGCCAGATAAAGTGCAGGACACTCAGGCATTCTATGTTTTTATTTGCTAAATCTGGCAACCTGAGATTGGAGGAGATAACTTATCAGATACTGATATAGGCATTCTGTGCCTATTACCTATCTTTTTCCCCCTCATAAACAACCATCGAAAGTAAGTACGGTTATTCCCACCTAAAAGATAAGGAAATGGAAGCTTCCTTAGGTTAAGTA
The DNA here is from genome assembly GCF_951394435.1 of Stenella coeruleoalba. Classification (NCBI taxonomy): domain Eukaryota; kingdom Metazoa; phylum Chordata; class Mammalia; order Artiodactyla; family Delphinidae; genus Stenella; species Stenella coeruleoalba. The sequence goes on from NC_137154.1 coordinate 71,373,199, forward strand.
ACTTGCCCAAGATCCACAGTGGTAGAACCAAAACCAAATCCTGAGTCAAAAACGTAGGCTTTCCGGCCACACAATGCAAGGGCCTCTTGCTGCTTCGTTTCTCTGCGCCCCATTCTCAGAGCCCAGAAATTTCCCAATCTCCCTTCTTTTCTTCCTTCTGGAATCAGCCACCTTTAGATCTTTAGAGTAGGTGAGTTTGGGGGCTAACAGAGGAAACAGGGGCATTCTTTTTATAGTGTCAGTGTCCTCAGACAAAGACCACCAGGAATGTAGAGGGAAGAACAAATCTGACTCCATATTAGATCTGGCCCTTTTCCTGTGCTTACTCCTGCTGGCTCTGCACCTTTTATAAAAGAATGTTGCCTACAGCCTGAAATATACATGATAGCCTATTCTCAGGGCTCTGACCTTTAAGAGTCCATTCATATAGAGATAGAAAGTTACAGAACAGAGAATAACATTTGTCTTGTTGGAGGTTTACGGGAACATCTGACTTGACCTACATGGATAGCTGCAAAAACAAAGGATTCTGACGCCAAGAAGTTTACAACGGCTAACAATGCCCCTCCCTCACCTTCCTTTAAAAGTCCTTTGCTGAAACCCTTCAAGGAGTTTGGGGTTTTTTGGGCACAAGCCACCCATCTCCTTGCAGTAAACCTTTCTCTGCTCCAAACTCTGACGTTTGGGTTTGTTTGGCCTCGCTGTGTGTAGGGCACGTGAATTTGCGTTCAGTAACAGGAACATACCTGTTGGGTTTATCACTCACTGGAGCCAGGAAGAAGGCACATCACGGGGGACCACAGGGTGTCTCAGCAGGAGTGTATTAGAAAGAACGTATTATAGGATTTGGGCTTTGACTGGGTGATTTAGGGAGGGTCTAAGGAAGCGAGGATTTGTTCTAGGTTGTAAGCTGTCAGAAAGTGAGGTTGATTCTATGATTAAAGAATTATTTGTCACGCATTTAGCAAAAGAGGGGAATTTTTCCTATTTTGTGAGTTGCACAGTGACCTTGTTTATGTCTGTTTTTAGACAAAATTATGAAGTGGCCTTCTTTTGTCTCATTTTATCATGGCCTCAGAGCAATCCTATCTGAGCTTAGTGTTCTGTAAAATTGTTTACGTCCAACAGAGAACAAAATAGCCTGGCTGTGAGTGTGGTATCAGTTCTGGACATCAGGAGATTCTTTTTTTGTTTCTCAGTATGGATCAGGAAGTTTTTAGAATGGCTTCACTGAAACTTTGCATGAACCCCAAAGCAACCCCCTTTTTCGAAGATAAAAATAATTGGCATAGGTATACAGAGAACAATATAATTATAGAAAAGTCAATAAATAGAAAAGAAAACCTTGTAACAGATGGGTTAATTAGATGGAAGCCAAATGTGGGCTGCCCAATTTAGAACCCACTTAAACCATGTATTTCTCAGTTTCCCAACAAATTCCAAACCTTCTAAGTAGAATAAAGCTACTATAGAGGGAAAAAAGTGGCTTTCAAACAACAACAAACCAAATTCAAATTCTTGTTTCTAAGGAAAAAGACTTGAAAGACTCACAGGGATTTGGGGGCATCAAGTAATTCATATAAAACACAATTTTGATGAGCTAAGTGTAAATGAATCAGAAGCATATGGATTACATTTCTTTTAAATATGGGTTTACAAATTAAGGGAAAAAGTGGTTGGTGAAACTCTTTCTGGTTTTGCCCAAACCCTAAATGTTTAAGAAACAGCTTTGAGATGTTCCATGAACCCAAATGTGGCAATATGCAACCATTCCTGCTGTAAACTATTGTGCAAGCTGACAGTTTTGATTTTTATGCCAACATGGGACTTTCTGAAATCTTCTCTTTTTCAAAAGCGTCTATCATATTTTCCTATGCAATGAGGTGTTTCTGTTGTTTCTAGTGTAGAAAACAGAATTCACGCATGTGTGTGAGTGATAATCAGGCCCTTGCTGCTCCATGAAAGACTAGATTTCAAATCCGGATTTATTTTTACATACGTTCAATCTACTTATTGACTTTTTATTCTCCTGAGGGGTTATTTAGGTTGTTCGAAGTGTTAACATACACAGCTCTGGAAACTTGAGTTTCTTAAAGTACTTGTTCACAAATGAGTTAGAGTTAATGGCCTTGCGCATGGACAAGAACTGCCATGCTGTCACTTTGTGCTGAGGGGCAGCAAAGAGCAGACTTCAACACTGAATGGAGACTGCTGCATTTGCCAGAGAAGGACATCCCCATTCTACGCAAGTGTAAACTCACAGGCCATCCCTGAGGTTGCTTCTGTGCAACATGAAATTTAACTTCACAACCAATGTCTCATGATAACCCAATATCTTGGACCCAAAAAGCTAATATAGAAATAATCTTCTGTTGCCCACATCTGTTCTGCTTCAGTTTCGCTATCTCAAAATGTAAAATATGGATAATTTTAGGACCTTTCTCATACTCCTATTGTAAGGATTAATCCTTTACCGTAAAAGCGCAGCATGGTGCTTGGCACATAGTAGGTGCACAAAACGTGTTGGTAATTATGATGTCCATTGTAACAAGTACTACTCATCTCTCTTCTTTGTGCTTCATTGGTGGGAAGATAATAGAAAGTACGGGATAATACGCTTTCATGAGAAAATGTCTCAATTTAGGAGCCTATGTGGCCTTGCCAACTGACTGCAAATGACTACAAAACATATGCTAATGTAAAGTGGCATCAAAGACTGTTTCTTCCTGGATATGCTAAAAAGCACAGGCACCCTCAATGTCCGCCAAACAAAAAGAAATGTGAATGGTTTATAAAAATCACAAAAACAGCAGCCTCATTCTCATTCATCTCTCACAGCTTAGCTACTGCCCTTTGCACCTGTCCCAGCGGTGACTCAACTGGGACTCCATGGGAGTTAGGACAGTGCCAGTACAGGACCCTCATGGAATGTTTCCTCGCCTTTTAATGAGAGCTGAAAATCCAGAAATTCAACCTCTGCCTGTTACAAGTCAACAAATTAGTAGTGTTGATGGGAATGATGGAAGTGTACCCAGTAAGCCAATCTTAGATTGTATGTTTTTCTCTTCTACTGCCCTTGTTTCTTAGCTATTTTGTTTATGAAGATCATAAAAAGGGAGGGAGTGGGTAGGAGGAGTGGAGATTTCAAAACTATGACTTATAGTAGAAATTATTTGTGTCACTTAGCAATCCAGTCAGTGGTTCCCCTACAACTTAGGGCAACATTCGAGGTCACCTATAAGTTTATTTCTCACTATTCCTTGTTCAAGATCAAATAAGTTTATTTCTCACTATTTCTTCTCACGTGCTCTGGATTCCAAACTTAATTCCATTTGTCATTCCTTAAAAAACAAAGGATTGTTATGATTTGTACTTTTCACTATGCATTAAATATTTCATCATACAATCTCAGACTAAGCAACTAATACACACCCAGGCTATACCTTTCGGTCTCTGGCCCACTTTCCAGCTAGAATGGTGGACCACTCTATCCATCAGAATCCTACAGTCCTTCAAAGTCAAAGTCAAATTTTATCTCTTCTGGGAGACTATCCTCAATCTCTCCAAGCTGGATTTTATCTTTCCCTCCATTACATTTTCCCTCGCTATGTTTATACCTTTATTATAATGCAAATCAAATCTGAATCTAGTGCTTCCTTGTTTCAAATGCTTTAAAGTCCTCTCCATTGCTTTTCTTTTTTTGTTTTTGTTTTTGGCCACACTGTGCAGCTTGCAGGGATCTTAGTTCCCTGATGAGGGATTGAACTGGGGCCCCCAGCAGTGGAAGTGCAGAGTCCTAACCACTGGACCTCCAGGGAATTCCCTTCCATTGCTTTTCAACAATATAAATTCTGATTTAGCAAGCCTTATCCTCTGGTCTCTGATCTCTGGCCTCCTAGCCTTTCACTTCCCTATCCTTGTGCACGTGACATGCCTCAGCAAATGTAATATGTAGTATACTTTATCGTCCCTGAGTCTTTGAATATGCTGGTTCTTCTGGCTGGACCCTCCCCGGTTCTTCCCTCCATCTCCTACTTCACCTTCAGATCTTCAGTAGATACAACTTCCTCTCTGAAACCACTTCTGGTAATCCCACATCACAGCATTTAATCACATGTATTACAATTGCCTATTTATTTGACATCCCCAGAGGGCTCTAAGCTCCTTAAAGACAAAGACAGGGTTGTCTTGTTTATGGCTGTATTTCCATTGTAAATTAGTAAATATTTACTGAATGAATTATACGCTTATCACACCCTGGGTTTCTGACTCTTACTGCAAAGCTCCTTGAATATAAATTTATTTATTTTTTAATTTTATTTTCTGTGTACCTTGGCTCTATCAACCTGGAGATGGTTAACTTTGCCTCTTTCTTCTTTCATTTGGCCAAATAGTTTGAAGGGAAAGAATAAAATTTGGAGAAAAGGCTTTGGTCTTATGAGGCAGGAAGGGTTTGGAGCAGTTGTTGAATGTATGAGTTTGAGAATATAGAAGGGACAAGCAGATAAATAGTGAAGTAGGGTTAATGCTTGGGTAATGTGTGGGAAATAATGACCTTGCCTTTAAGGTAAGGCCACTTAAATGTGGTGAAAGTGGGAAATACATTTTCGGTTTCCTTAAAAAACATCTACTATTCTGAGATGCTTGTATTTTGGAGGCCAAATTTTAAGTTTCGAAACTCCACACTGGCTTTTAAAGTTGCTTTAAAACCCTTTCACCTCTAGAATCAGTTTGGATTTGAGTTGATTAAAGTTTTGTCCCCTATTTTCTGCCCCTTGGGGCTATGGGAGAAGACTGGTTTCCTGTGCCTGATACCAATGCCCATGTTGGTGGCTCTAAACATTCCTGGGCTGGGCAGGGCTAGTCAGCCCAGGTCCTATGCATTCCAACTGTCCAGCAGCTGGTAAATCAAGTTGTTTTTTTTTTTTTTTTCCTGCAGCACTTTACATGTATAGATTTAGCCTCTCTTACAGCCAGGACACCCTGGTGGCTGTCCCGTAGGTGGACACAGAGACAAGCACAGTAAGTAGAAATGGAAAATAATGAATTCCCTCTGTTGGGCCAATAGGTATGTGCAGTAGAAATTGGGAGAAAGTTTTACCGTGTCAACAAGCATCTGCTGCTGGAGGAGAAGCTGCTGTTTCTGCTCCATGATCTGCCTCTGTAGAGTCTGTTTCTTTCCCATCAATTGCTGATTCAACAGTGATTGCTGGGAGTTCATGTAACCACTTCCAGTGTTTGGATTTGAGCAGGGGTTGGGACTTGGACTGGGGCCTGTGTTCTGGCCTACCACAGAGTGTTGATCCTAAAAAAGAGAAGGGGAGGGGGTGGAAAGCTACTGTGAATTAAAAGAAAAAAAAAACTTGCGCAAAGATCATAAGCTTAGATTCCAAACATTTTTCAACTTGTTAAGATCAAACGTGGTTAATGGGTTGGAGATCAGAGAATTGCTTTTTAAATGTAGAAGAAATAATTGCATATCACAGCAACCAAAGCAGCTGGTTTAATGACATTAGGGTACTGGAAAAGCTCCCACGTGACTCTGACGGTGGAACCTCCGCATTCCAGAAGGTATTTATGGCACGTCAAAGAAAATTACCATGAAAACATATGGCAAACCTCTGAATTGCTCAGGAACAAACACATCATAAAGTAACAAGTTCTT